>NW_028086933.1:727382-1090263 GCF_014824575.4 Sturnira hondurensis
CTTTCATTTAGAATGGAAGGACAGATAAAGTGCTTCTCAGATAAGGTCAAGTTCAAGGAGTTCATCATTACCAAGCCCTTATTATATGAAATGCTAAAGGGACTTATATAAGAAAAAGAAGATGAAAAATATTAACAGTGAAAGGACAGCAAACACACAGCTATTAACAACCACACCTAAAACAAAAGCAAACCAAGAGGACAGCTAGATCAGGAGTGGAACCATAGAAATGAAGAACACATGGAGGGTTAGAAACAGGGGGGTGGGAGGGGGAGGAGGGGGGAGAAGGCACAGAAAATAGCATAGATGGTAGGTAGAAAATGGATGGGGGGGAGGGCGAAAATAGTGGGGGAAATATAGAATCCAAAGAACTTGAGACACGTGGTTATAAACTAAGGGGGGCAGAATGATGGGGGAGGGAGGGTGCGGGTGGAAGGGATTGAAGCGGGGGAATAGAACAACTGTAATGGTATAATCAATAAAATATATTTAAAAAATAAAAAATAAAAAAATAAACTAAAAAATAAAAAAAGAAAAAGAAAAAAAAAGAGTAGGTTTCCTCACTCAATTTTAAGCTGGAACAGACAGGCATGAAATATTCAACATAGTGAAAAGCAAGGACCTACAACCAAGACTACTTTAACCAGCAAGGTTTTCATTTAAAATTCAAGGAGGAATATAGAGCTTCTCAAACATGAAAAAATTGAAGGAGTTTGTTACCACCAAACTAGTATTACAAGAAGTGTTAAAGGATCTTCTTAAATAATAATAATAATAATAACAAAGAACATAGTTAAAATAATAAAATGGCAATAAATACATACCTGTAAATAATCACTCTAACAAAACTGTGTATATATAAACAGTTTAAATGCTCCAATGAAAACATATAGGGCAGCTGAATGGATAAGAAAACAAGACCCATATATATATATATATGCGTATACATATGGGCATATATATATGCATATACATATGGGTATGTGTGTATATATATGTGTACACACCCATATATATAATATATACAAGACCCATATACAAGTATATATATATACAAGATACACACACACACACACACTCTACAAGAGACCCACCTACAAATGAAAAATACACACAGTCTATAAGTAAAGGGATGAAAACAGATATTTCATGCAAATTGAAATGAAAAACAAAACTGGGATAGTAATACTTATATCTAACAAAGTAGAGCTAAAACAAGGCCATAGTAAGGACACTACCTAATGATAATGGGAACACTCCAACAAAGGGATATAACCTTTATAAACATTTTTGCATCCATCATATAAAGCAAATCTTGGATAAAATGGGAGAGATCAACAGCAATACAATCATAGTAGGGAACTTTAACACTCCATTGACATCAATGCAGAAAAATCAGCCAGCATCAGCAGCCTTAAATGATGTACCATATATAATGGATTTAATTGATGTCTTCAGAGCATTTCACTCCAAAACAGTAGAATATGCATTCTTTTCAAATGCACATGGAATATTTTCTAGGATAGACTACATGTTAGGACACAAAACAATTCTCAATAAATTTAAGAAGATTGATATCATATCAAGCATCTTCTCTGAACATAATGGTATGAAACTTAAAATGAATCACAGAAGTAAAAAACTGAAAAACACAAAGAAATGGAGGTTAAATGAGGGATAATAGGGGATAATGGGGGCATCAAGGAACATGTATAAAGGACACATGGACAAAGCCAAAGGGGGTGGGTTCAAGGGTGGGAGGTGGGAATAAGTGAGGTTGGGGGGGGGGCATGGTGGAGTGAAAATGGAGACAGATGCACTTGAACAACAATAAAAAATGAATGCTTAACAGTGAGATCAAAGAAGAAATCAAAATATACCTGGAAACAGATGAAAATGAGGACACAACAACCAAAATCTCTTGGATACAGTGAAAGCTGTTGTAAGAGGAAAATTCATAAGCATACTTTAAGAAACTAGAAAAATCTCAAATAAACAACCTAACTTTACACTTAAAGAAACTGGAGAAAGAAAAACTCAGAAAGCCCAAAGTGGGTAGAAGAAATAAAATTATGAACTCGAGAACAGAAATAAATGGAATAGAGTCTTTAAAAAACAATATAAAGGATCTATAAAACCAAGAGCTGATTTTTTGAAAGTTAAACAAGATTGAAAAACCTTTAGCTAGGTTCATCAAAAGAGAGAGAGAGAGAGAGAGAGAGAGAGACCCAAATAAATAACTCAGAAATGAAAGAGAAGTAACAACTGACACCCCCAAAATACAAAGAATTGTTATAAAATATTATAAACAACTATATGCCAACAAATTGTACAAAATGTAGCAATTCCTAGAAACATACAGTCTTGAAAAATTTAATCAGGAAGAATCACAAGATCTGCACAGGCAGATTGCAACAAGTGAAATTGGAACAGTAATCAAAAAACTTCCAAGAAATACATTTCCAGGACCATATGGCTTCACATGTGAATTTTTACCAAACATGCAAAGAAGAACTAAAGTTCAAGATGAGGAAAGACTCCCAAGCTCATTTTTTTGAAGCCTGCATTATTCTAATTCTAAAACTTGATAAAGATGCAAAAAAGAAAGCATTATAGGCTGATATTCTTGATGTACATGCTAAAATCCTCAACAAAACATTAAAAAACCAGATCCAGAAATACAATTAAAAAGGTCATACACCATGATCAAGTGGGATTGATTTGGGGGATGTAAGGTTGGTGCGGTGTCTACAAATCAATAAATGTGATACATCACATAAACAAAATGAAGAATAAAGACTTGTGCCATTAAGGGGCATCTATGAGATGATGGGCACTTAATTTGGAGGTTTGGATTCACAGGCAATAAAAACCCCAAGTCAAAGGTGAATAGTTAAGCACTTTATTAAGTAAGTACAAATAGAAAGCAAGAATCAAGAGCATACATCACCAGACAGAAAATCAACACCTGAACATAGATGCTGGGGAATCCCAGAGACAGCATTTGGGGTCTGATTGGGGAAAGTTCTGAGCAAAGTGTCCTTCCCTTGGGTAAGATTCCAAAGTCCCACTTTGGGAGCTTTGGTTAAATATGTTTTAGACAAAAGTGGCTATTAGAACCACTAATCTATTGATATTTTCTATCCCTACAGATTCACCCATAGATATTTTACATAAATCAAATCATATAAACTATGGGGCATTTTATATAAATGAAATCATACTGTTTTGTCTTTTGTGACTGAATTCTGTAACTTAGCATAAACTTTTCAAGATTCATACATATTGTAGCATATATTAGTACTCTGTCCTTTTTTACTGACAATATTTCATTATGGAGATATACTCTATTTCATTTGCTTATATTCATCAAGTAATGGACATTGGGGTTGTTTACATAATTTTTGGCTATCATAAATAACGCTGCTGTGAATATTTGTGTGAAAGTATTTATATGGACAAATATTTTAATTTCTCTTGAGTTAGTATTGAGGAGAGGAATTGCTGGGCCATATGGTAACTCTATTAGCTAACATTTTGAGGAACTGCCCCACTGTATTCCAAAGTGCATGCACCATTTTACACTTCTACTAAAAATGTGTGAAAGTTCTATTTTTTTCACATAGTTTCCAGTGGTTATTGTCTGTTTTGATCATAGCCATCTTAGTGAGTATGAAGTGGCATCTCATTATTATTTTATCTGCATTTTTCTGATGTCTACTGATGTTGAACATCTTTCATGTACTTGTTGGCCAACAAGTATCTGTGTATCTTCCTTGGAAGAATGACTATTCAGATTCTTTTTCGCTTTTTAATTGTATGATTTTTTTACTACTGACTTTTTATTCTTTATGAATTTCATTTTGTACTGTTTTCTTTTTTATTATTGTTTAGTTACAACTGTCCCACATATTCCCCCATTGCTCTCCCCTGCCCCACCCCCACAATCAATTCCCACCCCATTGTCCATGTTCATGAGTCCCCTATTCGTGTTTCTTGACTTGCCTCTTCCCCTTCTTTCCCCCATTATATAGCTCTTTAAATATTTTAAAGATTTTTATTTATTTATTTATCTTTAGAGGGGAAGGGAGGGAGAGAGGGAGAGAAATATCAATGTATGGTTGCCTCTCGCGCGTCCCCTGCTGGGAACTGGCCTGCAACCCGGGTACGTGCCCTGACTGGGAATCGAACTGCGATACTCTGGTTTGCAGGCCCATGCTCAATCCACTGAACTACACCAGCCAGGGCCTAGCTCTTTAAATATTTTAGATGCAAAGTCCTTGTCATATATATTATTTCCAAAAATTTTGCATCATTCTGTGTTGTTCTTTCACTTTCTTGATGGCATCCTTTAACACACAAAAGTTTTGATGAAGTCCAATGTATGTATTTTTCTTTTATTGTTTGTGTTTTTGTTTTCATACCTAAGAAACCACTGTCTAATCCAAGGTTGTAAATATTTACTCCTATGTTTTCTTTTAAGAGTTTTATAGTTTTAGCTCCTACAATAAGATGTGTAATCCATTTTGAGGTAATTTTTGCAAATGGTATAAGATAGGGGTCCAACTACCTTCTTTTGTATATAAATATCCAGTTTTCCTAGTAACATTTGTTGAAAAGATTATTCTTTCTTCATTGAGTTGTCTTGGTGCTCTTGTTGAAAATCAACTGGCTATCAATTTAAGGGTTTATTTTTGGAGTCTCAATTTTATCTGATTGATTTATATGTCTATCCATATGCCAATAACACTTTTGGTAGTTTTTTAGTAAATTCTGAAATTGGAAATTGGGCATCCTCCAAGTTTGTTCTTTGTAAAAATTGGTTTCAGTTATTCTGGGGTTATTTTCAGATTTTAACATGAATTTTAGGTTTATCTTGTCAATCTCAGTAAACAATACAGCTGGCATTTTGATAGAAATTACACTGAATTTGTAGTTGAATTTGGGGAAATGTTGCCATCATAACAATATTATGTCTTTCAGTCCATGACATGGAAAGTCATTTCACTTACTTAAGTCTTTTTGAGTTTCCTTTAGTGATGCCTCATAATTTTCAGTATAGAAGTCTTACACCAGATTTATTATATTCATTACTAAGTATTTTATTTTTTGATATTATTATAAATGTCATTGCTTCCTTAATTTTATTTTCAGATTATTCACTGCAAGTGTATAGATATATGATTAATTTTTGCACATCAACATTGTATCCTATAACCTTGTTAATCTTATTAGCTCTAATAGTATTTTTTTTGTGTGAATCCCTCAGGATTTTCTGCATTCCAGTTCTTGTTATTTCCAAATAGAGAGAGCTTTACTGCTTCTTTCCCAATCTGGATACTTTTATTTATTTTTCTTTGTAAATTATCTGACTAGAACTTTTAGTACAATATTGAATAAGAGTGAAAGAGTACATCTTTGTCTTATTTCTGATCATTGGAAGAAAGTATTTATTTAGTCTTTCATCATTAAGTATGATTTCAGCAGAGTTTTATAAAATAGATTCCCTTTGTCAGTTGAAGAATATTTTTGTCTTTTTTTTGACTGGAATTGAATATGCCTGAGTATGTATTCCTTATAAATCTAACAGTGAATAAAAATGGGAAAGTCCAATTCACATTGGGATGGTGGAGCTAGAGAATCTTGAGGAACATAGTAGAACAATTAGACCAAGGTCGATGTACTGTCATTTTTCTTGTGCATTATTTATTTATTTATTTACTTATTTAATATTTTTTATTATTGTTAATTTACAGTGGTCCCCCCTTTCCCCCACTGTTCACCCCTCCAGTCCTTCCTTCCCCATAGTCAATGCCCTCCCTCATTGTCCATGCCCATGAAAGAAGGGAAAGGGGCAAGAAAAGTAACATAAATAAAGGACTGAGGGACACACTTGTTCATTATGCTTTTAAAAGAAGTGATACTGAAGAGAACTAGGTTTCCCCAGCAAGATTCATTTTTCATACTCAGTGTAGAAATAGTCCTGTTATATTAACTGATCTTTAGAGATATGTTTTTCATGCCTTTGAATGTCCCATGGATTTGGATAATGATCAGGGTTTAGTGTAAAGTGTAGTCTTTCTAAATCATTTATGTGGTAATTATTTACCTTGGATGGAACTGGCCATTGCTATAAATTTATAAGACAGTGATATTTAACATCAAAGGTAGCCTTATGCTTCATTTGGACTACACAGGCCTTAGTGATATAGTTAGTCAGTCATAAAGTCATCTTGATGGCAATAAAGAAATTAAGAGATTCTTGTTGACTCTGTTAGGCAAATATGGAATGAATTTTTGAATGGTTTATTTCTGCATTAGAGGAAAACACCAACCTTCTGGGGTGTTTCTGCATTCCAGCATCTTGCATCTGTTGTATTTATGATAGAAACAGGGCAGAGAAAAAAAGAGTATTTAGTCATCTGCTGATTCCATTTGGTGCTAAACACATACTTTTCTCTCGAGTACAAGAATACTAATTTATTTTATGTACCAGGGTGGATTGTAGCAACTCCTACAGACACAAGAATTTAAATTGGCAAAATCTAAACAGTAAATACTCTGCACATGGATGTTCCATACTTAGTATATAATTCTTGAGTAAGGCCAAATCTATGTTAATTAGAGATTTGGGTTTTAAATACAATTTACCTAAAAATAGGCAGATACACACAGTTGACTTTTCAACTATAGCTATTATATTTTGAGTGCAGAAGCTTTCCATATGCATTCTGGTAAGCATGAACTATGACCCAAGTAAAACTCATAATGAGTCCTAAGGTACACAGGTAAACTTGTTCTAAGATCTGTCTCTGGAATGAGAGATAAAAAAGAACCAGAGGTTTTTTTTTAAAAATAGAACTTAGAGAACACCAATGTGTGTGTGTGTTTTTTAAAGATTTTATTTATTTATCTTTAGAGGGGAAGGGAAGGAGAGAGGGAGAGAAACATCAATGTATGGTTGCCTCTTGTGTGTCCCTTGCTGGGAACTGGCCTGCAACCCAGGCATGTGCCCTGACTGGGAATCAAACCGCAATCGTCTGGTTTGCAGGCCCATACTCAATCCACTGAGCTACACCAGCCAGGGCAAGAACCAGAGTTTTATGCTATCTAACTTTCTCACCTATGACTAGACACTTTTCTAGTATTTTACCCACATTTATGATATGTTTTTATGTGTGATTAGTAATATGTTTCAAATTATTAATTATAATTTTTTAATTTGGCTTCATGTACATTCTTTCATTAAGTATATTTTTATTAAGTACATTTCATGTGTCTTCATGGAATTTACACTATATTGGAGAAGGCAGAAAACAAACATGATAAATAAGTAAAATATAAAGTATGTTAGAGATAAATAGAAAGAAGAAAACAAAGCAGGGAAAGAGGATATGGTGTATTGGAAGTGGAATTGCTGGATGAACGCTTAGATAGGGTGACGGGAGGAGCCCTCACGGCAAAGTTTATTTTTGAGTAAAGACTCAAAAGAAGTGGGAGAGTGAGCTCATCATGAGTCTAGAAGAGTGTGCCAGCAAGAGTGTGCCAGTCCCTAAGGTAGGGACATGCCTTGCTCTTCAGAGAAATAGCAAGAGGGTCACGTGGCTGGATCACAGTGAGCAAAGACAATAGTAGGAATGAGGTCAGAGAGAGTTATTGTAGGATGGCTTGAGCAAAGTGGTGACATGATAACTTGCTGGAGGTGGTACGAAGGTAAATGAGGACAAAAGTGACAGGGTTTGCTGACAGACTAGATGGGAGATTTAAGAGAAAGAGGTTGACAGCAAGGTTTTTGGCCTGGAGAACTGGAAGAATTGGCATTTATGAACTGGTGAAGACCGTGGGAGTAGAGGGTGACAGGGCACTATCAGCAGTTTAGGGTTTGATATGTTATGTTTGATATGCCTATTAGAGAGTGAACGGAATTTCATGTCAGTTTTTTGGCTCCCTTTTACCTGGTACATTGTGAAATGTTCATCTGCCTTTCTATGAAGCATTTCTTTTTTTTTAAAAGATTTTATTTATTTATTTATCTTTAGAGGGGAAGGAGAGAAGGAGAGAAACATCAATGTATGGTTGCCTTTTGTGCGTCCCCTGCTGGGAGTTAGCCTGCAAGGAACCAGCCTGCAACCCAGGCATGTGCCCTGACTGGGAATCGAACCGCGATCGTCTGGTTTGCAGGCCCGTGCTCAATCCACTGAGCTACGCCACCCAGGGCTCTATGAAGCATTTCTTAACCTCCCATGCTTTACTTATAATTCCTTTAATAATTCTGATTTATTTACCAATTTTAGCTCATTTTGTTTATTTTAGCACATTATTACTTAAGAATTTCCAGAGAGCAGAGGGCATCAAATTGGGTGATTATTTTCTTTGTGTTTGTATTTTCTCAGAGCTTTTGGTTCAAATCCACTGTATAAATACTTGTTAATATTGCAGAATTCTCAAAACTAAATAAGATTATTAACCTAAGTTATCTCTCTTTTCTTCAATCAGATGGATCTGATTACTGATTAATGTACTAACTTAATTTTCTAGAAAGCACATTGAATATGGGACATCTTTATCTGCCTTCTGTTCAAGGTCTTGCTTTCTGCTGGGGAATATATTTAGAAATCAGATGTTTTCTAGAACAACCTTCTTATATAGCAATAAGCATTAAATGACACACTTGCATATAAGTACTAAAAATTGTAATCACCAGTTTTTTAGAAGAAGCCTAGGCCAGAACACTTTAAAGAATAGTTCATAGGCACTTCTAGTTAGCCTAAATGGGGACACAATTAGAGAAGATTTCTATTATACACTGAGTATATCTAATTTTTTGCCATTGTTTTTTTTCTTTTCAAAAATTCAAATTTTTATCTCATAAAAAAGTAAGTTATTTTATGGCAGTACCCCTCCATGTTTTAATTCATTTCCATCACTCTGTGGCAGCTCCTGTATAAGGCCCAGGGGATGAAAGAATTGAGACATTAGTTTGGTCCCAGTAGAAACTCATAATTCAGTGAGATACACAGATGTGTCCATGAATAACTGTAGTAAAGGACAATGGTTTAATATCTGCTATATTAGTGCTGTGCTAGCATGATTGGAGCACATGTATACGTCTGTGGGTAACAGAACATGAGAATCTGAGATGTTTTGAAGGATGAATAGACAGTTACCAGCATATGCGAGGGGAGGCTGGAACACAGCTTGTGCACGGGCTCTTGTACAACCTCATGTGATTCTGTGTGACAGGAGAAGAGGGTTCCTGTAAAAGGACTGGTAAGAAGTGAGGCTGGAGAGAAAAGCTGGCGTCAGACCATGCTGGTACATAATAAACAGTGTAAGCTTTGTTATGCGTTTGTTATTTGTTATTTGTTAAGCTTTGTTTGTTATTCAGTTTTCACCTGAAAATTTTAAATTGGGGAGTGACAGTCATATATGAATTTTAGAGAGACTCCTCTGATGGTAGAGGAAAATTGTATTAGTCAAGTTCAGTCTCTTGTTAAATATTTCTCCAATTTGCTCTCTCCTCCTGTATTCACAAATATTTCCTTAGTTTTATTCCTACTCATTTCTCCTCTAGACCAGTACTGGTGGTGAGGACAAGAACAACGTTATGTACTGGGGAAATACTGGGTTGGGCAAAACATCTGCTTAGGTTTTTTCCATAAAATAAAAAACACATTTTTCATTTTCACCGACAACATTATTGATTAGGAAATTTTGAGTATGTTGGCTAACTCCTGCTATTGGATTCCCAGTAGGTAGAGTCCAAGGGTGCTGCTAAACAGTTTCAAATGCACAAGACAGCCCCATGGCAGAGAATCACATGGGCAAAACGTCAGTAGTACCAAGAAACCTCACAGACCACTTTTGACATGTTTGATCCGTCACAGCTTCTTCTTCATACATTGCACAAATCTTTTTTTTTGAGTTTCAGTTGCATTTCTATCTTTCTTGAAATTAAGAGCATAATATGTGAAAATGTCACTTCTTCCATCTTGAATATTAAAATGGCTGTGCAAAAATTCACCAATTTTGAAAAGCACTTTTTAATGCATGCTGATATGACAGCTGTCAATACAGTCCAACAAAACTGTTTCAGATGAAGTTAAAGAAAACTAAGTGCTACTAGAGCCATCGTACAGAGGAAACAACAAACTTTTTAGCCAACCCAGTGTATAATGAATACAATACCAGATCTTACTTAATGGTGGGAATGAGAAAATGGAAGAGTCAGAATATTCCTCAGGAATTTCGTTGTCAGCTGAATATTGGGGCCTGAGAATGTTGGAGGAGAAACATATTTGGGGGTGTGTATAAGAAAGGCAGAGGGTTCAGTTTTGGACATGTTTGAGACCTGATGTGAATTATGCACCTGGAGCTCAGAAGAGAGTTAAATACTGGACAGTTTAAACTTAGTATTCAGCATCTTGTAAAAAGACAGGGGGAAACATTTTAATTGGTCAGTAGTTTTCTCTATAAAGAGAAATCAAGTAAGAAATACTGGAAAATGTTTCATGTTAAATGTTTCATTTAACATCATTAATGCTCTGTAAGTTAGGCATCACTATCCTCATTTTGTAGCTGAAGTAAGGTTAATTATTTTACTCAAAATCTCCTCCTATCAGTGTTTTTGTTTTGAGATTCTAACCTCAAAGCTCATGCCATTTCTATTATGAGTCAGATTTCCTGCCTTAGAGTTGCTCAGCATTTGTCTCTCTCCTCTTTGAATATTGTAGTCTCCTCAGGCCCAGGGACATTCATTATCTATCTTTCCAATCTCTTCCAAGGTCAGATACATATATGATGTGCATATAAAGCAAGGAGACTGCATTCATAAGTCTCACAGAAACCTCTGTGCTATTACTTTAGAGCTGAGGTCAGGGATACTTTTCCTCTCCCTCCCTCCCTTCTTTCTTTTTTCCTTTTCCCTCCCTCCCTCCCTCCCTCCCTCCCTCCCTCCCGTCCTCCCTCTCTTCCTCCCTTTCCTTCCTCCCTTCCTTCCTTCCCAATTTGCATCTGAATGTGTTTAGGTGGAAGAGACACTCTATAGTGTATGAGGGCCTCACCACTCCCTATTGACTTGCATCTGGCATTTTCATGCTTCCTGATTAGAACAAATATCTTAGTTTATAGCTTTAGTTCTAAGGCCGCACCTTATAGTAGGTGTTTCAAGCTTTCAGAATTAGACTAAAAAGCCAAGTATCCCACCACACCAAAAAAAAAAACCAAACCAAAAACAACCATTAAACTAGCATCACTCAGGTACCAAATATAGAATGTTTCCTTTATCAAAAAGGAATTGATACATCTGATAAGGGATTAATATCTAAGATTTATAAAGTAGTTATAAAACTCCACATCAAACAAACATATGACCCAATTAAAAAATGGGCAAAGGACCTGAATAGACACTTCTCTAAGAAGGACATACAGAGGGTCAATAGATATATGAAAATATGCTCAACATCACCAGTCAACAGAGAAATGTAAATAAAACTGCAATGAGATACCATCGCACACCTGTTAGAATGGCTATCATCAGTGAGTCAGCAAAAAACAAGTGCTGGCAAAGATGTGGAGAAAGGGGAACCTTTTTGCAGTGTTGGTGAAATGCATATTGGTACAACAACTGTGGAAAGCAGTATGGAAATACTTCCAAAAATTAAAAATGGATCTGTCTTTTGACCCAGTCAGTGATCCTGCTTCTGGGAATATATCTGAAAGAACCCAAAACACTAATTCAAAAGAATATAAGCATCCTTATGTTCATTGCAGTGTTATTTATAATCACCAAGATATGGAAGTGGCTCAAGTGTCCATCAATAGATGAGTGGGCAAAACAACTATGGGGCATTTAGACAATGGAATACTACTTGGCCATAAAAAAGAAGAAAATTTTACCCTACGTGACAATATGGATGGACCCAGAGAACATTATGCTACGTGAAATAAGGCAGTCGGAGAAAGACAAATACCATATGATTTCACTTGTATGTGGAATCTAATGAACAAACTGAACTAACAAGGAAAATTGAGGTAGACTCACAGAGAGCAGGATGACAGCTAAGGTGGGTGTAGGCATTAGGGAGTGGAGGGATTGAGCAAAAAAGGAAGAAGGACTCATGGACATAGACAACAGTGTGGTGATTGTTGGGAGCGGGGTATAAGGGGACTAAATGGTAATAGAAAAATACAATAAGGATTAAGTAAAATACAAAAAATAGGTTGAAATAGTCCAAATGATATTTGTAATTTCACTTTTTCTTCATTTAACTGACATATTTTTGAGTAATGACCTTACAGATTACACTTTGATTTTTAGTTTTATAGTTTTGACCTGAACTTTTCTTCTTAGTCTTGTTCTGAAACTGCAATCAAGGGTTGTGTTTCTAATCTCAGTTGTATTAGGTGTGACAATTTTTCATCAGAAACATAAGCCTGAAACTTGTATTTTGTTGTAGGGTTGTAGGGAAGTCCTTTGACACATTTCAGGAACAGATTGTGAAGCTATTGACAATAATAGAATAATGTTGTGTAGAAAGAATGTTGTGACAGGAGCCAACCCAAGATCCCTTTCATAGCTGAACCATTAAATGAGAAAGTGAATAGCAAGTGTTTGAGTGTAGGGCACGTGAGCTCTTCAGTAAATGCTGGTTTTCTTAAAAGCAATTAACTCCACCACTTTTTATTAATTTTGTATGCCCTTGGACAAATGTTCTTTTGATCTTTCAACAATTAGAGTTAATTTCACTTTTCATATTTTCTCATGCACTTGTTTGTGAAGGAATGACTGGAAATGTATTAAACAGGATGAACCACTACGTGAATTTAAGATATTATTATTTAGGAAGTTGAATCAACATCCCTGAGCTTGGCTTCCATTTGTGCTCAGTGATGCTATTTGCTTTCTGAGGTGCACCAGAAGGTTGGAGAGAGGGTGATCTGTTTCTAACAAGTGAATCACAGAAGCTTAACAAGGAATAAATTGTAATGATAATGATGTTTATTGATCTTTTCTTTACTAGGTGTTAAATCCAATTTAACACAGATAGGTGTTAATTAATCTATACTTTAAAGAAAAAGTTTTCTTATTTATGGATATTTGAATTTTGTTAGATTGAGTGATGAAGTATATAGATGGGAGATAGGAGAGAAGTGTGAAGTACAGCAACTGAATCTTGCTGAAATAGGTTATTATTTTCCTGTTTACTACTTTTACTTTAGTCAATGGTAGAGGACTTCAGATAGAATATATATTTTAGAAATAAATTCAAAGCAAATAATAGGCTGATGTAATACATATCGTATTTACTTCATGTGGGTAGAAAATGAATATAGTGTAATTCTAAAGTTTATATATACATTTCTTGATTGACGAAGGTCTACATTAGAATTAAGTAATAATATTTTCCTAGGAGTTTTCCTTAGAGTTATTAATGTTAACTTTGGTGGATTTCAGTTACCCAAGGTATATATTAATGGCTCAGAATTCATACTTTGGGGATATATTAATATTATTATAAGTTTTTCAGTTTTCCATTTGAATTTGAAGATTTCTTATATTTTCTCCTATATTGAATTTGTGCTATTAATATGAAATGGAAAATGGGAAATAAAGGGAGAAATCAGTAAAGTCCTTGCTGAGCTAATCCACTGGGAAGGGATAGAGCTACTTAATAATGCTTTGATTATAAACTTTTGTAGTTTTTTCCAATCTTCATTTTTTTCTCGAAACTTTTTTATCTCTACAGTCTCCTCTTGTTTCCCCATCTTACATCCCTCAGCTTAGTTAAGGCTAAGAATTCCACTTCCTAATTTATGTTGGAGAAAAATAATTCAATTAGCAGGCGTTTGCACTATATATATATTTTTTAAAAAACATGGAGCTGCCTGGTTACAAATGAAGGAGTTAGCAGGCAACATCTTGGCAGGAAGAAGACTGAGGAGAGAGGCCAACCAAGGACGGAGTCCAAATAGCAAAGTATCCACGGGCTTTTCTGTGGCACATCATCTTAGTTTTAAGAAAACAACATTGCTCTTTACCAGCTGCCTTCCTTTCCCTACCAGAGTGGTTTTGTCAGCTCTGGAAATCCTATTTAAACACCTGGAAGAGAAGCTCAATAATTTGCATGCTGTTCTCCTTTGTTGAGCAGAGTTTCTGCTGAACTGTCCCACGTGGGCAGGGATATGGCCTAGTAAGTTTTCTCTGATTCTCTGAAAGGACGGTTCATTCAAGGGTGCATGGAATCAATTTCTGTGAAAATCCTTTAGCTTTGCCCTTTCTGATGGCCAGGCTGAGGGAACTTTCTTTTCTCACTTTTATTTTACAAACATTTAGATGTTTTTATTTCCCTTTTAAAATAAAGCCCTCAAAGTGGATAGAAGGCACTTGCAAATGGACTGCTTACTGAAATTTTTTTCAGCCTTCCCTGAATATCATGGGGAATATGACACCAGGGCAGGTCCTTAGCTGACCTACCCCATTGTTCTTTACAAGGAGAAGTCACCAGCTGTGAATACTTGCTTGGATTTAATACCATCTTTGTTTGTTTATTTTGTGTAACCTTATTTATATTGAAGTATAAGATACATTTGGAAAATGCACAGCTTATACGTGTACAGTTTAATGTAACCAGCACCCAGAGGAAGCAACAGAAAATTGTGAGAATCCAGACTACCCCTTGTGTTCCTTTCTGGTCTCTAATCACTCCTGAAGAGTAACCACTATTGTGATTTTGGAAACCATAGATTAGTTTTGCTTGAGTCTGACCTTTATAAAGATGGAACAATAGATACTCTTTTGTGTGTTGTGTTTTTCATTCCTTATTTCCTGCTGTTGTGTAGCTTTATTTTGTTCATTCTGATTACTTTGAGTTGTTTGCAATTTGGTGTTATTATGAAGAGGGCTTCTATGAACACTTTCGCATGTATTTTTTAATGCACATAGGGACACATTTCCACCTATGTGGGTCCTCTCTCAGGATGGAAGAGCTCATGGGGTGTATACAAGTTCAGAGTCAGTAGATCCTATCAAACAGTTTTCTAAAGTGGTATTAATGGCTTCACTAACATTTAGTATAAAGATAGGTAATGTTTAATTTTACTCTTTAGCTTCCTGCGGCATTGTCAGGCACAACTCTGTCTAATCTCTCTAGATTACGTGTGTTTTCCACAAGTTTGGTTTCCTGGAGTAATCCTACCCAAGTTTCTTGCTTATGCTGAACTTAACTTTCTCTTACTTTTTATTCATACGTCTATTTGTTGTTGTTTTTTTAATGTTAAGCTTTTGGTCCTGACCAGTGTGTCTCTGTTGGTTGGGCATTATTCTGCAAACTGAGTGGTTGCTGGTCCAGTTCCCAGTCAGGGCACATGCCTGGGCTGTGGTTGTGTCCCTGGTTGAAGTGTGTGCGGGAGGCAACTGATCAATGTTTCCCTCTCATAAGGATGTTTCTCTTCCTCTCTTTCTTCCTTTCTTCCCCTCTTTCTAAAAATAAATATAAATAAAATCTTCAAAAATTTTTAAGCTTTTAATATTTCTGTATAATACTAGATAGTGGTATACAGCATAACTAAACCATAATGCCTGTTTTTAAGGGAATTATAATGAAATGAGGTTGATAGCAATATGGACAAATATAATTTTAATTTATTTTACTCAAATCCAAAAAACTACTTTCTCAATCTTCTCTTTCTAGACTTTAGTAAAGAAGTCCATTGACAATTTGTCAAATTCACTCCTGATTTTTAATCATGTGTCCTCTGATATAAATTTCCCCCTTTCAAGGTGAACAGACACCATATTTTTAACTCCCTAATATAGAAGTTGTCCTGTTTTTCCAAATTGCTTTGAAAATATAATTTTGTTTTCTTAAAGTGTGGTGACTATGATTATCCACAGAAATCCAGGTCTTAAAGTCTAGGGCTCACATATGCTTTTTGCTTGCTTATTTGGTTTTTTGAGAATTTAGTATTTTTCATATTTTTCTTGGTGATTTACAATAGAAATTTGGCCTTTTAGGCTAGCACTTAAAATGATTAGGTTTACATCCCCCAGAAACAATTTACACTGATTCCCTAGTTCTTCTCCTTATAGTGACATTTACCCTGGATGAAGGCCCTGTAGCTTTACACACATGGATTGGCCCCATAACTATGGGTTGGTGGATCACAGATCTCACTGCGAGCCCAGACTCTCTGAATTCTAAACCCATGTATAGCGTATTTTCATTTGAATATTATGCTGGCGTTTACATTTGGCAGATGACAAAATGTAGTTCCCCTTTCTCTTCCGAACACATTATTCATTTGGCATTCCCCATGTTGGTGAACGCATCACTATGTACACAATCACTTGAACAATTTTCTAGATGCTTCTAAATATCCTCCTCTGAGGGTATTTACTGTAATAAATCTAACTCTTAGTTTTACTATATTTACATCTGAAATTCTCCTGGATTTATTGTACTGCAGTCTGGGAATAGTGTTCAGCATTCAGGTACCCATTATCTATTGTGTGGATTATTCCCTAGTCTCCCTGACTGTTATTTTATTCTCTTTAATCTATCAAAAGGTCATCAATGAGGTTGTCTTTGCAAATACACATCAAAGCTTATTGCTCTCACAGTTCTTTATTAGGGCACATGAGGTATCTCTTGCTTACCTTTCTAGCTGGATCATTACCATTACTACTTAGGTCCCCTGTACAGGTATCCCTTGTTTTATTGTGAGTCACTTTTGTGCCTCACAGATAATGCATTCTTCTCATATTGAAGGTTTGTAACAAATCTGCTTTGAGCGAGTCTATCAGTGCCATTTTCCAAAAGCATTGGCTCACTTTGTATCTCTGTCACTTCTGATAATGCTCATGATATCTCAAACTTTTTCCCCATTACCATGTTTCTTATTGTGATCTCTGGTCAGTGATCTTTTATGTTACTATTGTATTATTTGGGAGCACCACAAGTAACACCCATACATGTTGACAAACCTAATAAATGGTGTATGTGTTCTAACTGCTCCACCAATGGGCTATGTCCAGTCTTGCTCCCTCTCCTTGGGCCTCTCTATTCCCTGAGACACAACAACATTGACATTGGGTCAGTTAATGACTCTACGGTGGCCTCTAAGTGTTTGAATGACAGAAAGAGTCACACATCTCTCGCTTTAAATCAAAAGCTAGAAATGATTAAATTTAGCAAGGAAGGCATGTCAAAAGCTGAGATTACCCCAAAAGCTAGGCCTCTCACACCAAATGGCTAAGTTGTGAATGTGAAGGAAAAGTTCCTGAAGAAGATTCAAAGTGCTACTCCATTGAACATATGAATGAGAAAGTGAAACAGCTGATATGAATCAGACCAGCCACATTCCCTAGACCAAAGTCTAATCCAGAGCAAGGCCCTAACTCTTCTTAATTCTGTAAAGGCTGAGAGAGGTAAAGAAACTGCAGAAAAGAAGTATGAAGCTGGTAGAAGCTGGCTCATGTGCTTTAAGGAAAGAAGCCAACTCCGTAACACAGAAGTGCAAGATGAAGCAGCATGTACTAATATAGAAACTGCAGCAAGTTATCCAGAAAATGTAGGCAAGGTAATGAAGGTGGCTACACTGACAACAAATTATCAATATAGACAAAACAGCCTTATGATTTTCATTGCTAGAGAAGAGAAGGCAATGCCTGGCTTCAGATTTTCAAAGGACAGGCTGACTCTCTTGTCTGGGGCTAATGCAGCTGGTGATTTTAAGTTGAAGCAAGTGATCATTTATCATTTCAAAATCTTAGGACTCTTAAGAATTATGCTAAATCTGCTGTGCTTCTGCTGTATAAATAGAAAACAAATCCTCAATGACAGCATGTGCTTACAATATGGTTTCCTGAATATTTTATGCTTACTGTTGAGATCTAGTGACTAGAAAAAAAGATTCAAAATATTACTGCTTATTCATAACACACCTGCTACCCAAAACTCTGATGAAGGTGTACAAGATTTAATCTTTTCATACCTGATAATGCAAAATTCATCCTATAGTCCATGGATTGAGGAGTAATTTTAACTTTTAAAACTTATTATCTAAACAAAAACGTTTTGGAAGGCTATAACTGACATAGATAGTAATTCCTGTGATGGATCTGAGCAAAGTAAACTGAAAACCTTCTGGAAAGGATTCATCACTCTAGATGCCATTAAGAATATTTGTGATTCAGGGCCCTGGCTGGCGTAGCTCAGTGGATTGAGCGCGGGCCTGCGAACCAGAGGATCGCGGTTCGATTCCCAGTCAGGGCACATGCCTGGGTTGCAGGCAGGTTCCTTGCAGGCTAACTACCAGCAGGGAACGCACAAAAGGCAACCATACATTGATGTTTCTCTCCCTCTCTCCTTCCCCTCTAAAGATAAATAAATAAATAAAATCTTTAAAAAAAAGAATATTTGTGATTCATGGGCAGTGGTTAAACCTTCATGGATAACTTCAAGGGGTTCAAGACTTCACTGGAGGAAGTAACTGCGGATGTGGCAGGAATAGTAAGAAAACCAGAACTAAAAGTGGAACCTGAAGATATTACTGAATTGCTACTGTCTCATGATAAAACTTTAAGGGCTAACAAGTTAGTTACTTCTTATGGATGAGCAAAGAAAATAATTTCTTGAGATGGAATATACACCTGGTGAAAAGGCTGTGAAGATTGTTGAAATGACAACAGAGGATTTAGAATGCTACATAACTTAGTCGTAGTCATCAACATCAAGGCAAATCCCTCCACCAGCAAAAAGATTATCACTTGCCAAAGGCTCAGATGGTGGTTAGTATTTTTTTAGCAGTAAAGTGTTTTAATTAAGGTATATACATTTTTTATTAGATATAATGCCATTGCATACTTAATAAACTATAATACTGTAACCATAACTTTTATGTGCTCCAGGAAACCAGAAAATTCTTGTGACTCTATTTATTGTGATATGCATTTTATTGAGTTGGTCTGGAGCCGAACTGCCGTATCTTCAGGGTACGCCTGTGCTTGCTGCTGTGCCTGCCCCCTGCTTGGCCGGCGTGCTCCCTGCTCTCATGCCTCGGGTCTTTACACATGCTGTTTTCTTTGCCTTTTTTGTTCTGCTTTATTTACAGGGAAAACTCCTACTTACAGTTTAAAATTCACGTCTTCCAAAAAATTTGCTTTCATCTCCTCAAGCGGAGGGACGTTCCTCTATGCTATGAATTACTCTATTTTAACTCCCATATGAATGTTCGTTTCCCCTCCTGATTTATAAGCTCTTTATCTTTGCATTCCTAATACATAGCAAACCGTCTATTGTACAAACAGTAGGAGCCAAACAATATTTTTGAATACGTTGTCAAATTAATTAACGGATAGCTTAGAGCCCTCCATTTATATGTTTTTGATCTTTAAAATCCTTAAATACATTTTGTTCTCTTGCCAGAGTTAACACTCATATGTTATTTTTCTACCCACTTGCACAGACTCGTAAGGTCTTCTTCTTCTTCTTTTTTTAATCCCATCTGTGTATGTCTTCATCAGCTAGAAGCATTTAATGTCTCCTTAACTTGGAAATCTCATGTGAGCTTTTACTTCTGGAGCGTTTAAAAAAGACATTAAATAAGTGTCGGTCCCTGAGGAGCTGAATTCTTTATACTTCTCCAACCAAAGAAAGCCCCAATCAACCCTGTCATTTAATTTTTACTTTGATTTGGTTTAAAATTTTAAGGTAAATAGACAACATAGGAATCTTTGAGCCCATGGTGTCATCAGTTAAAATAAACACCATCACAGCCTTCCATTTAGAAGGCTGGCATTCATTAATTCTCCTTTTGTTTATGTACCTATTTATTTCATACAGTTTATCCTTTGGGATATCCTTTAGGAGAAATGATCTTGCCTTCTTTATTCCCTTTCCTAAATACTCTGTAACCTGCATTTCTTTTCCCCACCAGCTGCCACAATACATCATTTTTGTTGCCTTCACTAAAACTGCCGTGTGTCATAGGCTTGATCAGGTTACAATTTGGCATCAATGCTCATTAAACTTTCTGTAATTGCCTTGGGTAGAGATAATGAAGCTTAGGCTCAAAAATACATTTGATTTTTTTAAATTCTAAAGTCCCTATGCCTACACTATTAAAGTCACCATAATTTACCATGATATACATAGTCACCATCATAGTAAAAGAAAGAACATTTTTAACATTAGCCTTCTTAATAATGTATGTTCACAGACTTCCTTCTTTCAGACACTACCTAAATATTGACCCTGCCATTTTAGATAAAAGAAGTATATGTCATGTGTATGTCACTTCAGGGGGAATTATGTAATAAGTTTTGAAATACTGATGCAGATAATTTTCTTTAGCTTTTTCTGAATATTTATACTTTTTATTGTTTTCCTCTGAGGAGTTGTGCATCTTTTCTTTTTTTTTTAAATAATTTTTTAATTTAATTCTTGTTCAAGTACAGCTTTCTGTCTTATATTCCCAACCCTGCCCACCCCCCGCCCCGTGCTCCCCGCCTCCCTCCCATTTCCGCCCCCACCCTTAGTTATTGTCCATGTGTCCTTTATACTTGTTCATGTGAGTCCATCCCCTTTTCCCCTATGATTCTCTTTTCAAAAACAATAATTTATTTATCTTTTCCAAACATTCAATTACTTATCCTCTGAGTTACACTGAGGTAAATATAGGTAGTACTATAAAATTATGGAGAATATGAAATTCACTAAGACCACAGCAGGACAAAGACAGTACACCAAGTGTGATAAATTTAAGGAATAAAATAGTTCTGTACTCTTTTTATAAGTCTCTACCCTTTTCCAAGTACATTCATTTCCCGATGTGCTACTTACTCAATTTTGGGGGGGGAAATATCATTATTCTCATTTTTATAGATGGAAAAACAGAAATGTAGAAGACTTATCCAGCTCATAGTGCTAATGACAAAAATGAAACTAGAACCCAGACCAGAAATATAAGGTGGAAATCATAGCAAATCAAAAAAGGCATGAAGTTTCTATTCTTGGGTAATTAGTGAGTGTGAACAACGGGTTGACAGCTACTTCTGACTCCCCTCCCTCTGTCTTGTAAATAAGCTGATATCCCCCAAAGCCTCCATAAAGTAGTTGACAGCCTTTATTTTTCAGAAAACAAGGAACTAAAAATACAGTAGCGCAGCCATTTATTAACCTCAGACAACATTATCCTTGGTAGCAGAGTCTTGGGAAAAACATGATTTGAAAGATGTACATTTAGATCTCTGTGCTTTTACCAGCCTCCAAATCTTCTTATACTAAATACCTATTTAGTTAAAATGGAGCTTAGTAATTCCAGCCTTCCAACTTCAAAAGTTGTGATGATCAATAAGAAACTCTGTCTAGAAGCACTGCATAAACTATGTCGTTGTACAACTACAAGTCCTTGTCTTTGTATTGAAAATGAGGGAAACGCTTCCTGTGCAGGAAGGAGTGTAGCGTAGCTACTGGGATCATGCCTTAGCAGTCACACTGACTTAGGTTACATTATGAGAAATGTCACCATTTGGCTCTGTCACTTGGCTTAGGAACTTAGACTCTCTAAACCTCAATTTTTTCATCTTTAAAATGGGGAATAATATTTATCATGAGTTTTTAATAAGAATTACATGAGACAGTATATATGTGGAGTATATAAGCTATTGTTCGGGTCCCTTGACTTACTTTTAATTATAATAAACACTTTATTTATGTTAATGTTTTAGATTTCCAGAAAAGTTACCAATATAATAAAAGGGAGTTCCTGCCTACTCTTCCCTTGGTTTCCTTTATTGTTAATATCTTTGATTTGTCGCAATGAACAAACAATGATGAATTACTGTTAATTAAGCTCAGGCTATTTGAACTTCAGCATTTTATCCATGAATAACTGATTTCTTTTTCAGGATACAGTTCGGGGTTCCACATTGCATTTGATTGTCATGTCTCCCCAATATCCTCTGTTCTGTCAGAGTTTAAAAGTGTTTCCTTGTTTTTCGTGACTTTAGTAGTCTTGAGGAATACTGCCTAGGGTCTCATGTAGGATGTACTCCCAACTGATTTTGTTTATTGTTTTTCTTATGACTGGCACTGTGGACTTTTAGAGAGAATAAGAGAGAGATGAAGTCCTCTTCTTGCCACAGTGTACCAAAGGGTACATGATATCCCTGAGACACCACTAATGATGCTAACCTTCATCACTTAGTTAAGGTAGTGCTTGTTAGAGGCTTTTACTGTACCCTGAGTTAGTTTTGACTAGCTATCAGTTGTATAGGACTTCTCTTCCCTCGCTTCCCAACTGTTCAGAATGCTTTTGATTTATAGTTACTGCAAATGTCATCCCAGTGAAAACATCTTCTGTGACCACCAAATCAAAACAGCTTTCTCCTCTCACATCAGTTCCCATGACACTTTACTTTTGTGGGGGATTTTTTTTCATAGCATTTATTACTACCTGAAATTGTCTAGTACCTTTGTTTACCTAGTTTATTGTGTCACTAGGCCTCCTCCCCATCAAAGAACATAAGCTTCAGGAGAACAAGGCCCTGTAGGACTGTTTACAGCTGTACACTTGTTATCCACACAAGGGCTAGCACACACTAAGTGCCCGATAACTACTTGTTGAAAAAGTGTCAGAGAAAGAAAGATGGAGGATTAAGTTGTTAGTAAGTGAAAGAGTGGAAAATAGTAGAATGGTGGGAGGTTCGATTTAGTATCTGAACTGAATTGGTTTAGTTTTAATGAGAAGGTTAAATGCCATCATCAGCATCAATGGAAATAGGTAATCAGTATTCTTATAATTCAGATTCTCCTTTAATACACTTAACGACATGAATGCCAGAGTATTTTTCTGTCTTGTAAGGGTATGAGTGAAAAATGTAATATCTACTCTGTATTATACATCTGTACCATTGTGACCTTTATTTGCTAATTGGCTCAGCTTTCCTACTATAGGACTTTTAACAGAATCTGAAGTAGTATAAAAATGATTGATGGCCTTGATTTTAACTTATGGGTGACTTGTTATTGTCTATTATCTTTTCATTTATATTGACAGAAAAATCTTTTCATTTATATTTATATCTTTTCATTTATATTGATTTGTATAAATCATCCATAGCTCTTTATGAAGCAAGTCTCTTTTTATTTTCATCCTCAGGACTTAAAATCTCCAAATCAGAGGGATGAAATTGCAGGGGCCCGGGCCTCATTGAAGGAGAACTCCCCACTTTTGCATTCAATTTGTTCAGCTTGTTTGGAACATTCGGATGTTGCTTCCCTCAAAGCCAGCAAGGACACAGTCTGTGAAGAAATTCAGAATGCCCTCAGTGTAATTTCAAATGCTTCCCAAGGCATCCAGAACGGGCCGGCCCCAGTGGAATCTCAGGCGGCAACCCTGGGAAGTGCCCTTGATGAGCTCGAGGTAAGTCAAAAGAAAGATAAGATGTGATTTGATATCTCAGTATGAAAGTAAACAGAAGTGGGACTTCGGATCCATGTGCTGGAGTTTAGAGCATGGGTAGATAAAGATCCAGTCATCCAACTAGACTTTGTCATTGTATCGTATCTTCCAATGAATTGATTAGCAGGAAGACCTCTGATTCCTTTACATCTCTGCCAAGGAAGTCGACAAACTTAAATGAGGGATTGTTCATGAGATTGCAATGGTGACTTTATTTTATGTAAATCAATTTATGAAATGTAGAATTTTTTCATTTCACAAATGCTTATTATCGTCACTGTTCTTTGTGCTTGGGATATACTAGATTACTACCCCCACGGAGCTTACATTCCAACAGGGGAATATAGGCAAAAACCAAAAATCCCCAATAAACATTATAGATAAGTAAACTGTATAGAATGTTACACTGAGAGAGTGAGATATTATCAAAGGCTCGAGGAAAGTTAGAGGATCAGCCCAGGAGATCTAGAACAAGGGCTCGAAGGCATGTCCCGGTGTTCAGGTGACAGCAACGCAGCTGCGTGATGGGTGGGGAGCGAGAGGGGATGAGTACTAGAAGCCGAGGTCAGAGACCCAGCAAAGTTAGGTTATAAAGGGCCCCATGGGCTTTTAAGGACTTTGGCTTTTACTTCAGTTTAAATGAGATTCATTGTAAGGTTTCAAGCAGAGGAGTGACATGCTGATACTACAGCGACAGTGTGTGGAGCATAGACACAAGGGAAACAAAAGGAGAAGCTGGAAAATAATTTCCAGACAGCCGAGCGCTCCAGCTCCTTCAGGCAGGAGGCCATTGTGGTAACACAGGTTTACATGCACTGCCTCGTTCCACCTCACATCTTAGTTTGGGTGACATTAGTAAGTATTAAGACTGAATTTGGTAAGGAGAGCCAACACGATTTGATGGAACAGATGTGGCCTGTGGGAGAAATGGAGGAATCTTAGCTGGTGTTGCAGGCTGAGTCCTCCAGAAGCATTCCATCATATCCTCAGATGGAATTTGAGATACAAGGTGTCATTAGGAAGTACTCTGTGTGAAAGGAAGAGAGGAGGAGCAGGACTAAGCAGAGGAAGAAATTTACTTATGGGCCTCACCCACAACGCCTGGACCAGTCAGCAGGGAGCTCTGGAGAGAAGGTTTTTCTTGAACTACCTGTCAGGCAGAAAAGCCAGGCCTTCATGCCTCTTTCAGTCACTTGAAGCAGGTCCTCCTGCCTAGTGGGGTGCAGCCCTCTGCAGCTGAAACAGATCCTGAAAGAACTGATACCTGGGGGCCTGTCTGCTGCCCTCACTCCCCACAGCTGGGCAAGTCCTGCCTGGAAGGGGAATGGGCAGTGTACATCTGTGTCTAGCACACATCACTGCAAAGCTTTGTTTTGGTTTGGAAACTGGTTGGATGAAGCTTCCATCAGCTATTATGGGGACTATTGTGGGTGAAGTTGGTCTTGACAAGAAATGCAGTTTTCAACATGTTGAGTTTGAGATATTTATCAGACATTGAAGTGTGACATCAAAGATCATTGGTTATCCAAGTCAGACATGTAATTGCTTAATGGGGGCAACAGTGGATAGTGCTTAAGGATAAGGGTCCCAAAGGCCAAATGTCTGGTTTCTGTCTCAGCTGTGACTCTTACTACCCATGTGGCCTTAGGAAACTTATTTTATTTAACTCTCAGTTTTCTCTCCTATAAAATGGGGATAACAATAGAATATATCTCATCATATTGTGAGAATCAATTAATAATACATTTAAAAATGCTTACAGAGTGCCTGGTGTTCAGTAAATCTTAGCTCTCAATATTATGAATGGTAATGACTATTTGGAGGCAGATTCTTCTATAATGAAGAAATCAATGCTACTAAAGTGATTAAGTTTTTTTAATAACTTAAACTAAACACATAACGTATAGTTCCTATGTTGTTCTTAATTTTATTAGTTTCATGGTAAAAATATTAGGTACTTTATTTAAATTTAGAATAACCCTTCTTGTATGCTTTTCTGTTACATGATTTTTTAAAAAGTCCCTTCATTTCTAATCCACTATTATTCAATTCCTAATTATTGGCATCCACATGAAGACTTATTAAATTCCTAATTATTGGCATCAATGTGGAAAATTTTGGAACTATTTGTTTAAATTGGGTAGAGGTCAGTGGCGACTCTGTAATAACACCCCGTCATCTTTTCGTTTGCCCTGCGTGATGAGCGCTCAGTGAACTTGTCCTTCAGCTGCGTGTCTTGTCTTCTATCAAGATTGAAAACTCCTTATGGGCAAGACTGATTCTTACTAATTTTACATCAGTGGTACCAGAATGGCATGTCCCCTATGAATTCAAAATTAATAGTTTTGATAGCTAAACACTTAACGTGAATTTATCACTTAATTATTAGAGTCCTTATAAAATAGGCATTTAAATTTTTTTCCACAGAAAATAAAACTGAGACTTACATGGGTTATGTTATTTGTTTGAGTCAGAAGCCCAGTGAGTGATAGTAGCCAGGATGTGAATCTCATCACTGATTTCTGAAGGTATTTCTAACCTCTATGCTATATTGAATTTTTAGCACTTAGAATAATAGATAGAACTTAATGTGCTTAATTAAAATTCATCACAACTTATGCTGAGATTCTTAGCCTCTGTGAACAATCGGATAAATTATAAATGTAAGCAATTATAAAAGGTACAATAACTTGTTAGTGAAAAGGGCTTTATACCTGGGTCATTTAAGTAGAAATAGTCTGTATTTGGAGAGTGGCTAATAAGGCAAGGTAGAATTTTCTAGATTGGACATACAGGATTATAGGTCATTATTCCCATTGCTACACAGAATTGTGTCAGGGGATGGGATGCTTGCATATAGGGTCCAGTTTATACATTCTATATTCCTAGGATTGTAGAAGACAGAAGATTTCCAAATTGTTCTTCCTCCTGGGACTTCTGTTTTCTCGCTTTAGTGGAAAGTGGCTATTACAGGCAAGGCATGGCAGTGGTCAGAGGGGAGAAAGAGAGAGAGCGAGTGAGAGAAATGCAGCTTTGGTGGGAGGCGGCGTAGGAGGGGTGGCAGTTGGGGTCATCCCTTTCTCAAACTGTGAGGCTAACTCACTTCTTCACAACAAGGTGGGGAGCGGGGGCGGGGGGGTTGGGGGGTTCCCAGAGGTATTTCCCTGAAATCCTGCCACTGTCTCAGCAACCTTTAAAATTCAGTTCCCGTCAAAGCTAGGGATGCCCAAACTAGTACAAATGCTTGCATTTTATATCTATTTTTATATCCAAGTTATAAATACCTGCTGAAGCTGTCTGAACTAGATAAAGCAGAATTTATGAGCTTTTAGCCTTTTAAAATGATTTTGTAAATTAAATGGTTGCACTTTTCTTTATTTATAGGAAGCAGTATTGGTAAAGGATCCAAAATAACCTTTGCTCTATCTTGCTTCTGTAAATATAATACTTTGAAATAAATTGTAGTAAATACACTGTTGGGAGTAAGTCTCATTAAATGTTTATGGTGTGGAAATGTATCAGCCTGCTTACTCAACAGCTATCATGTGAAAGTTTCATTTACTCTTTCATTCTGGCCCATGCCTGGTTGTGGATATGAATCTGGAGATTTATTGGTGGAGAATATAGATGTTGAATTAGAATACTTTACAGGCTTAATCAATACATTTATTGGAAAGGCTAATATGAATAATAAGGAGTTTCTTCTGCATTTGTGTCAGAATGAGAGTTGAAAAGTGTTAAATTGTAGATTAACAGAATTTTGAAAATATCTTTAAGCAAGAGACTTTGCCAGTGAAAATTGCTTTGAAACTCCAAGTTGATCAAGATACGCTTTCTCTTGTATGGAGAGAAAAAGCAACTGTTGTAACCTGGTCCACGGAATTATCCAGATCATTTTGTGATAAAGATGATAATTGCAAAGGAATTTTGTAGTATCTTCTTATTTTCAAAGAGCTATCATATTTATTTTATTGTCCTTTTTGTATATTCATTTATGTATCATCATTCCTGTATTTCTCTTTTTTAAGATTTTATTTATTTAGAGGGGAAGGGAAGGAGAGAGGGAGAGAAATGTCAATGTATGGTTGCCTCTCTTGCGTCCCCTGTTGGGAACTGGCCTGCAACCCAGGCATGTGCCCTGACTGGGAATTGAACTGAGATCCTTTGGTTTGAAGGCCTGCGCTCAATCCACTGAGCTATACTAGCTGGGGCTGCATTCCTGTATTTCTTTATTTACTGTTGTATCTCCAACACCTAGGACAGTGCTCTTTTACATAGTAAGTGCTAGGTGAGTATCACTGAGTAAATAAAGGAAGAAAAGAACGAATAGAGGAATGCTGCCTGTCATTTTGTGATATTGAGAACAGAGCATTTTCCCCTCACCCCGCTTTTCCAACTGGTGGTGTATGTACTTGGGGTGGGTGACTCTACTTTACTGAACTCTTAACTGGGACGTGACTTCATGGAGAGATAAATCACCAGAAATATATCTAAATGATACATTGTTCAGATTCTTTTCTGTGATAATGGAGCATAAAGAGAAAACATTATTTTCTCTTAGTAGCTATCTAGCCTTAGTTTAGGTTCCCTGCAACTGCCAAGATATGCTGCCTTTTACTAAGAGTAATAGTTTGCAGAGTATAATCCTTATATTTTTATGTTTTTACCTGAAGGAGAAACAAGACCCCTACCAAATGGATTAACTATCTTTTAGGAGCTAAAGAAGAATGGGGCTTAGTGATATCTAGGAGCACTTCAACATGATTTTTAAAAAAATGATTTGGTTTCTAGAACTATAGTAAAATAAAATAAAAATGATGGATAAAATATTTTTAAATACATCCAATCCAGTAGGTGACGTAGGAAAACCTGAGGTCAGCGAGATGTAAAGAGAGCTGAACTCCAGACTAGCAAGCCAGCACCAGCAGCATTATTTTGGGAGATGGGGGGAATTTCTTTTTCATTATGTCCTATAGCTAGGATTTTGAAAGACCATGGGGTGAGGACAGAAGACAAAGCCTATATATGACCAACTGGAAAGTCACCTGAGAGGCTTTCATAGAGCTGAGAACCTTTAAACTTGATCACCTCATTGGACAAACAAGACAAATACCAGCCCCTACAGTAGGAGACAGTATGAAGACTTGGCTGGCTTAACCTTGGCTCTGGGTGGCTCAGAAAAAAAAGAATAGAAAATATCTTGGAAATTTTCTAACAATAAATCTGCCCCTATCTGGACATTGGGTCAGAATTTATATTATCTATATAACCTCTAAAACCTCAGCTGAAAATTTAAAGTTGTCCTGTGTTGGCGATATCTCTAAGTCCCTGCCATGGTTAATTCAGATTTTCTCTGTACTTTGCACCCAGTTCACAAAATATTCTCATGCAGTTCCAGGGAAAATGAGTTCTAACAAGACACACAAATAAGCCACCACGAGTGAGACTTTGCAGAAAGAACCAGCTGCAGAATCAGATCAGCAAACACTATGAATATTGAATATAAGTTATAATAGTATGTTTAATATACAGTATTCTTTTTATTCACTATGGTATGGAAAGTATTATGAAGAAACAAAAGACTGTTGAAATTTGACTAGGAAGAACTATCTAAAACAAAAAAACATAATCTTAAAAAACTTAGTGATTAGGTAAAATGGGAGATTAGCAGAAAATTAATGATCTGAAAGATGTATTTGAAGAAGTTTCTTACAATGTACCACAGAGAGACATTGTTTTTAAACAATATAGTACATTATTTAAAAAGCAGTTAAGATACATGTAAGATGGTGTCACAAATTCTAAAATATTCTAATATAAGATTCAGAAGAGAGAAAGTATTAAAAAGATACTAAGAATTTTCTAGAACTGATGGAAGACACCAAGCTCCATAGCTACCAAGCTCCTACATTTCTAAGCAAGATATATAAGAAGAAATCCACATACACAAGAAATCCACATACACATACACAGAGACAGAAGAATATTTTTAGGAGAAGACATGGATAATTTGTTCTCAGTAAGATGGCAAGACACTCTCCATACATGGATGCATTGAGTAAACAAATACACATGGATTAATTCCAACTGAGAGAAAATCAGAAACAGATTCAAAGACTCCTATGCATTGGGTGACTGAGAACACATCTATATCAAAACAGGTAGGAAAAGCCGAAGCACATTCTCTCCATAATCTTCACCCATAACACAGTACCATCATATAATTGAGTGGGAGCCTCCATTTCCCAGCTTCTCCTTGAAGAGCAAAGGATTGGACCATAGATCTCATGCCCCAAGTTTATGGGGCAACTGTCTCCTGATTTGCCTATTTGGGGGAGCAAATGGGGCCTGATATTTCTTAGTTCCTTGGGACCATAGACAACAAAGAGGCAGTTGTAAACAGGCATGCAAGCACGTCCTTTGACTCTTTTGCCGCAAAATGAGCAGGCAATATAGCCTAGCTTCTTCTTGGAAGGGGTTAGATTGTGCATTTAATACCCTAACCTTTCCAGCTGCAGACCAGAGTCTGGCTTCTAACTCACCTGTCTCTGGGAGCTGACAGGACAGGTGATCACTAGTCTCCAAAGGAGCTTGAACAGTTGTGTGGGCACTTTTTACATTTTTCACACTTCTTTGGACTCTGGAATGGAATTTAGTGCTACTTAGTGTTAGTTTAGTTAATTAAGGAGTGGCTTAGTGGGAAATACAAATAAGAAAAAGCATGGAAGAAAACTAAATATAGAGGTGATGAAGAGACTGTGTAATAAGAACGGACAATTCACACTTCATACTGGTTGAAATCTAGCTTAGGAAAGTTTGTTTAAGGCATATTATACAGGGCCTCTACATAGAGCAATTTTTGTTTTTCTTAATTATAGTTTATTGACCACCCATATGTACAATGGACAGTTTGTCACTTGATTTGATGTATAGAACTTTGCATGTAACAGAACATGTATCTTTCAAATATCCATTTTCTTCACAGAAAATGGGTCAAAAGCAGCAATGAAAAGTTTAATAAATTCTGCAGAGTAGATATATTTGGTCATTAAGATTACTATTTATTTTTAAATTAGTTAATTTCTTTTATCATTACTAATGCCTACTTTCTAATTTCTGAAAGTTAATTTTGCTGTTCTTTTATATTATTGAATAAATTTATTCAGTTTATTTTTAGTTTTTATCTTTTTGTTTTTCTTCCTTGTTTTAAAATAAATTCACTTATGCTGTTATATTTCCTCTCAACACCTTGAATTTTTAAAAATTTATTTATTTTAATTGTTGTTCAAGTACAGTTTTCTGTCTTTTACTCCCATCTCAGCTCACCTCCCGAGTAACAACTTGAATTTCAGAGGCAGTACCTTTATTTGCTTATTTTTTTCAAAATAGGCATTGATTTTAATTTATTTTTTATTTTTCAGTAGAGTCTTGGGAGGGTGTTTGAAAAGTTTTAAAAGCGTTTTTTGTTTGTTTTTGTCATCCTTTTAAATTAATATCTAGCTTTACAGAATTTTGCTAAAAAATGTAGCCTTTAATTTATAATTTTGTTTGGGACTTTCTTTGAAACTTGTAGATTTTTTTGTGGTTTGCTTCATTTATTTTTAAGTTCCACATATATTTGAAAAAATATTTATTCATCAATGGGCAATTCTAAAAAATTTATTATCTTGAACTTCTTAATTTTAATTAGTAAGTTATATGCATCCTTGCTGTTGTTTTCTACCTCACCTGTTGGAAAGAAAGGAGTTGAAGTTTCCTATATTACAACAGAATTCCATTCCTTTTTCTCCTTGTATTTCTAGTGGTATTTTGTTACATACACTTAGAAACGTTATTAGGTTCAGAAATGTTCTTGACCATTATGATTTCCTGATGGACTGTACTTTTCATCATTATAAAGTCTTCCGATTTATCTTGTTTAATGATGTCTACTCTGAATTCTGTTTTGTCTGGTATTAATTATCCTGGCTTTCCATTATCATTTTCCTGGTGTAGCTTTAGTATTAATGTTATTCATTTATGATTAAGTTAATCATTTCATAAGGAATGCATGGATCTATTCTTGTAAAATAATCATAAATTACATAAATATGTAAAGAAAACATTAATGTCCTTTTATGATCTCTCTCAATTCCATTCTTATTGATAAAAATAACAGCTATTAAGGATTTGCTATATATTTTCCAGACTTTTTATAGGCAAAACCACATTTTTTCCATTTATTTTTTTTCTCTTCTGAAACTCCTACTATGATAGATGTTGGCCTGTTTGGTTGAGTCTCCTGGTTTTGAATTTTTTCTTGTGCTTTACATATTCTGGCCATTTTCCTTTCTGGGAGAATTCTTTGTCTTTGTTTTCTTGTCACTGATTTTATTGTTAGGTGTGTTCATTCTGCTCTTTGGGTCTTCAGTTGTGTAGTTTTTGCTTCTGCACTATAATTTTTAATTCCCAAGAACACCATGGTTTAACTGTGGAGATTCTTTTTATAGGTATACACTTAAATGCCTTTGGGGATGTTAATTATAGTAATTATATTTCCTTAAGAGTCTAGTTCTCTCTATTGAACTTGAAGCCTCTCTTTAATTCTGTTAGTGTTATTTCAAATGTTTGGTGATTAACCACTTGAATAAGAATCACTCTGGGTGCTACTGAAAGTGAAGATTACTCTTCATCGAGTCTAACAATGGGGTCCTGAATCTTTTTCAAGAAACGTGCTTCCCAAGTGACCCTTATACACTCTAAACGTTGAGACCATTCCTCTACCGGGGCTGTCCAACCTGGGCCTGCAGGCTGCAAGCAGCCCAGGATGGCTATGAATGTGGCCCAACACAAAATTGTAAATTTACTTAAAACACTATGAGATTTTTGTTGTGATTACATGTCACACTGTATTTAATATGTGGCCCAAGGCAACTCTTCTTCTAGTGTGGCCGAAAGATGCCAGAGGGTTGGACACCCCTGACTGTCCAGTATTGGTAGCTACAGTGTATTTTACAGTATTCATGTAATATCCTTGTAATCATCATAAATCTATGTTGTAAGAGTGCTAGGTCAAGTTTTTCTTAGTGTAGGAAGGAGAGTTAGAGATGTAGGTGCTCCTCTAGACCAAGAAAAGGGTTTCACGTACTGGAGTGGAGCTCCTTGTCCTTTGTGGTGGGCATTTCTGAATTCATGCCACACTTTGGGTTCTAGCATTACAACTCTCATGGGACTTGTTAATCTGAAGTTCATGGGGATCCATATATAGAATCCAGGTATCTGTGGACTTTGGTAGGAAAGTATTAGATCTTTCTTTCAAAATTCAATCTAAAATTTAGCATTTTGTTTAATTATTAATATAGATGAAAAACCCCAGTAGTGCTGACAATACTTAAAATTTTGTTACCAGTGGAAATTACAGATATTTTTATACCGCATTTCAGGTTGAAGCATCATTTATGTCTGCTACTATTATGCTGTTAGATCTATGCCTAGATCTCATTACTTCCTGTATTAATATGACAAATTAAAATATTTTTATAATCATTAATGGAATTGACTTTTGAATGTGTCCTTTATTTTAAGCATTAGAATAATTATTTTGAGGACAGGTTTTAGTTTTCACCAGATTGTGAGGGGAGTACAGGACACAATAAAAGTTAAAGACCTCAGTCTGCTTAACTTGTGACTCCAATCTAGGCCAATTGCTGACTCATTTTTTTTTCTGAGAGTAGGTTCCTTTAATTACTTACTAAAAGTATGTTTAATTCCTAAAGCCTCTGATTCTATGGTCATGTTGGAAAGTCTTAGCGTTTTTTTTTTTTTGAAGTCTTTTTTCCTTAAGTGAAATTTTTCTTAGGTTTTAGCATTAGCTTGTTCTTTCTTTTCTTCCTCCCTCCCTTCTTTTCTTTATTACCATTCACCTCCCACATTTTCTCTCCTTATCTCTTTTATTAATTTTCCTTTTAATTTTTATTGAGAAGTTAATATGTTTTAATATAGTAAAATATAAAATGATATATTTACAAATTTAAATGATCCAATGATATGCGGTAAGGTTTGGGTAAATAAAGTTAAAAGTAACATCTCCTGCCAACCCAGAAAATCTTTTCACAAAAGTAGAAGATAAAGAAAAGCTTTATTATTGAGTCAGCATTAAACCAGAATGTGACATGAATCACAGGCAATCTGTTAAAGGTATTGCAGATACAGAAAGCAATCTCACCATTTTATATAGCTAAGCAGATAAAACCCATCACATATATGTCATCAAGATAATAAACAAGTCAAAAAAAGTGGACTTGCAGTATCTTTTGCATACATAGTTCCTCCTAAATGAACTTGGTAGTTGAAATGATATTCTATGTTAGCTAATTGCCTATATTCACAAGAAAATTCAACTTATTATATCTTTATGACAGAAGTAGGTTTGCAACTTGAAGCCAGGTACCCACAGAACTTAGGCTTCTACCCTCCCTCAGAAAGGGGAGACAGAGTTATCATCTTCCTTGATGATTACATTTCAAAGGCATGACTCTCAGCTCCTTGAGAATGATATTCCTGGGTTGAAAAGATGGTAAGAAACTACTTTCGCTTTTAAAAAGATTTACATACCTTCTAAAGGGACAGAGTAAAAATTATAATGACAAGTTTTCTAAAATAAATCATGAAAGAAAGGGTTGGGGAAGTGTCTTTTCTTTTCTGCCCTAGATGATATTTTTCTTTTTTGCAGATTTATATTTATCTTTACTTTTTCCCAGAAACAAGCATTTAAATTTTATCCTTTGGGTATTATTCCAGAGGTGGTCTCTGTATATACAAGTGAGGTTATAACTGAAGGATAAATTCCTGGCATAGTACCCGTTCTATGGATGCTTGTTGGATCAGAAATGGTTCAGGCTCTATTCTCTCTCTCTCTTTTTTTACATTTTTTAAAAATATATTTTATTGATTATGCCATTACAGTTGTCCCATTCCTCCCCTTCACTCCCCTCCACCCTGCACACCCCTCCCCCACCATTCCCCCCTTTTTGTTCATGTCCATGTGTCACAAGTTCTTTAGATTCTGTATTTCCCATAGTATTTCTGCCTTCCCCCCTATTTTCTACCTACTGTCTATGCTACTTATTCTCTGTACCTTCTCCCCTCTTCTCCGCCTCCCACTCCCCTGTTGCTAACCCTCCACGTGATCTTCATTTCTATGGTTCCGCTCCTGATCTAGCTGTCCTCTTGGTTTGTTTTTGTTTTAGGTGTAGTTGTTAATAACTGTGAGTTTACTGTCCTTTCACTGTTCATATTTTTCATCTTCTTTTTCTTATATAAGTCCCTTTAACATTTCATATAATAAGGGCTTGGTGATGATGAACTCCATGAACTTGACCTTATCTGAGAAGCACTTTATCTGTCCTTCCATTCTGAATGAAAGCTTTGCAGGATAGAGCAATCTTGGCTGTAGGTCTTTGGATTTCATGACTTGGAATACTTCTTTCCAGCCCCTTCTTGCCTGTAAGGTCTCTTTTGAGAAATCAGCTGACAGTCTGATGGGAAGTCCTTTGTAGGTGACTGTCCCCTTATCTCTTGCTGCTTCTAGGATTGTCTCCTTCATTTTAATCTTGGCTAATGTAATTATGATGTGCCTTGGTGTGTTCCTTCTTGGGTCCAACTTCTTTGGGACTTTCTGAGCTTCCTGGATTTCCTGGAAGTCTGTTTCCTTTGCCAGACTGGGGAAGTTCTACTTTATTATTTGTTCAAATAAGTTTTCCACTCGTGGCTGTTCCTCTTCCCCTTTTGGTATGGCCAAGATGGAGGTGTAGGTGGAAACACTGTGCCCCCTTCCACAACTAAATTTAAAGACAGCTAAGTTTGAGAAACAAAGATGCAGCCAAAGCAGTGAAAATTGAACTGTATGGAAGTCCAAAAACAACGATCCACTCAGCCAGATTGGTAAGAGGGCCAGAGTCAGCTGCAGAGTGGGGTTGGGCTGGAAAGATCCTTCGGTCAGACCGACCCAGGAGCAGAAGTGGAGGCGGTTGGTGGATCCCAGATGTGGGGTGACAATGGGCAGACCCAGTGAGGGTGTAGGGCGGCTGGCTGACTGTGGTCACACATTCGCACGCAGATAAACCAAGCGAAGGAGCAAACAGTGAGACAGACCGCTCAGGCTAGGGCCCCAGTGACTGGAATTAGAGCCTGAAAGCACCAACTGCAAAGACTTTCTGGGGTCGAGGGGTTGGGAAAGGCTCCCAGGCCCACAGAGTTCGTTGGAGTGACCCACAGGGTCCTGGAGAGTACACAGGCCCACATACCCAGGAACCAGCACCAGAGGAGCCAAATTTGCTTGTGGAAAGCTGCAGAGGGGACACAGATCTGAGAGAGAGTGGAGCCAAGCAAAGTGCCATTTTTTTCCCTCTCAGGCTCTATTCTCAAAGCTCTTATAATCTAGCAAGGAGCAGTCAAGGAAGAGTTTATGGAATAGAGCTGAGCTGGTTCTTGAGAGATGGGCAGAATTTTGCTGGGACATTTAATGAGTTTTCAGTTATCTAAAAGGGGTTTTATAAACTTCAATGTCTGAACAAACATAAGCATTTGCAGTCTGGATATATGGGGCCTCTCTAATAAGGCCTTGTCTTTTTACATGGGCTGGAGGAAAAACTCCACACAGGGACACACCATTAAGGATGAAGAGCAAAACAGAATTGGGCTTAGTCATACTCGGAACTATCAATAGATCAGTGTACTTTGTTTACTTCCAGAGCTTATAAATTCAGCTTTCTTATTAGTTGCAATTAAGTCATTTCATAGTACATTTCTGGGAAAAAACTCCGTTAAGTCTTAGAGATTTGCTTTAAAATTTCCTTTTAATAAACGCTTGTTTCTCTCTCAGGGAATTTCATTCCTAAGTTCATATTTTCCTCTTTTAAAGAGAAGGCTAATGATACTCCTTCTCTGCAGTAATTAAATTGGAATTCCCAGCTGATGCTGCTGAACAGTGCACTGTCCTGTCTACAGCAGGAGAATGTTAGACAATCTGGCTTGAAAACCAAATTTGGAAGAACCATTCTGGATGCCAAACTTCAAGAAATGTGAACTGTGTTAAGTGAGAAATATTTGATTATGGAAAGGAGAAAATCAAATAGATGTTGTAGCAAGATTAATCAGATGTGATATGCAGATTATTTGGCAGGTTTAGATGGATGGAAGCAAGAAGAATCAAAGGTTTCTATAATATTTCCAGTAAGAGATAATAAGGACTAAAACTGGGGTGGTTGAAATGAAGAGAGAAGAGGTAGATGTGAAGAGGGGAGAAATGACCACTGTAGTGACTGTGACGGGCGAGAAAGGGGCAGTGGCTCATGGTGGCTTCGACATACAATGGGCCTGTGCTTGGAAGAGTGGTGGTGTCTACCCTCAATAGGAAAATGACCTGAGCTGGGAGAAGGAGTTGTGATATGAAGCAAGGGAGACAACAGTAAAGAGATTATTATAAGCTTCTGAGCACTGAAAAATACTTTTGGAGTTTTCTGAGGGGAGTCACTTGAGCACAATTTACTATTTCCATAATTATTCCTTGAATATTAGTTAACATTCAAAGTCCAGAAGGTTATCTGCTGCTAGCATTATTTAACTAGAGATGCCTGTGGTTCCCTCATATATTTGTAGATCTGATTAGTAACTGGATTATCACAAAGTCTTCGGAATGTTATATTTACCATGTAAAGTGATCCACTGGGGCCATTTTGTTTGTGTTGTTTGTAGCAAACTTTATATCTAGCACAGTCAATCTGTTGGACAAAACACTGTTGAAAATGGATTGGTGCTTATTTGAGAAATGTCCTAGGAATAAGCTAAAATCAAGAAAAGTGATGCATCCTATTAGAGTATTAATCTATTTCTTACAGTTAAAACATTTAGTAAAATATAATTTTGTTGGTGTTTAGTCCTGCAACTTTCAGGTTTAATTTAGAAGAATTTCTTTTGCTCTAATCAAAGTATGGAGGGAAGAACTTTAGAATTCTTTGTTTTCAGGACACAGTTTGATAAAATTTGGCTAGCGCCATGCTTTGCTCCTTAGGATGTTGATTATGTTCTATAATGGAAACCGTTGTTCTGTGGTCATGCTATTCCTAGAACTTGGCACCTGTAGCTTTTGTTAGTAGATGGTGTTCATTGCCAAGTTTAAGATTTAGGGTTGATACAGATCTACCATTTACAAACTTTATTTTTCATTTTAGTATTTACAGCAGATTTAGGAAAGTAAGAGAGGTATCAGGCAATTATATTTTGAAACCTTATTAAACTTTGTGTTAAAAGTAGAATTTCAAAACTTGTTCTCTAAGAATAGCTCCAAAAGAAAAAAAGTGTTTTAAAATCCTAAACAGAAACTTTTTGTTGAAGATACTATTGATTGTGAAGAAAATATTGCCAATGTACTAGTTTTTATAATAAGTATCTTTAGTGATTAAAAGAAATGCAAAAATTTCTCATGTTTTCTCTTACAAATCTGGGGTGTCTTCCTGGGCATACAACCTGTGCCTAGAGCCCTGTGGCTAAAAGGGCCTCACGTTTGGTTTCATTATCTGAAGGAGCTGTCTTGAAATGCTGAATAGGTTTTGAACCAGGGGCCCCACACTTCCATTTTGCACTGAGCCTTCACATTATGTAGCTGGTCCTGCCTAAATCTTTTGGCTACTTCCAAATTGCCTTGCACTCTCCTTAGTTCCCGTCACCTAATCTCAGCTCACTATTAACATATGAAATCCAAGATAGAATTGCCATTAAGGTGAAATTTGCTAAACTAGGTTAATTAGTGACATCTAAGTAGTTTGGACTAAGTGCAAGTTATATGTTCACAAAATCCTAGCTTTGTTAGCCACAAATGACCACTTGAAGTTAAATGAATAATACAGCAGGCAGAATTTAAAAGAGCAAAGAACCAAAAACCCTAGAGCAAAGGGAAAAAATGAAAAGCAGTGAATAGACATGAGGTGACTGCCAGCACTCTCTGACTCTTGTCCAAGCCTTCTATGAGCCAATCAAATGGCATATGTCATGTCCTGCAGATGGAAGAGCAGCCTGAGCAAATGCATACAGCACAGATGCATGGATCTGTCTTGCAGCTGTGGGAGGTCATATTTGTTAAGCTGCCTGCCAGTAGCCATGAGTTTTGAAGGTTAGTGACTTTGTGGGAGGAAGATTAATCTTATTTGCTTCCCATGGAAACCATGCTGTCTCTCATAGGAATAGTGGCTTCTTCAATGCCTAGAATGAGTCTGACCATATTTTTCTTCTCACATTTCTATCTTAATCATGTGAATATTGGGCTAGTATATGAGGTCAATCTACAGAGAAGGAAGAAGGCCAGAGGCACTGTGAGAATTATGATGATGGATGATGCTGTGTAACAAATAGGTAAAGCCATCAGTGAGTGACTCCAGAGACTGAGAGAGCATCAGTTGAAGCCAATTGACCTCTTGATGAAAAATAGATGAGATACGTCATACTGAAACACATTATACTGAAGATGGTGAGGGCAGACTTTTATCTGACATTTTCTGATGTAAAAGAATTTCTAAGTATGTATATTCTTAACTTAAACATAGGGATTAAAATATTTGTAATTAGGTATAATGTGCATGGTGTTCATGTTACAGTTATCATGGACTGTAAACTGTACACATGACCGTCTTTTGGGCTTGGGCAGATTCATGAGGAAAGGAAAATAGACTGAGCAGTATTGTCTGAGCTTTCTTGGGAGAGCATCAAAATGCCTTGCTTATTTAAAAGTGCCCTTAAAGTGGGCACTCTTTTCTACTCTTTGCATCAGTAGAAAGAGTTCCCATTTCTTTTTTAGCTAATCAATTTTGTAAAAAATTCTTGTTCAAGTACAGTTCTCTGTCTTATATTCCCAGCCCTGCCCCATCAGTGCTCCCCACCTCCCTCCCATTTCCACCCCCACCTTAGTTATTGTCTATGTGTCCTTTATACTTGTTCATGTGAGTCCTTCCCCTTTTCCCCTGTGATTAGCTAATCAATTTTTATTAAATTATTTTTATTATTATATTACAGTCATCTCAATTTTTCCCTCCTCCACCCATCCCAGCCCTTGCTCCCACGGTCAATTCCCACACTGTTGTCCATGTCTGTGGGGGACTAGACAAAGGACATATACAAATGACCCATTTTCTTTTGATTCGTGTAATTCCCGAGGATATTTTGAAATTTCCATATACTTTTTTTCCATCAGTTCTTCAAATATGGAAATTGCCATGACCACAATTAAGTTAAATTGAAAACTATAAATGTGATAATTCCTCCTCCAGAGTACAGAGAAATAATCCTGTTCATTTTTACCCCAATTAGTTTTCATTGGCACCTGATACTTTTCTCTCATTAAGTACCCTATGTACCCCTGCAAGTCTCTCGAAGAGGCACTCCTTCCAAGCTCTGATTTTGGCTTCATATTCGATTACTTTCCTCTTTGTATGCAGGGAAAAGGGACAGAGAGTCCTTACCACAGCTTTGCTTTGCAGTCATGATAGAAAACTGGTATGTTATAGCATTCTGATTAGAAAAGTCTGAAATGGAGTCCAGTGATGAAATTTCCCTTCACGGCACTGTGTGCTAATGAAAGTATAGAGTTTATGTTCTTTAATTGCCTATCACACCACATAACATCATTATCGAACTGAAAAATAGTCTGGATATGTAGGTGCATTTTTTAACATTTCTTTTAAATGTTGTTTGTACCCATTTACCAAAGCTATGAGACTACTGCAGCTTGCAGAAAGGGATGTTAGACACCTGTAGCTTATAAAATTATTAAACACAGTTATCTTTAAAAAGCTTTATTGCTAAAAGCTAGGTTTTGGGGGGCTGTATTGTCAAGAACTTTTATAATCATCCCCTTACTACCTAAAGTTCTGCTCCATCATTAAGCACAGCATCACCTTGGTTTAATTATTGCCAGTGTGCACGACACACGAGGTTTTATGAAACTGCTGCTTCTCCTTTCCTGTCTTTCTTCTCATTTTCTCTGCTTTTCTCTCTTCTCCTGCCCCCCCTTTCCATTCTCCTTAGTCCCCATCTCAACTATCCACCCATCCTTTCCCTTCCCCCTTTACCTTTTGTTCATTCCCTTCCACCCCCTTTCTCCTCTTGTCTTCACCCTCCTTGTATTTTACACATTCTTTTTCTTTAATAGAATGAAAAACCTATATCAGGCTGATTAAGCATGAAGGGGAAAAGTATGGCTTTTAGTAAAAATCTCCAAAAGATCAAATAATAGCAGAAGGAGTGATCTCGGTTTGACATTTTTCTGACCAACTTTTGAGTATGTCATTATGTAGCTAGCAAAGTAAAAATCCTGAACAGTGGTAAGTACATAATTAATTGATTTTTTTTCTACAGGTATTCTTAGTTTGGAAAGAACATTAAACCAATGACTGACCTTTCTAATTATACATCTAAACTCTATTGTGAATAACACCAGCAATATCCTGAATACAAAAAGGAGAGGGGAATGAAATGAAGCATAGGGAACTGAACTGTGGAATAGTGACTGTTGTCTTAGGTGGTGCTTCCTGTCTTTCAGAATTTCTTTTTTCTCCTGTCTTTTTTCTTTTTTCTCTTGTTCCTTCTTCTCCCACTAATACCTATATTCTAGCTTCACCTAAGACTGGCTTCTTACCTTTTCTCACAGTGATACATATTCTTTGGAGCTGCCTCCTTTTCTTAACTTATTCCCAACTAGTCATCAGGAAAGGACCCGATAAAGTGAGGCTTAATGATTGACCACGGCATAAAATTCTTTGCTGCTCTGGTAGTTTCTCCAAAGATAAGCACCAGTTTAGGGAAATAGTGCTTCTAATTTCAACCATTTGACCGCTTTTGCTATACATATAGAAACCCCTAGTGGTTTTATTTGGGGGGTAATAATTCTTCTAAGCGCCAAATGAAGGTAGAGAGATACTGATTTCTCCCCCTAAACAGAGGGGTCATCACTACCTTTTGCCTAATGAAACCCAGCTAAGAGGCCATCATAATAGAAGAATCTCATGTTGAGGAAAATAAAATGGAGAGCAGTTTGTAAAACTGTGTTGTGTCATATAGTAGCCAATTGTCACAGTTAGCTATTTGATTCAAGTTTAAATAAATTACAAGTAAAATTACCATTAGATCTCACATATAAGAGTAATCTAACAAAATAAACGAACAAGCAAAAAAGAACCAGAGACATGGAGACATGACACAGACTGATGGCTGTAAGAGAGGAGGCGTGGGGTGGGAATGGTGGAAAGAAGGGGTAGGGATCCGCCAAAGAACGTGTATGAATGACCAGTGGGCATGGGCAACAGAGACTGTGGGGGTGGGAGTGGCTGGGTGGAGGAGGGTAGGGTGGGGAAGGAATTGGGACAACTGTAACAGAACGACAATTTAGAAAAGTAAAATTAAAAATTCAGTTCTTCAGTTGTATTAGCCACAGTTTTAAGTGTTTAACAGTTACATGTAGCTAGTGGCTACTGTACTGGCCATTGTAGAAAGTTTTCATCATCACAGAAAGTTCTTTTGGACAGCGCTCTAGAGGATCAGCCAATACAGTTTTATTCCAATTTCTGTCAAGACTATGGGTTTTATAAAGAATCTAAAATGCTTATTTTGTGGCACTTACAGGTGAATGCATTCTAAATATAAATTTTCAAACACAATAACTAGAGCAATTTTTTTTCTTTAGTCCCAGTTAACTAGAAAAATTACTTAGAAACATTTGAGTTAATTTATTTTTAGTTATGTATTCAAGTCCAGGAAAAGAGCAGATTCTTAACTTTTTTCATGCCAAGAATATCTTTGCTGGTTGTAACTTCAAAATATTCATACTATCATCTCTATAATCTTTGAATAGCAGTGCTTTAGAAAACATGAGGAAGGAGTTAGGGAGCACATGAAATGCATCTGAAGAATGCTGTTAGTAAGAAACTGTTGCCATCTAGCACTCATACCTTCAGTCATCATTTTTCAAGGGATAGCAGGGAAGACACAACTTCGAGAGCTTTACAGTTATTAGGTATGGCTGTGCTGCATTCGCTGCTCTTTTCTGTGATCTACTATGTACAATCCCTATGAATCCAAAGCTGTATTCAACCCGCTATTTCTCCCAAAGACATAATTATAGACAGAAGTGAAGGTAGAATCAAATAAAAATAGAGCGTAAATGGGATTACTTGTTTCTCCTGTTGTCCCGTTTGTATCTCTTCTCTCCTGTGCCACTGAGCTGTTTTCTGGGACAACTCCATAGGCATAAGGACTGCTGTAAACCTTGGAAGTGGCAGGAACTATTCAAACATTTGTTTATATTTTGCACTTTTGTATTCAATTAGGTTTGCAATCAGCAGAACTCATGGACAAAGAAGGTGGGACACCCATGGTGTTACTGAGAGAATTAAGAATATTGGAGTATGCTGTATTTTTAGTGATGTTATTGTGCATAAAAACCATCTGTATTTTCTCTAAGTTCATTGTACAAAGAGTAAATCATCCTTGCTTATATAGTTTTAGGATTTTTTACACATAGTTTAAAAACATACCATGAGCAGAGATAAAACAAATGTGTAAACATATATTTTCAAATAGGTAATAATGAAGACTCCACTTGTTCCTTCATTAAATACATTGCCTCAGCAATATTCTAGTAAGAAAATGTACTAAGATTCATTCAACATTATATTTAATATTATAAGGAAATTAACATCTTCTTGGAAGTGTTTGTGCTACAATCATTTTATTGTTTTTGATTTTGTTTTATTTTTTAATTAAATTTAGTGGGGTGACATTGATTAAAAACATCACTTAGGTTCAAGTGTACACTTCTATGATACTAGATCGGTACACTGCACTGTATGCCCTGCACCTAAAGTCAAACCATCTTCCATCACCATATATTAGGTTCCCTCCACCTCCTACTTCTCCCACCCCCTTCCCTCTAGCAACCACCACATTGCTGTCTGTGTTCATGAGTTGCAGTTTCATATCCCACATATGAGAGAAATCAAATGGTTTTTATCTTTTTCTGACTTACTTACTTCATTCCATGTAATATTCTCAATGTCCATCCATGTTGTCACAAATGGCAGTATTTCATCTTTTTTTATGACCAAGTAACATTTTTTATGACCAAGTAGTATTCCAACATCTTTATTCAGCCCTCTCTCAAAGGACACTTTGGTTGTCTCCTTGTCTTGGCCATCATGAATAATGCTGTAATGAACATAGGGGTGCACATATCTTTGTGAATATATGTTTTTAGGTTTTCTGGGATAGGTACATAGAAGAAGGATTGCTGGGTCATATGGTAACTCTATTCTTAATATTTTTAGAAACCTCCATATTGCTTTCCATGGTGGCTATACCAGTCTATATTTTCACCAGCAGTGAATGAGGATTCTCTTTTTCTCCCCAACCTCTCCAGTATTTTTTATAACTTGCCTTATGGATAATAACCATTCTAACAGATCTACAGTTGTATCTCATGGTAGTTTTGATTGCATCCCCCTAATATCTAATGAAGCTTTGAAAATAGAAGAATTCTTGAAAGTTTATTTTAATTGTTTGGTACAAAAGGAAGCAAACAATTCATGATATGGTACTATGCAAAAATCAAATTGTTGGATTCTGCTAGAAATATGCCTAGAATGAGAGGTTACTACCTCAGGTGAGATTTTTTTTATTGGTGCTCTGGTTAAACCACTATCACAGTCCTCATTGGTATATTTACGTGGTCTAAACCTATTATATAGATTTTTTTTAAAGGAATCTGTACATCACATTTATAAGCATATGAAATGTGTTTCTGAAATATTTTCTATTTTTCTGTTCATATACAACACAATGCAAATTGTGTACATTTTGTCAATATAACTGATTATGTAGTTAACTCTGTGTAAATTATACTAATTCAACAAAGTAGTATAAATAATATGTTGATCATCTGACTTAATTTGTAGTTTATTGCTCATATTTTTTGTTTTTTTAAAATTTTTATACTTACAGCTTATATTCTTTAGATTATTTAAGCAGAAATGCATTAAAATAAGGGATATACTAGACAAAGGAGAGCCTGTGAGTTTTCTCAGTAGCATTTTCTGTTGTAATCATAAGGAAAATTCTGTTCCATTTTTATCACTCACTCTGAAGATTGATAATATGGTGGCTTGAGAAACTCATTTATGCTATGTGGTTATTATTTTTACTGCTTCCAACTTGAGATGTAGCATGTGTTTTTGTGAAGAATGTTGGTACTTGATTATAATCACAGCTACATCTCTTTTGATAGGCAATTTCACTTTGGAGAATAGGTGTAAGATTTTTTTGTGTCTTGAATGTAAATAGGATCAATCTCATCATAGTATAAAGTATGTGAATGATGAGTAGGATTTATTACATCATGTTTATTAAAATACAGAAAACTTTTTCCAACTATATTGATTTTATGTTCCAGCTTGTTAAAGATTTTTTATGACTTCCTACATGTTCTGGTCAGCCATCGCCAAGGCCTTGCTCAGAATTTGAAGTTTGGATGATTAATAAATATCTGTGGTTTGAATACCTGGCTATGTACTCCCATATATAGAGTGTTGTATATAGAGTACTCTGTTTTAGGAAGTGAAGCTTCCTTCATAGTATACTGTGGCTCTGTTTATGAGGAATAGATGGTAGTGTATATAAAAGTAAAAGTAATATCAGTAGGAAACTATGAGGCAGGGCTGACCCCACCAGATATTAAGATGTTCTATCAAGCTACATTAAATTAAATCTTATATGATAGGCATAGGTTTTATTTTTGTCAATTTACAATGGCTGAAATAAAGGTTCGCAAAACTTAAACTACTTTCTCAATGTGAGTGGACGGCCAAGATTCATACTGAGGTTTTCTGATGCTACAAAAGAGAGCCCTGGCACTTGGCGGTCATGAGTCTTTATTTTTTCAAAAGACATGTTAATAAACTTCTAAAATGATGAAACCCAACATAGTCAATTTAAACTCTTTCAAAATAATATGAAAGCATGATATCATATTTCATTCTGGTAAATAAAGGAAGCATTATTTTTTCTATTTTGATCCAAAATAATTAGTTGATGAATATCTAGCATCAAAAGGAATAATACATGTTTGGTTCATAATTATCATTTTTTAAACTTTAAGAGTTTAAGTTTTTAATTGGATTATAATTTTATAAATATTACACAAATATTTGGCTATAATAAAAAATTAAATCTTTGACTAATACCCTATTATGGATTCTTTTCAGAGATAACAATTGCTATGGCATTGGTCTTTTTCCTTACACTTTTTTCTAGGGTCTTACCATTATTTTTTCACACTATAAGACGCACCTTTCCCCCTCCAAAATTCGGGAGGAATAATGGTTGTTAATTATTCTGTTGTTGAGTTCTGTTTACATTTACATTGGTGAAATATTATGTTATTAAATATTTTACCACATTTTTTGCTTCAATTTTTTTTTCCTATTTTCCTCCTCTAAAACCTAGGTGTGTCTTATGGTCTGAAAAACATGGTATATACTTTATATATTCAAGGAAAATCTGAAGTATTGTTGTGTGCTTACTTTTTAAATATATATAATGCCACTGTATATCATTCTGCAACTTTTGTTTTTTACTCTATAATATATTATGGCATTTCTTCCAATTTATTTTATATGGGTTCACCTCACCTTAATCACTTTAAAATACATATTGAGCCATGATCTCAATCTTTTAAAAAGTTAGCATTTATTTTTGTATTTCTCAAGGTCACAGAGACTTTTTCCACCATAACGCATATTAACTAAAATAACCTTCACATTGTGTGTTCTTTCCTGAAAGATAGGCTTTAGGCTGCAATGAAAATGGAAAATGATCAGCAATGTTGATTTAAACTACAGCTTCCCCAATAAAAGATTTAAAGCTTTTAAATTCATTCCCTGTATCATCATTTGGTTTGGTTATCACACTCTTAGTCCATGAGTCATATACATTCTTTATATTTAAAATACTTGAGTGTGCCAATGATTTTACAATTTAATTGTAATCATTGTTTTTCAGGGCCCGATTTTCCTATGTTTCTATTTTATAGATAAATGCAATTTATATTCTCCTTGTGCCTGCACAGACCTCTCCCCTGCCTTTCAGGAAGTGTTCTGTGCCCTACTGAAGTTTGTACCAGGAGATTTAACTGTTTGAGGGGTAAAGCTCAGCTCTTCCCTTTGCCTTGTTTTCAGGTTGCACAATGTTCTGCCTGTCGCTTTAAGTTGCACGTAATTATAATCCTGGTGCCTATTCAAGTAGATCTGATAAATTCTGGGTAAGATTACCTCCAAATTTTCAATTCCACATTTTGTGGAAATTTAAAGCCCATTTTGGGAATTCTCTGACTTCTCTAGAGCTTACCTCTGTTTTATTTGTATTCTGATTCTTTACCCAATTATCCAATTATGCCTGGTCAACCTCTACTTTGCTTTCAATACTTTATTTATATCATGCATCCACATTACAGATATATATTTATATAATTATTTGGTTAATATCTGCCAGTTCCTCTAGGCTGTGAGCCCCGTAAGGAGCATAAGGGATGCTCTCCACTTCACCTCCAGTTCCTGGCACAGAGTGGACTCTGAAGAGGAACTCAAAATTTAAGGAAGGAATCATGGAAGAGGACCTGGCGTATGAGATTAGAGTACAAAAAGAGAAGTTAGCCTTGAAAAGAAAGAGGTGGGCATGGGAAGGAGAGGGAGAGGGAGAGATCATCTTTGAAGGCAAATGGGAAGAAAAAATGGATGGAAAAGCATGTTGAGGTACAAATGGAGAGGTTTACCAGGTTGCCTCATCTCAGTTTCCCCAGCGTAGTAGAAAGTACTATGGGGTTAGTACTTTCACCAAGACTGGGGTTGTATACAATTGGATTAGTATCCTAACTCTGCTCCTTTACCAGACAAGTTACATAACTTTGTTCACCTGCAGTTTTCACATTTATAAATTAATGGTATGGTTCATAATGATTTAATAAGACAGTGAAAACAGTATTGCGTAAGAGTTATAACATGGAACTGACAATAGGCTTATTTGGACGGAATCTTGCTTCTTCTACTTCCTAGCTGAGTGGTCCTATGGAAGTTACTTAAAGTCCCCAATCCTGAGAAATAGTGTGAAGAAAAATGAGGAATCAGATTCATTAATGAAAGAAGTTACAAGTTATGCTGAGAGTGATGAGAGTACAGAAGATGATAACAGCATAGATAAGCTTGTTAATGGCTAATTAGCCAGTATGCAAATGCAGGCTAACTACTGTCAGGAGTTACACTTGGTTTCTCAACCCTTAAACTATACTATTCCCTAAAATATGGCAATCTAATAGAAGACAATGAAATTAGAATTCTTACTTTTATGAAAAGTAATTTCCTGTCAGCAATCAAAGTGTTAGGGAGGTAAGTGTGTATTGGGCAGAACCTAGGAAGAAGGGGAAATACATTCTGTGTTCAATAGAATAGGGTCCTGAAAATATAACATCCTGTTGTTTACTTGTCATGGAATTAAGGCCATGAAAACACACTGAAAAATGTTTCAACTCATTCCTGTGCTAGTTCAGAAGAATGACTGTTTTTTTAAAAGATGAGCTTTATTTGTTTTGTAAAACAGTTATTGAGATAGGACTAACATGCAAAGCTGGACGTATTTAATGTGTACAACTAAATGAATTGGGATAAGTATACCCTTGCCACTGTCAATGACACACACATATCCATCGCCTCTTAAAGTTTCCCCCATATAAACAAAAAAGTTTTCACCATCAAAAAAGGTTTTTTTCCCCCAAACAAAAAAGTTTTCCCCATCATTTATATTATTATTATTATTGGTATGGTAAGAACACTTAACATAAGAAGGACCTACCCTCTTAGCAAAATGTACGTATGCAATACAGTATTGTTAGCTAGAGGTGCTATGCTGTATAGATATCTCCAGAACTTTTCTTCCCTTTGACCATCACCTTCCTATTTCCTCTCCTATTTGCCCCTGAAAACTACTGTTCTACTCTTCTGCTTATGAGTTTGACTATTTAACATTCCACATATAATTGAGATGATATAATATTTGTTTTTATGCCAGAAATTACAGGACTCTCTTTAAGGCCAAATAATATTCCATTGTGTGCATAAAACACACTTTCTTTGTTTATCATTTGTCAATGGGTATTTATTTTTTCCCATATCTTAGCTGTTGTGAATAATGATGTAGTGAATACAGGAGTACAGGTATCTGTCTGGGGTCCTGATTTAAATTCCTGTGGATACATATGCCAAAGAGGGGTTGCTGGATAATATGGTAGTGTAGTTCTACTTTTAGTTTTTTGAGGAAACTTCATACTGTTTTCCATATGGTACCAAGTTGTATTTTCATCAACAGTTAGGAAAGATTCCCTTTTCTAACCAATATTATATATATTGATCTTTTAAGAATGGCCAGTTGACCATTGTATATCATCTTTAGAGAAATACCTATTCAGTTCTTTGCTTATTTATAAATTCTTTTTTTGCTCTTGAGTTGTATGAGTTTCTTATATAATTTGGATATCAATCTCTTATTAAGTATATAGAATGCAAATATTTTATTCCATTCTGTAGGTTGCCCTTTCATTTTGTTGTTTCTTTTTCTGTGTAAAAGCTTCTTAGTTTGACGTAGTCCCATTTGTCTACTTTTGCTTTTGTTATCTGTGTTTTTGGTGTCATACGCAAAAAATTGTTGCAAAGGTGAACATAAAAGATATTTGCTTGATGTTTTCTTCTATGAGGTGTACAGTTTGAGGTCTTAAATTTAAGTCATTAAACTATTTTGAGGTTTTTTATTTTTGTATGGTGTAAGATAAGAGTCTAATTTCATTCTTTTGCATGCAATTATCCGTTTTCCTAGCACCATTTATCAAAGAGACTGTACTTCTTCCATTGTGCATTTTTAGCATACTTGTTGAGAATAGTTCACTGGATGTAAATGAGTTTATTTTGGGGTTCTCTATTCTGTTCTGTTGATCTATGTGGGTGTTTTAATGCTAATACCATACTGTTTTGATTATTATAGCTTTGTAATACAGTTTAAAATCAGAAAGTGTGATGCCTCCAGCTTTGTTTTTCTCACTCAAGACTGTTTTGACTACTGTTGGTCTTATGTGGTTCCATATTAATTGTAGGATGGTGTTTTTCTATTTTGGCAAAAAATGCTATTGGAATTTTGATAGGGATTGCATTGAACCAGTAAATTACTTTGGGTTGTATGGACATTTTAACAACATGAATTCTTCAAATCTATAAACAAGGGATATTCTTCCATTCATTTGCTTGTTTATTATTCTCCAATTTCTTTCATCAATGTTTTATACTTGTCAGTGTACAGATCTATCACTTAATTGATTAAATTATTCCTAATTATTTTATTCTTTTGGTTGTGTTATTGCAACAGATTTTCTTAATTTCTTTTCTAAGTAGTTTGTTCCTAGTGTATAGAAATGCAACTGATTTTTGTTGATTTTTTCCTAAAACTATTGAAATTGCTATTAGTCTAACAGTTTTGATGGTGTATGCAGTTTTCTGTGTATAGGAGCATGTCATCTGCCAGCAGAAACAATTTTACTTCTTTCTAATTTGGGTGCCTTTTGTTTCTTTTTATTGTCCAATTGTTCATGCTAGCACTTTCAGTACTATGTAGAATAAAAGTGTCAGGAATGGGCATTCTTGTATTGTTTCTGATCTTATAGAAAAAGCTTCCAGCTTTTCATCATTGAATATGATGTCAATAGTGGCTTGTTATACATGACCTTTATTGTGACGATGTACATTCCGACTATACCTAATCTGCTGAGTTTAGTCACCAAAGATGTTGTTTTATAGGACTGGAAGCACAGTAGGTTTGTTTACACCAGCATAACACAAACACATGTGTAATTCATTTCGATACAATGTTACCATGGCTACAGTGTCACTAGGCGATAGGAAATTTCCATCTCTATTATTCCTTCTGTTCCCCCTAAGTGGTAAGTTTTAGACTGTGTGCCTTCTCTTGATGCCACAAACTCAAGCTGCGTGCGAGGGCCTCCCATTTATTTTCCCTAGGGCAATGCCCTGAAGTGTTTAACGTTGCATATTCTTTCTTGGCCAGTCTAACAGTGTGCTGTTTGTGGGAGCTGGAATGCATCATCCACAGGGCAGCAGGGAATCTTGGCTACAGGAAGGTGTGGTGCATGAAGTGCTGGGGCTGCACATCACCCAGTTGTGTGGTCTGCAGTGAAGGGTCCTTACTGGGTCTGTGTGTGAGACACTTGTTGGAGTCTGAATAACGCTAGTAGGATCTGCTGCTGGTTGAGATCCATGCACTGGTTGCTGTGAGCTTCCACTTCTTTGTTTTGCTCTCAGCTATCCATCAGTTATTCAGCTGTTCCAATCACCTCAATGCTCTGGCTGATAAGAGATGGAAATGGGCCACTTGGGCACCATCATACAAGGCTGATGAAGCTGACTTTGCTCTCACTTTCTCCCATGGGAGAAATTACCGGCCACTCAGTCTCTTTTGGCACTGAGCTGTGCTGCCTTGGGAGAGGGGTGACATGGGTAAAGCGAAACTGTTCTTATATTTGTCAGTGCCCCTATTCTTTTATTTTTTTCTCCACTGGGTGCTGGAATCTCTCAACTATAATTCCAGGCTTCCATAAAGGTATTTTCATTCACGGGTCATTGTAAAATCAGTGTCTCTGTCGGGGTATGAGGTATGGATATTCTTATTTCATCAGTTTACTGAAGTCCACAAGAGACAGTTCTTTATTTCACTAGGTCTCAAATATACAGTACTATTTCATAGAATATTCAAGTTGTTTTAAAATTTACCTTTATATTGATTTGATGACAAAGTTAGGGAAAACTGCTACAGAATATGAATGGAAGGACAGTAGCTTAAGAGGAATCAAGAGGCCTGTATGTAGGTATCGGATGTCAGAGCATGCCATGGTTTGAGTCAGGTAAGCATGTGTGGGGGCGACTTTCCTTGCAAGTCCCCTCGAGTGCTACGGATGAGCATAAATATGACTGAGGCATGATGTGATCTGCTTGGGGAGGAGTAGTGAGCAGTGGCCAGTTTCTCAGGGGAAAAAGGCCTTGAGCCCCCTCCTCCAGGGCCTTTTATTGGGTTGTAATACACAGAAATACAGGGTGGCAAGGATCAAACAGTAGATAACATTTCAAAGAAATATGAGGGCTTACTATGAGTCAGAGTCTGTCAGGAACAGAGTTTTAGGGTTTCTTGCTCAAACCCTTAGTATATGAATGAAAGCACTCTTAGCAGAGCAGACTTCACAGGTTTATCAGGAAGTCTTTGTGATGCCAGATTTTCCCCCAGGACACGCTCTAGCAAGGCAAGGAGCTGCACCCCTCCCCCACAGGTATTCAGGCTTAAGGGGATTGGAGCCAGGAAGCACTTCTCCCAGAGAACAAGGAGACTCTAGCTATGTCAAAGCTGGGGGTGAGAGTCCATTGCTCCCTCTTTGTTGCAGAGCCCCCCCACCCAAGTCCTTCTATGAAGGCCTCCCAAGTGATGGAGTCTGGCTTAGGTTGCCCCCCACTGTGAGGGGTCTTACTGGTCATTGACTTCAGACCAAGCTTTGGGGGCAGGGAGAGTAAACTGAGGCAGCGTTTGCTACCAGAGACAAGCTTTGTCTCCTGCAGCTTGCATTCCAAAGGTCATCACTAGCCCTTAGCCACAGATACAATTCCTAGAACCAGGCAGAGCGGTCTACAACAAGCATGAAAAATCTGAGAAGTCTTACATGTCAAACAAGTGAAAATCCAAAGGTTACGATAGTTTGAGCAATGGGCCCATAGAGTAGGAAATGGAATGACTTAATCCTGTAATAGAGGCTGTTTTCTGACATAAAATCACATCCCCAAATCACTAGTTTTTTCTTGCAGTTCTTATAGGTAAACAGAATTGAAATTTAGTTTCTTTTTGTATCATCACAGTGCTGGAGACATGTTAAATGTTCCTGTCACATCTGATTGCACTAGAACAATCAAAGGGCAGGGCTGTTGCCCACAGTGTCTCTTAATGATGATGTTACAATGGAAGGCCATTTTCAAAAGGTTTTCATTATTATTATGAAACATTGGAATGGAATATTTGGGGCAATTGAAATAAGGAGGTAAATTTAAATGTAAATGAATCCCTGACTGATGGCCAAGCCCATGGTTAGGATTATTGTCTCATCAAAAAGATTATCATTGGCCAACAAAAATATTAAATTTGGCATTTGTAAAATTAATTTTATTTTTTCCATATAAAATAGAATTTATATTTTGTATTATATGTGAACATTACTTAGTGCTTATTTTTTCTCATTGTTTTAAAATTATTTCTGTAATAATTTTCTCTTACTAGCTTACTCCCACAGTTATAGCCTTTGAAATTTTATCCTGGGTACTTTTGATCCCCAAATATTTATTATAATGTAACGTAGTGCAATGATCAGTTTAAGACACACAAAATGTACACAGGACCCTCTCTCTATGTGTATATATAAAATTTAATGATAAGATCACACACTCTGAAGATCAATGTTTTTTAGTGTGTATTTGTGTGTGTGTGTAGATATATACATATACATACATTTGAAAGTTATTCAATGATTTCATTTTATGTTAATGATTATTCACAGAGTTTTTATTTGATACTAATTCCCTAATTGCCACATTATGCCTTTTAAACCTTGGAAAAGCTTCATCTCTTGAGGTATTTTACAAAGAACCATTAGACCCTCATACCTTTCATCTTTTCTTCAGAGAGTATAGATTATCTTGACTTCTATTGCTTGGAGACCTATATCTAATGGAAACCTTAAAAATACCATGCCAGTTTTCAATAGTGGGAAATAGCTAGAAGTTATAATAGATCAATAGAAAGATGGAGTTTTACATTTTCAGTGAATACTTATGTTTCAAATTCTTTTAGATATGTTAAAGTTAATTAGAGTGTATGATTTATAGTAAGGCATAATGAAATGAATATCAAACTAGATATTATTAGACCTGGGTACTTGTCTGAACTTTGCCATTATTTGTTCAGTGACCTTGGGTAAAACAGTCTCAGCCTCACTCATCATTAATTCAAGTATGTGATTAACAATATCTTTGCTGCCCACGTCTTTATAGTGTTGTCAGGATTTGATTACGTATGTGAAAATATTATGTCAACAATGAAGTTCTGTGTTAGAGTGAGTATTATAAATAATAATGTGCCATGCACTGTATTAAGCATTCATATTGTTCTTACAACAGTTTTATGAGGCAAGCAACATTAATATTCCAACTTTACAAGTCAAGAAGGTGAGACTCTGACTACAGAAGACACATAAGTTAGCTCACACTATTGGTGAGAGGCAAGATTTGAATACAGGTCTGTCTGAATCTAGAGCTGATGCTCATAATTGTACAATTTTTGTCACTCACCTGAATAATAATGCTACATAGAATTATGCGTGGACTAGGTGAAGCAGTAAAAATGTGACTTCTTATCACTCCTGCATTCTAAACATGAAAAGAAAATAATATTTATTTATCTTTAAAATGGGTGCTCTGAAGTTCTAACCATCCAAATGTGTTTTTCCTTTAGAATTTAATTGTCCTGGATCCACTCACAGTGACTGAGGAGGAAATAAGACCATCACTCGAGCAACGTCTTGAAGCCATTATCAGTGGGGCTGCTCTGTTGGCGGACTCTTCCTGCACGAGGGATTTCCATCGGGAGCGGATTATCGCAGAATGCAATGCCATTCGCCAGGCCCTCCAGGACCTGCTTTCAGAGTACATGAACAACGTGAGTAACTGGTTTACCCCCTTCTATACATTGGGTATGTGCTGAGTTTCCTTTTGTGTACAGAATGTGAGAAATTAGAAATGAGTACACAATTGTACATGGATTGTTTGAGTGGTTAGTTGCTCACATTGTACAGCAGTGAGGTAGAGGTTTCTTTTCTTTCTTTCTTTTTTTTTTTTGCGGCAGAGGTTTCTAGGGACGGAATCCAACCAGGAGGTTATTTACGTATGATTGATTCGATTGAGACAGTGTCTAAATACTGGTTGAAGAAGGGAGTTATGATGGAAGAAAGGAAGCTGGACTTGCACATCAGTTTAAAAAATAAAAAGATTAAGGAAAGGATAAGTTTCTCAGGCTAAAGTTGGTGAATACCAAAGTTAGACTTTAGATTGTATTAGATAAGGTCAATCCTGCAGGGATCAGGGATGACGATTTTGTTGGTGTAAAGAGCTAGTGTAGTTCAGATGGCTCTTAACCTTTTTCAAATGTGACATAATGCTATAGATTTTTGGCAGTTTTAGCTATCTGTTAGGAATATTAGCAATGCTCTTAAATTTAGATGAATACTCATATATGATCTATTCATTTCACGTACATATTAATGTCTGTCTGTGGAGTATTTATTCCTACTCTTACACCCAAATCTTAGTGCCATTTTCAAAATGGAGGGAGTCTTGAAGACTTTGTCAATGATATACTGATCGTGAAGACTTTTTCAAATAATAGAGCTCAACAAAATAAAGGTTTATAGTAATATTTTGTTGATCTGCCTTATTATAAATGGAATAATTTAAGTGTTATATGTTCTGAAACATTAGTTTCAAAGCATATAACTTTGGGGTGAGAAACTGAAGAATTAGGATTGTTTCATATAAGTAATTTATGTGAATAATTGATATGTGCTAAAATTAGTGAGTTTCAAGGACTTTCCAGTACATTTGATGTATCTCCATATTCTTAATATTTGATGACTTTGGCTCCTGGCCAACAATGTCTTGCATGTCAAAGAATCAAAGTTATAAAGTAGATTTTGTTAATAATAGTCTATTAGTAATGTTATGTCCTGCTTCTAAGCTAGAATTCTAAAGCTAGAATAACCCCATTTTTAGTGTATGATATATTCTTAGTTAAAATTTGTGGTAGTGTAAACAATAAAATAAAGTTAAAATAAGACCTTTTAAGGGTATGCATCACTAAAAGAAACACAGAAGATAATATTGTATTGGGATTCCTTCTCTCCTGATCTGTGAACTATTAAATAATTATATTCACCTTTATAGATAAAAGTAGTAAAGTTACATGTTAGCTTATCTTACCTATAATTATAAAATTATGGATAAATTCACTAAATATAGATAAAGTTATTTTATTCTTTTAGATACAAGCACAGACAGACACAGGGTCACACACATACCCAGGCAAGGATGGCTACAGAATTGTGGGGCCCAGTGCAGAATGGAGATGCAAAGGCCATTGTTCAGGAGCAGGGGGAAGCAGCTTTCTCCTTTATTCAGTCTCAATTGACATGAGGAAGGCTATTTTCATTTGCTATTTGATGCTAAGTTCTCTAGAGCATAAGGATTCTTGTGGGAGCATTCGCACCCTCACAGATGTCCATGTCCCTGACCCATGACCCCAACCCACACTGCCTTGTGCCGAGGACTCTACGAGGAGGGAAGGGTGGCAGCAATCACCTGGTGTGGAAACAGGTGGCTGAGGACCTGTCCCCAGAAACCACTGGGAAACAGGGCTGCATGTGAGTCTAGGTTATAGGCCTCATGCCCCACAGGACTTCACTTATGTACACATATTGAAAGGTAAAGTTGTTAAGAATATCAAGACTGTGGTAGCAGAACATTTAAAGCTAAGTGTGGGCCTTTTTGAATATAGGGTTCTGTGCGCAGTCACAGGCCCCTGGGGCGGGTCCTGTATGTAAAAAACATATATCACATGAAAACAGTGGTGGTTTTACGGCCTTCTTCCACTTTGGCTTAAAAATTATTTGTATAAAAACTATTCATACCAAGAATTAAATTATGGGAGTCTTCTGCCCTGGTTGCAATCATAAGAAGGTGAGTTTCTAGAAATTTATAAATGATAATAAAACCAACTGAAAGTTGTCTGCTTTGTATTATCACCATGCACCACCAATTCTGAATGTCACTGATAAAATGTTTTTCACAAAATTCTTTTGTTTCTCTAAATTCTAAGCAACTGCTGTGAACTTATTACTGTTGTTTTAATAATATGTGCATATGATTCAAATTAGCACATTTATGATTATCCTCTAATAAACTTTATAGTCTTGGTACACTGAAATAGCAGATTCGAAATGAAGTGATGACAGTGTGATTGTAAAGACAAAGAAGTAGAAATTTAGATTTAAATTTAAATTCTGTTATTTTACATGATCAGTTAGAGGGTTTTTTTGTTTAAAATTATAATAATGAAACTAAATTGTGAGGGGTAATGTTTTTGTTAAGTGTAAATTTCATACATGAAATATTTCATTGAATTTGATGAATAACTTTGAAATTCATTCTCCTTTTGAAAATTGCCTATCACTTTAAAGTTAAAGAACAAATCAGGAAAATAAAGATTATGACTGATTATTACCGAAATGTATTTTGTTATAGAGGACAGAGAGATGTTTGAAAAGTATCTACTCCAGGTATCAAATATTCTAAGACACTGACAATGTATTTGTACTTTTCTATGTCTTACTGCTCTTTTACTTAATGAGGGTTTAATCTGATGTTCACTTTGAAGGACCATTTGTCAACTACATGAAACGTATTTATGTTACTAGTATCCTTGTTAGTTATTTTCGTTTTAAAACAAGGTAAGTTCTGCATTAGGAGAGTGAAGTGGTAAGAGACCTTTTTATTTATAATATCTAAATAATTGACGCAAAAGGTAAGTGGCTTTTTTAAAACTTATCAGATAATTATCTTAACTTTTTAAAACAGACTTAATTGTAGGAATCCAAATATTTCTTGGCCATTAAACTGATTGATTGCATTACTATCTATTCTTAATGGGGGTTGTTTTCTTCTTTCTTCTTCCTTCCTCCATGTTTTCTCTTCTGCTTCTTCTGGCAAAGGAGTGCAAACGCCCTTGGCAATGCCACTCTCTCATGCCATTTCCACCTGGAGCTCTTATCCCAGATAGAATAGAATGTCTGTGTTACTTCTTCCTCCACTACCAGGGGTGTTAGGAGAGTGGAGACATGTTTCTGGTTCTCAGCACAGAGAATTTCTGGTTGCAGATGCTCAGTAATTGCTATTTGGATACAGGTACATTGAATTTTAGTGCTTGCTTCTTCTCTTTTAAATTAAAATGACAATGTGCCTGAAGCAATGAATTTGAAGCTATTTATTATATTTATATGGTGACAATGGAGAAAAGATGGAGGGAGGGTTAATGGTGAGAACAGGACTAGGGGAACGGAGGAGCACAGAGGGAGGAGGCTTGTTCTTTGGGTGATCCAGGGACATTTATGTATTTCTTTCTTCTAGAACATAAGGTTAAACTCTTGCTGAGGAAGGTATTTTTTATTTTTTTAGGAAATGAAAGACATGGTGATCTGCTGTTACGTTGGAGCAGAAGTCAGGGTGGGGGGCTGAATGTCTGTGACAGTGGTCCACGTGATCAGAAGCCTATCTATTCACACATCACAGAAACATTTTATTGATGAATGCAACCTATTGATAATCAAAAGTGTGAGTTTACAGTATTATGAAAAAACACCCCAGAAGTAGTGTAACAGCTTACTTTCATATACAAATGAAGAATTTTAGGCCTAATACTGAAGTCCGACTGAGCTGATGAATATTGGAATTAAAAAAGCAGGAACCAATAGGAAAACTGGGGTAAATGATCAGAACATATTTCCAGGTTTATTTATTCTAGGTTTATATCACAAGTAATGCTTTTCTATAGCTGTTTCATTATCTTTTATGAAAAAAAGGAATGTACTTTCCTGGAATTACCTGAATTCAAACTTTTCTCAGTTTGCTCAAAGATTGTAGGATAGCTCTGATACGCAGTCCTCAACTTCCTGACTTAAGGAATATTGTGTCTCTTTTATTGGACTTGGTTTGCCTTCCCAATTAGTTAGTAGCTTTTGTAACTGAGCTATATCAGTAAATACTTGATGATAATTCAGATACAATAAAGCTAATTGTGAAAACCGTAAGCAAGAGTAATACTCATCAAAATCTGCAGATCTCCTATGTGACTGTGGCTTCAAGGCTTCAAATTTCGTAGCCTGTTGAGTCTAGAGAAGTGAGAAATAAATGCAGTTTATGTTTTTCTCAGGCTGACTTCACATGACCAGTTTGAGTCTGAATAAGTTTACTTCCTTAAATAGATCAGTAAAGTCTCAATCATTTTTTTTCACTGAAATTGTGTGATCAGTAAGTTCCTTGTCTTGTCACATTGGTTAGAAATTAGTAGGAGATGAGATCAGATGGGTCTGTAACAGAGAAAACAGACAACTGAACACTATTCATGATTATATATGTTTGCCCTAATATTTTTCTTTTAATTTGTGTTTATATGTGTTTATATGTATTACATATGTATATGTAATATGTTATATATATATAATATGTATAATATATGGTAATCAAGTTTCCTATTGCTACTGTAAAAACCTTAGTGGCTTAAATAATGCAAATAAATATTTTACAGCTTTGTTGGTCAAAAGTCTGATGCAAGTCTCAAGAGGTTAAAAATGGAAATATCAGCGGGACTGCATGCCTTCCTGGAGGCTACAGGGAAGAATCCATTTCTTTGCCTCTTTCAGCTAGCTTCCAGGGGCCGCCTGCATTCCTTGTTCATGGCCTTCTTCCTTCATTCAAAGCCAGCCACGTCACGTTTCTCTGACCCTGCTTCTGTCTTCGCATCTCTCTCTCTCTGACTGCAGCCACGAAATGTTTCTACTTTGTAGGACTCGTATAATTATATAGGGCCCTTGCAGATTATCCAAGGCAATCATCCCATCTCAAGGCCCTTAATCTTAATTACATCTGCAAAATTCCTTTTGCAACATAAAGTAACATTATTCACAGATTCTGGGAATTAGGACACCTCTGTGAGACCAGGACATAACACTAGTACCCGTCTTCCCTATTCTCTTCTGTGGAAGTATCATCAATCTTTGCATTTCAAATCCATTTTTAGTTAATATCACTTATTCAATTTAAGTTCCATGCTGGCAAACCACGTGTCTGTTTTATTTACTATTTTGTCTCAAGCCCCAGGCAAAATGCCTGCTATTTAGAAAAAGCTGAATTGTGTTTTTGAATAAGTGAAAGAGTAAGTGAAATTACTGTGTTTTGTATGTGCCATGTAATAAACAGTTTTTTCTCTATTACATCAAATGAAATGAGTTTTAAATATCTAATAAATTTATATGAGGAACCACCTGCTATAAAAAGTCTGCTTTTGTAAAGTGTAAGTCTTTTCTAAAAATCATTGTGAATATTCAGAAAAAAAATTTATCATCAGTCTCTGCATTCGAATCCACACCTGGCAATATTCCAAAATAGGATTTCTACTTATTAAAAATGCAGTCCAAAGGGAGTAGCTGGACTGAGTGAAAAAGATGAAGGGATTAAGCAAATAATAGTAATAATAATAATAATAATAATAACAAATAAAACCCACCATCCACAATAAAAAATGTCACTGACACAGAGAACCATATGGTGATTACCAGAGAGGAAAGGGCTGGGGGAGGTAGAAGAGGGTATGGGGGGATAAATGGTGATGGAAGGGGACTTGACTTGGGACGGTGAATATACAGATGATGTGTGACAGAACTGTGCACCTGAAACCTATCCAATTTTACTAACAAAGTCACCCCAATAAATTCTAATTCAAAGTTTAACTTCCGTCTTTTAAAAAGTTAGAAGTATATTTTTCCAATATGTTTTGGCTGATTTTGTTATGTCTCCAGAATTGGTTAGGTCTAGTACATCTTCCCTAATTTACAACATAATTAAGGGATTCTCCATGTGGATGGGGCAGAACAAGGAAGCCTTCTGATGGAGAAAGGGTAGAGGGAATTCAGCTGGTTTTAAATGGTGGCATTTCTATAATTGGTGAAAATATTATTAGAAATGGGTGGCTATCAATCTGCTTTGATTCTAAGAATCAGGGGACATGGATATTTTTCTGGGGGTGGGTTGAAATGATGTTGATGTTCTTTATAAGTTTGGATGTCTTGCTGGGGAGGATTTTCAGGTGATGTAGAATTATTGGTGAAGTGAGCTCTCCGATTAGTACTTCACTGTAGGAGGATACTAGAGAGTTGAGCAAGAGATGGCCCTGCTAGAGTAAATGAGTCAGGCCTGGACTGCATTCGGGGCCAAATCCCATCTCTAGACTTGTCACTTGCCCAGTATTTTCTTATCCAGATGTCTTACGTGAACGCACATTGTTGGTTCTCATTACATATTTGTTGAGTAAGACAATCAAATAAAATGGCTTTTGTTGTTCAGAGACCTACTTCATTTGTATGTCTTGAGTTTAATGTATTCCCTGTCTTGAGGAATTATAAAGATTCAATAAAGCCAACAGAGATATGTTATGGGTCTTTTCTTCCATATAAGGTCTCCACTTTTCTACTGAAAATCCATTTTGGAAATAATTTCAGCCTTATTCCTCATGGTGATAAGGTAAAGCAGTTAGGATGATCTATGTGCAATAACTCTGTGCATACTAGAGACAGGTTAGAATTAAAATTCTAAAAGTGTAAAGGCACCTTCCAAATCTGTTTTCTTTTCTTTCTTTCTTTTCTTGTTTTGTCATGGACAGTATATTAGATTTGGTTCATTATTGGATCAGGCACATTGCATTATATGCTCTACATTTTTAAAAACTTAAAATTTTCCATCACAATACAGTGTTGGCTGGCTGGCTTTTCAGTGTTTGATTAGGTTGAAGACCATGCTTTTTAGTTTATATATATCTGTATTTTATAACTTCAGCCAACTGAAGAGAAGTAAATAATAGCCTATATAGATTTGTGTAGTAGGAGATATGGCAAAATCAGAGAGATAAACCAAACTCAGATTAGAATATGAGATCCAAATCCAAGGAGATATAAAAGAATTGTCAAAATCAAGGAGACTGATGATGAATATTGAAGCTGGGATGTAGGAGATAAGAATTGAACAATCAAAGAAGAAGTTGAGAGAAATAACAAATGGTGGGGGTGTGGTTAAATGGACACAAATGGGTTTTTCTTCCTTGCTTTCTTTTCTTTTCCTAGTTTAAGGACTAAGTATTAGGCAGCTAATGAAGTCTGAGTCCCTTTGGAAAAGATAGAATTATTGTTTTACGTATTATATTCTTCTGAGTTGCTTTGGGGTCTAATCTTATTCCTCTTTTAAAGGTTCCTGAGTTACTTGATTGATTGATTGTTAAATAGTTACTCTGAGTCTTTCTTGACAAGCTAGGTTTGGAGTGATCTAAATCTGGCATAGAATGTGCACTTTGGGATTGATGATGGATGTATGCGATGTGCATTGGGGAAAATGAGGCATCTGGATTCCTCTCTTGAAGGAATGGACTCTATTCATAGACCACTATTTTGTGCTTTACTGTTCTAATCTCTCTGAAAAGGTAAAGTTGATAGGGAGGATTCTATAGAAATGAAAGCTACATGATTACTTAATAAGAAAAACTAAAATAACAAAAATTAATAAAAACAGTTTTATTTTTTTAAAAACCAGATGGGGAGAGTAACCAGATAGAGCCAGAGCACACAGAGAAAATAAGGCAATTGCATAAAATAAAAGTGACTAAAAATTAATGGAGGATATTCGAAAGTGGTAAGACTCCACATAGACAGCAATGCACAAGTGAAAGTCCCTGAAGGTTACATCCACCAGTCCAGAGAGCCCAGCGGCTGAGCGTCCTTTATTTACATCTTTTGACTTCTGGCAGCGATAGCTGTAATTTCTAATATTTGTGGGCAGGTCAATCATTCATCTTATGGATTGTTTCAACTGATACTTTCCCAAGAAATGGGGTCCATTAATTCCCAGTGTTCAGGCATTTTTCTATAGTTCTTGGAAGTTACTGCTTTTAAAAAATTTTTACTTTATTCAAAGCTCTTCATTATATAAAAAGAGAAACAGGTTAAATGATAGAAATGACAGGAATAAAGTAGGAAGTAAGAGTCTGGGCATAAAGTATTGGTTCAAACTTGGAGAAAAAGAATAATCTGAGCCTAGCATAGTTCCTTCCTAGGAGATGATATTAGAATGAAGAGAAAGGTTCTTGTCTTAGATCAGGTTGCCTGGAAGCTGACTCAGAATGAAAGTGAGCCTGAAGAAGGTTTATTGGAGTATTTTCCTGGGAAGTACATGTGTAAGGAAGTGAGGAAGGCAGGATTGGGCAGAGGGAGAAGGTACCTTGCAATAAAATTCTCAGCTATTCTATGGGGACCCCTGGAGTTGGTGTGACCTTTTTCCATTGTCTCAAATTTAGGGGAGAGTTTTTGTATATCTGCATCTGTGAGTCATTGAGTTGTGGGTCACAACCAGGGGTGGTATAACTTTAGACAAGGCAGCTCTCTGCAGCTGTGGGCAGTACTTGGGAAGGGAAAGGGCTCTGAGCCCATATAACTGACATTTCTAGTTGAAAATGGGAATCTGAGTGAAGCACCACAGAATCTACTGTATCAGTCAATAGCAGAAATAAGAAGGTTATATACGTATTTTTGGTAGGCTTTGAATAATGGGCTATTATCCTGCGTTAGAAACTATGATCAGTATATTTAGCCTTTCATAGTATTTAATTTCCTATTGGCAATATTAAGGAAATGATTAGAGTAATCATGTAATTTGTCATCCAAACCAGGATACTTTAGAGACAAAGGTGCTCTAAAATAATCATCAGGTCTTAACTGATCTGCCAAAGGCCTAAGTCAGGACTGTCCCATGCAGGCCAAGATGTGTGATCACCCAGAAATTATGTGACTGTGTAAGTACTATGGCTAGGATAACACATATTTAGGATTTTAAGAATTTAACACATTTTATTTACAGATTCTGTATTGGCCAAATAGCTGAAATATAAAGTTTGATTAGAGCTGTACTAAGTACAATAACAGCACCAATCAGAAAGTGGTTATCTCCCGTGGGGTCAGTCAAGGAAGGCTTCCAAAAGGAGAAAGCGGTGATGCTGGTTTTTGAAACACAGGGTGGTGGAAATTCCAGAAATGGTACATCTGTGCAAAAGCATGGAAGCAGGAATCAATGCAGCACTTTTGCTGTGGGGAATATAAACAGTTCAGTTTGGCTGAAATATAGAGGAAAGAAGAAAATGTGGAGTATGAGACTAAATACCAACCATTAATTTATGAATAGATTTCTTTTAAATATTTGATGAACTTATAATTTCTTTGCTTTTAAAACAAGCCACATTTCATTAAGCCTATCTTTATGCTAATCAAGTATGAGTCAGTCATAAAATTATGAGTAATTTACTTTAGCTGGATTATCTTTATAGATCAATTTCCATTTGTGGTACTGTGATTTATAAGACATATATGTATTTGGTTTTTGCCTCATTTCGGACACAGAGCTCCTAAAACTCTTCAGATTTTTTGAGTGGTAAGAATAATCAAGGTATCTTTTGGTATATTAATGAGGGGACAAAGGACTAAGAATGGGGCTGGTTACTAGGAGAACCAACCCCGTAAGAGGATTATTAGAACTTTCAGTCCCACCCCTCTGAAATACCAGGGAAAGGAGAGGGCTGGCTATTGAGTCCAGTCACCAATGGACCAATGATTCAATTAATTATGCCTATGTAATGAAGCCTTTGTAAAACTGAGAATGGAGTTGGAGAGCTCCTGGATTGGTGAACACATGGACTGTGGGGAAAGGGACGTGACTCGAGAGGCCATGGGACATCAGCATTCTGACCCATACCTTGCCCTCTGCATCTATGGCATCTGGCTGTTCTTGAGTTATAAAAGTTATAAATCTGGTGAGTAAAATATTGCTTTGAGTTCTGTGAGCTGCTGTAGCATAAGTAATGGATACCAAGGAGAAGAGCGTGGGAAATTCTGATTTATAGGCAGTGTATCAGAAGTATAGATAAAAACAGTCAGGGCTTGTGACTGGCATCTGAAGTGTAGAATGTAGAACACTTAGCTAGTGGAATCTGATGTTCTTTCCAGGTAGAGAGTGTCAGAATTGAGTTGAATGTTAAGGATGCCCATTTGGTGTCCAGAAAATTTCTCACCGGAATTGGTCCTAGAATCTTTTACCATTGAAATATATTGAATAGTTTCTTAATGAATTTTTAATTAGGGTCTGAATAGGAAAGTTATCTTATCATTGGGATACAAGCTTAGTATCAAAGTGAACTTGAAGCTTTATATATGTGCTGAGGAGGCTTTAGCAGAGTTGCTTTATATATAAGCAACTTGTGTAGCTGATTTGCTTGGTTATTGGTCACACTTAATAATTAATAGAGAAAATTGTTAGTGATCTACAGATTGCTAATTGCCCATTGTATTTTAGTCCTTTTTAAATCAGAAATTACAATACAAATGTTTTTAAGCCTCGCAACCACAACAAAAGAGCTTGTCAAATTTTTGACATGAATTTATTCACAATTTTTTTTCTGGAAGATAAATTGTAACTAGATTTGTTCCCAGTTAGAACAGGGTTCTTTTGCAAGTCACAAAAAGCACATTTCGGGGGCCTATGCATAGGAAGATGAGGTGTAGTGGTAAGATTAATTGGAGAAAAAATAAAGGACTACCTCTAGGTGCCTGGTATCTCATTCATTACCAGATGGCTCAGGTCCATCCCACGATGGAAGAAGTTGTGGGCTTGTTAGTATAAGTGACCACCAGGAGAGTTAGGACCTGGAACTGTAATGCCATCACCCTGGGCTCTGGTGTCCAGCATAGTCACTGCTCTCCAGCTGGCTCTGTACTGCTGCACCCAGGCCGCCTGGCTGCTCTGGAAAGAGGGAGTGTGTGAATGAATGGGCAAACAAGTGAATGAATGCACACATGCTTCTGAGATGGGATTTTGTTATGCTTCGGTTATATTACCTCGGGCTTGGGAGAGAGCAGCCTTTTCTTCAAACTAACCCATCTCTTTTCTAACCATTCCCAAGTTTGTGCTGAGTCTTTCCCTTTCCAATCTGATTCTTTTCCCAGGTTTTCCAGGCTAGACTCTACCCCTTTATGTTGCCATTTTGGCTACTACTCTGCCTGCCCCAAAGTTCTGCTGCATTATCTCGTTTCCACTATGCATGTGCTTACTCCCGTTGTGCCATCTTGGCTTCTAAGCATGCACCTCGCAAAGGAATTCTTCCTGCTGTTTTTATTCCTCCTTTGGTAATCCCTGCTAATGACTGGTAGCCAATTCTTCCTGCCTGGGGAAGGAAGGAAGCCAGTTCTTCCTTCTGGGGATTCAATCTTCTAAGCAGAGAATGGGGGATGTGCCTATCCCCTGGAGAGCCTGTGAGTACTGTGGCTTTCTAGTGAATTGGGCTTAATATCTTACTCAGCTCCCTAATGAATCAGGCTTACTGTTGGCTCCCTTTGCTTCCTTCCTTAACTAACTAGCTACCTACATGAAAAATTTGACTTAATGCTTTCCTTAGAGATAACTGTCACATTTTGTATCTGAGAAACTCAACTAAAGTTGTTGATTGACAAAACTTTATCACTTCAATAGTTGTTTGCTTTAAGGTTCCAGAGTAGCTTTTAACTGTTTTAGTTTGACATTCATACAATTGTGGAGTAAATATCTGGTGTCCTAGTGGATTTTGATGATTTAGTCTGAGAGCACTATACCTCATTTGAAAAATACTTTTCTTTAATTTACATCTGACAAGGATATGTCTATAAAGAGTTTTATCTCCCTATAAAAAGGTGATTCCTATCTGATAATCAGAATCCTACTCTCCCAGCCCCAACCCCCCATATCCACCCACACCTTAATCCCTGGACCTATAAATACTTACCTGGTATTAGAGACTGTGCAGATGTGATTAGACGCAGTAATCTCAGAAGGAGAGATTTTCCTGAATTAAATGGATGAATCCAATCTAATTACATGAGTCCTTAAAAATCAGAGAATTTTTCCTGGCTGGACAGAGAGAGATGAGATGGAAGGAGAAGAGGGTCAAAGTGAGAGAGAGATACAGACAGACACAGAGAGACAGTCAGAAAGACAGTCAGTCCACCACTGTTGGCTTTAAAGATGGAGGGAGGGACCATTATTGAAGCTACTTAGTTTGTGATAATTTGTTACAGCAGAAATAGAAAACAAAAATCCTATGTGAAGTGAATTGTTGCAGTCATATACTAAATATAATAATCATGTAGATACATTAAGAATGAAATGTGTATTTAAATATTAGGAAAGTCAATCAGAAATACAAAAATATTGACTTTGACTGTGCTCATGTATCTTACATAAGATTTAAAATGAAGTAATTAAAATGCCTGTAAACACCATGAACTGTCGTGGTTGCACACAATAGAAAATATGATTTTGTTTATTTTCTGAGCCAGTGCTTTCCAATGGAAATATTATAAGAACTAGAATAATATGTGAGCCACATATATAATTAAAGTTTTTCTAGTAGACACATATAGTAAAGGAAACAGGTAAAACTGATTGAACAATGTACTTAATTCACTATATGCAAAATATCATTTCATTGTTTTATCAATCTAAACAGTCCTTTTTAGTACTAAGTCCTTGAAATCTGGTGTGCATTTTTCACTTATAGTCCATCTGGAATAGCCACATTTCAAGTGTTTAATAGGCACACATGGTCAATGGATTGGACAGCACAGCTCTATGCAAATACGCCTGAGAGTTTTATTGCCCAATCATCTCCATGTTTCTTCAGCTTTAATAATGCTATTGTTAGAAAAAGTATTAAAAGAAAAAAGGCACAGAATACGTAGGCCAGGGAAACCAAGAACTCTAACATCATGCTGCCATTTCTGGTGTTAACCTGTAAAAGAGGCCACTGGCATTTTATATTAGCATATTGGAGAAAATCAAAACTTTCTATACATGATAGCTTGTATTTTCAAAACAGGCCACAGTAACATCTCCCATTTTTTTTCATATTCTCTGGGTTTGCTTTAAAGATTTGCCTGACCATTAAATGTGGCAGAAATAACATTCTGGAACTTCTGAAGTTCTGTCATAAAAAGCCTTTCAGGTTCAGATTCCACCTAAGTTGCTTGGAACGCTCAGTCCTGGGACACCACCTGTCAGAAGGCAGGTGTTGTACTCCAAGAAGCCCATTGACGGGGAGAGGTCACAGCTGGGTGTGCTCTCTGGTTAATAACCTCCCTTGGGTTCACAACCAAAACCAGCATTAACTGCAAGCCGTGTGCACGTGCTGTCTTGCAAGTCCGGCCCATTTGGACCTTCACACGACTGCTGCTGCAGCCAAACCTTAACTGCTCCTGCACAGGGACCTGATGTGTGAAGTCCTGGCTGAATCAGTCAAACTCAGAACCATGAGATGGAATAATAATTTGTTGCTTTTAACCAATAGGTGTTGGGATGGCTTCTTAGATGGTAATGCTAATCAGAAAACTGCAGAATTTTATTGACAAAGACTTTACTTTGAGGAGAGCATGAAGAATCAAACCATCCGAACAAATGTCAGGAACTGCCCAGAAGGATGAGTCATAGAGGCCAAGGTTTACTAATGAGAGCTTTGAAGGAGGAAGACAAAACTGATATTAGTAAGTAGATGTATACAGAGAAATCTGTTAATGGATCTTATTATAAAGTATAGATTTACTTACTCTTCAAAAATCTTTCATGTTCTTTAAGTCCTGGGTTAAAAATGAAAGTACCATAATTATCCTTATAACAGAGATCTGAAGTAAGTAAACTTTATCTAATTATGTGTCAAGATTCTAGTGCCTGATGCGAAAACAAAACAAAAAAGCTAGGTAAGTGACCCTCTAACAGGATTCCACTTCAACAAGGCTTATTTGTATCTGGGTGCATTTATGCTGCAATGATGTCTGATGTCTATGATTGCATTTAGGAAGTGACTTTGAAATTTTCCAGGTGGTCCACAATTGATATTCCCAAAATGTGCACGATGATCACCTGCTCTTTTCAGTGGTGTTGTGTGACAATCATTGAATGCCGAGTGATTATATAATTTATGCTGCACAACACAGGCAAATATTCATTTAGCCTCTTGTGGTTACACAGTCTCCCTTCCTCCTTGGCAATTTTAAGTGTAGAAGCAGGGCCTCGGAAAAAGAAATATGCAAAACCCCACAAAGTTGGCAGTACTTGAGCGTGGCAGTTGGCTTACAACTGGGGAGAGAGAAATAATTCTTCTGTTTGGTGCATAGCAGAGACATGATAATCACTATTTATGACAATCATGTAAAAACAGAAGCTATTCGTAACTCTCAAACTCCTTTAGGAGTATTGATTGCTCATTTACCTAGTTTCTGACCTTTATATAAAAGCTAGAAGTTTGTAAAGTTGAATTAACTGAACTATTTGATGACTATTTTTATTTTATATTCAGCCATTCATACTCGGTGGGACAGCGTCCTTATCTTCTCTCAGTTTGGGTTATTACAGTGTTCTAAGAATGCCTCTCAAAAACTAGATAGTAGGATTTTTAAAAAAACTTTTTATTTGGAAATAAATATAGATTAAAAGGAGGTTGTGATGATAGTACAGAGAGTTTCTGTGTACATTTTGCCTAGTTACCCACATCGGTTGCATCGTATGCAACTATAGTATGATACCAAAACCAGGAAGTTGGCACATTGATATAAATTATGGGTATATTTCTATCACATGTATGGATTTATGTGACCATAAATAAATAACCACTCTAATAAAGGCACACAAACATTACATTACTACAAATATCTTCCTCTTGCTGCTTCTTTGTAGTCACACTTCCCACCTGATCTCTCCCCCCTACCTTCCCTCCATTTCTGTACCACCATCCCTAAACCCTGGCAAATACTTATTTGTTTTTCATTTCTATAGTTTTATCTTTTCTACAATATTCCTTAAATAGAATCATCCAGTATGTGTTGAGACTGGCTTTTTTTTTACTCAGCATAATGCCCTAGAAATCAACCCAAGTTTTTATGTATTGATAGTTTATTCCTTTTTATTGCTGAGTAGTATCCCATGTTATGGATATCCCACAGTTCACTTAACCAGTGACCTATTATAAAACAATTTTGTTGTTTCCAGTTTGGGACTATTACAAATACAGCTTCTGTGAACAGTTATATGCAGGATTTTGTGTAGACATAAGTTTTCACTTTTCTGAGATAAAATGCCCAGAAGAGTAATTACTGAGTCATATGGTATATGAATGTTTAGTTTTTAAGAAGTTGCCAAGCTCTTTTTCAGAGTGGCTGTAGTTTTTCATATTCTTGTCAGTAAAGGCAGTAGTGACTTCACACTCTGACAAGCATTTTGTATTTTTACTATTTTTAAAAAACATAGCTGTTTTAATAGGTGTGTAGTCATTGCTTATTGTGCTCTTAATTTGCATTTCCCTAATGGATAGTGATGATGTTAAACATCCTATTATATGCTCATTTGCCACCTGTATATACTCATTAGCAAAATGGCTCATCATTATTTTTGCTGATTTTATAATTGGATTGTTTATATTTTACTGTTAATTATTGAGTCTTTTATATATTATGGATAAGAAGTCTTTTTCAGATATGGGGTTTGCAAATGTTACCTTGCAGTCTGTAGCTAATGAAGTCAGTTTTATGATTTTTTCCCTATGTATTACAGTTTTTGTGTCTAAGAATGCTCTCTAAGTTCTAGGTCTCAAAGACTTTTAAAAGTTTTATAGTTTTACATTTTAAATTTACATTTTACATTTATGATCCATTCTGAGTTAATTTTAATGAGGTGAGAGACTTTTCTCAAGGTTCACTTTTTGTCTAATTGACATTCAATTCCTCTAGCACTATTTTTTTGAACTGATATTCTTCCTCTGTTGAATTACTTTTTGCATCTTTGTCAAAAATCAGTATGCTGCACTTGTGGGGGCTGTTTCTGGGCTCTTGTTTCTATGCCATTGAAGTACTTATCCACCCCTTGGTGAGTGCCACATAGTATTGATTACTCTAGCTCTATATTATGTTAAGAATTATGTCAAACTTTATGTCAATTTGGGAGCATTGACATCTTGACTCCACTTTTATATGGAGTTTTTGAAGCCAAAGATGCAGTATGTCTTTCTGTTTATTTAGATCTTTGATTTTTTTGTCAGCATTTGATAATTTGCAGCATACAATTCTTGTACGTGTTTTGTTAGATTTATACCTAATTGTTTTACTTTTTCAGGTATTATAAACTGTATTTTATTATATATTTCAAATTCTTCGTGTTGATTGCCACTATATAAAACTACAACAGATTTTTTGAGTATGTATCGTATGTCCTGTAACCTGGCTATATATATATTTAAATTTAATTTATTTAATTATTTTTCAAGTGCAGTTTTCTGTCTATTACTCCCATCCCATCCCACCCCCGTGCTCCCCCCTCCCATTTCCACCGTTCTCAGTTGTTGTCCATGTATCCTTTATATATGTTCCTCTAAATCCCTCCCCTATTTCCCCTGAAATTCCTTCCCCTCTCCCCTCTGGTCACTGTCAGCCTGTTCTCTATTTCAGTGTATTTGGTTATATTTTGCTTGCTTGTTTGTTTTGTTGTTTAGCTTCCTGTTAAAGGTGAGATCATATGGTATTTGTCCTTCAACACCTGGCTTATTTCACTCAGCATAATGCTTTCCAGTTCCATCCATGATGTTGCAAAAGGTAGGAGCTCCTTCTTTCTTTCTGCAGCATAAAATTCCATTGTGTATATGTACCATAGTTTTTTGATCCATTCATTTACTGACGGGCACCTAGGTTGCTTCCAACTCTTGGCTATTGTAAATTGTGCTGCTATGAACATTGGGGTGCATAGGTTCTTTGGGATTGGTGTTTTAGGGTTCTTAGGATACAATCCCAGCAGTGGAATTGCTGGGTCAAAAGGCAAGTCCAATTTTAGTTTTCTGAGAAAATTCCATACTGTTTTCCATAATGGTTGTACCAGTCTGCAATCCCACCAACAGTGGACCAGAGTCCCCTTTTCCCCACACCCTCTCCAACATTTGTTGTTTATTGCTTTGTTTATGATAGCCATTCTCACCGGTGTAAAGTGGTATCTCATTGTAGTTTTAATTTGCATCTCTCTGATAGCTAGTGATATTGAGCATCTTTTCATGTGTCTCTGGATCCTCTGTATGTCCTCCTTGCAGAAGTGTCTGTTCAAGTCCTTTCCCCATTTTTTAATTGGGTTAGTTGTCTTCTTAGAGTGAAGTCGTGTGAGTTCTTTGTATATTTTGGAGATTAAACCTTTGTCTGAGGTATCATTGGCAAATATGTTTTCCCATACAGTTGGTTGTCTTTTTATTTTAATGCTGTTTTCTTTAGCTGCGCAGAAGCTTTTTATTTTGATGAGATCCCATTTGTTTATTCTTTCCTTTATAGTCCTTGCTCTAGGGGACATATCAGTAAAAATGTTGCTGCGTGAAATATCTGAGATTTTCCTGCCAATGTTCTCCTCTAGGACTTTAATGGTGTCATGGCTTATATTTAAGTCTTTTATCCACCTTGAATTTATTTTGGTGTATGATGTAAGTTGGTGCTCGAGTTTCATTTTTTTGCATGTAGCTGTCCAGTTCTCCCAACACCATTTGTTGAAGAAGCTATCTTTACCCCATTTTATGTTACTGCCCCCTTTGTTGAATATTAATTGACTATAGAGAGTTGGGTTTATTTCTGGGTTCTCTATTCTGTTCCATTGGTCTATGTGCCTGTTTTTATGCCAGTACGAGGCTGTTTTGATTACAGTGGCCTTGTAATACAGTTTGATATCAGGTATTGTGATCCCTCCTACTTTGTTCTTCTTTCTCAACATTGCAGCTGCTATTCAGGGTTGTTTATGGTTCCATATAAATTTTTGAAGTGTTTGTTCTATGTCTGTGAAATATGCCATTGGTACTTTAATAAGTATTACATTGAATCTGTAAATTGCTTTGGGTAGTATGGACATTTTGATGATGTTAATTCTTCCAATCCATGAACACGGTATATGTTTCCATTTGTTTGTGTCTTCCTTGATTTCTTTCTTCAGTGTTGTGTAGTTTTCTGCATACAAGTCTTTTAGCTACTTGGTTAGATTTATTCCCAGATATGTTATTTTTGTTTTTGCTATATTGAATGGGATTTTTTTCTTGATTTCTGCTTCTGCTGTTTCATTGTTAGTATACAAAAATGCCTTTGATTTCTGGATATTGACTTTGAAACCCACTGTTTTGCCAAATTCATGTATTAGTTCGAGCAGTTTTTTTAGTAGAGTCTATAGAATTTTCCATGTACACTATCATGTCACCTGCAAACAGTGCCAGTTTGTTTCCTCCTTTCCAATTTGAATGCTTTTTATTTCCTTTTCTTGCTTGATCGCTGTGGCTAGAACTTCCAATACTATATTGAATAGAAGTGGTGAAAGTGGACAACCTTGTCTTGTTTGTGATCTTAGTGGAAAAGCTTTTAGTTTTTTCCCATTGAGTATGATGTTAGCTATAGATCTTTCATATATGGTCTTTATTATATTGAGAAATGCTCCCTCTATTCCCACTTTGCTAAGTATCTTTATCATAAATGGGTGTTGTACCTTATCAAAAGCTTTTTCCACATCTATTGATATGATCATGTGATTTTTGTCTTCGGGTTTGTTTATGTGATGTATTACATTTACTGATTTGCGGATATTGAACCATCCTTGCATCCCTGGGATGAATCCCACTTGGTCATGGTGTATGATCTTTTTGATGTATTGTTGGATGGGATTTTAACCTGGCCATATTTATTAATTCACTTTTTTTGGTAGATTCCTTGGGTTTTCTTCATAGACATTCATGTCATGTAAAATTGTACTTTTATTTCTTTTTAAAAATGTAAGCTTTTTATTTTCTTTTTTGCCTTATTTTCCTGGCTAGAAGTTCTTAGTGTTATGCTGATTAAGTGCAGTGAAGGCCCATGTCCTTGCCTTGTGGTAATGTTAGCAGGAAAGCACTCAGCTTTTCACTGTTAAGTAGGATGATAGCTTTAATTATTTTATACGTTTATAATTATAAAATATAATTATTTTATAATTATATTTAATAAAATTTAGGTATAGATATTTTTCTCTGTTTCTGCTTCCAAGAGTTTTTATCATGAAAATGTGTTGAATTTTGGGTGAAATATTCCTTTTCTGTATCAATTGACATGGTGTGGTTTTTCTTCTTTGCCCTGTTAACATGGTGGATTACACTGATTTTCAAATACCTAACTAGACTTACATTTCTGGAATAAATTTTACTTGGTATGCTGTATTCATTCTTTTTATATATTGCTGAATTCTGTTCATTATATATTTATGCTTGTATTGATGAAGAATATAAGTTCTTGCTTCCAGGCATGCTGTCTCAATTTATAAAAATGAGTCATCCCATGTGATTGATTATTTGGTCCTTCCTCCTCTATTCTCTTTCTTTACTTCCTTATCAAACTAACACATTCTTTGCATTTTCTTATGCAGGGCCACTGAGCTTTTTGTTATTGCTGTTGCATATACTTTATCTGATGCTGTTTTTGTTTCTTTCACTGTAAAAGGTTTATTTTAGTGCTTTTTCAAATCCATCTTTCACTCTACTAGAAATTCTGGTATAATTTAGAGAAAATGTAATTTTTCTACTATCTCATTAACAACATTGGTGATAATTAAAGGTTGAGTTGAGTCAAGAAAATTCATATAACTAGGGTTGCTGTTTTTGCTGATAGGAGAATAAGGAATGACCTAGGGATGCCAAAGTTGGGAAGTCCTATTTTACAAAAAGAAAATTTAGAAACAATATATAGATTGTTTTGCTAAATAGAAGCCAATAATGGATGAAATAATATAAAATAATGGGATTAGTTATTAAAAGAACAATGATACATATATTTAAATATATATATTTAAATACACACATATATACTTATACTTACACCTATCATACATAAATGCACATATTTACTGTACAATATATACTATAAGGCATAAATATTACCTGTGCCCTGATGATAATTTTTAAGGATAACTAACATTTATGTGATGTTCTGTGTTAGATAACTTATCATTCAAGTGTTAGAATAAAACTGTAAATAGCCACTGTTAAAATTCTTATTTTATTTTATTTCTTGTAAAGTATTTTTTATTGATTATGCCATTACAGTTTTCCCAATTTTTTCCCCCTTTGTTCCCCCTCCACCCTGCCCCCCCAAACTCCCAAGCACCCCCCCACCCCCCGCTTAGTTCACGTACATGGGTTGTACATGTAAGTTCTTTGAGTCCTCTGTTTCCTATACCATTTTTTATCTCTCCCCATCAATTTTATGCCTACTAATTATGCTTCTTCAAAGGGAAAGAATTGATAATTATTCTGTAGTTGAACAAATGAGTGGACTGAGACAGTCTGACTTCAGAGCCTCTACTTTTACCCAGTTTCCTTTAGTATCCAGTTGATTCATGTATTAATAAATATTTGTTTTCAATAAAAATTTTGCACCTGGTATTGCAAAAGATGATGTGTAAGAATCAACTAGCAAGGCACATTTCATGTTCTTCGGAAGCCAATAGCCTAGAGGTGATATTGACATAAAATAATAGACTCCCCAATTAATAAATAATTACATATTGTGATAGAAATGAAAGAAATGTATAGGGCACTTAAGACAGAGGGCCCACTTTGAAACTGAAGGAGGAGAGATGAGATGGAAGGCCTCTCTATATTTGAGGCTTCATAGGTAAGTGGATTTTAGGCAGGCCAAGGGGGAAGTGAACAGGAGAAAACATATTCCAGAGAAACGTAACTGTTTATGCAGACACTCTGCAGTGGGAAATTCCTCAATGCCTATGAACACCTGAAGGAAATCCAGAGAGACTTCAGTTTGGATATTGAAGGGAAATGTCGTGCGGGATGAGGCAGGTCAGGGCAGGGATCCCGCTAGGCCTTGCAGCCCATACTAACAATTTGGAGTATTAAACTAAGTGCTGTAGGATCAGATTGGAGGGGGTCAAGAACGAAGGGCCGACTACAACAGAAGCCTTGTAGGTAGTTCGTATAGTGAAAAATGTAGGACCAAATGACTTTCACATTGTCCATTTGAGCGCAAAAGCCCTGTGTTTTATTCTAGAAATCTCCAAGCATCTGAGGGCTTTTCCTTTTCTCACAATACATTGATTTAACCTTTGTGGTGCTACTAACTCAAAGGAAAAACTATTATTGGATTTGTAACCCAATGAGAAATAGTGTGCTTACATATGTGCCTGACTTAATGACTCCAACTGAGCTAGAATTGTCAGATGCTATCCATCTCCTTCCTAAAATGTGAATTGGAGTTTGGTGAAATTTGTTGCCTTGAGGAAGTGGTAATATCATTTTGGTATGATTTTTTTAAAGCCACTGATAATGTATTTTAAGATAGAAAGCCAAAAAGTACATGTTGTTTACATATTTATATTCAGTTTGCTGGTTGAAATTACATGCTAGTCTTTCACTCTTATCATAAAAGTTATCAAGTATTTATAAATTAGCTTACAAAATGTATCAGCTTGTTTAAAGTTTATAGAAAATATTCATGTTTCTTTTTATTTTTACATACTTATACACTGAATGTGTTTTAAACATTTTTATTAAGAATTTTGTTCAAGTTCAGCTGTTATTTCACATATTTTACAACAAATATCACCTTTCTGATAGACAAAACAAAGTGGCTGACAAATATGATCTATTTTGTATGCTCCTTAAACAATTTTATATTGCATTTTCTTCTTACCTCTGATAGCAACTCTAAAATCCATTATTTTTAGACATAATTTATCTATGAAAAAAACAGGATTATTTTGAAAGTCAGAAAATAGACCATACCTTAATGGCATAAAATACAAAACAACTTGATCTTTTGTGGCAATTTAATTAGTTCAGTGATAAAAATGTTTCTTGACAGCAAGTGACAGATAAAAAGTACTTTATTCTACCTTGTTTTAAATCCAGGAGTAAAATAAAATATAGACCTCCACTGTTAATTTATATTAATACTTACATTTTATTTTTATTTTTTGACAAACTAGGGGTTAGAAAGATGTAATCCACCTCTGATATTTACTTACTTTATTTTCTGAGGCAAATTTCTCAGCTTTCTGAATTTCATTTTTTTAACATTAAATAAATGGATAATAAAATTACTTGGTCTGATTGTTTTGATGATGACATGAGATAAAGAAACTTATTTTTAATCCTAGCTGTATATGATCACTTGGAGAGCCCTAAAAAATTCTCAAGCCAAGGTCCCACCTCTGGGGACCTTGCCTGAAAATCTCTGGGGGCAGCACTCATGCCTCGGAGCGTTTTAGAAAATATTCTTCAGAGATTTTCTTGTGCAGCTAGAATGAAATCTGCTGAAGTATAAGCATGACAACAGTGCCTTGCTTATGGTAGGCATCTAGTGTTACTTCAATTTTCTTCCATTTATCAGCCAGTTGCCTTCAATTTATATAAAACTTATCCCTTCTGGAAAGACAAACCAGAAGCTATATATAAGATTTACTGAAAGATAGAAAAAGATGTAATAATTCCTTTTGGCAAAGAATAATAAATGGAAGGTATTTTATACAGAATAATAAGCAGCCCCTATCTTTAGACTTAAATGTTAAAATTTAATTTAGCTTATCATATTATATATCAACAGAAATTTAATTATAAAAACATGTAATTATAATAGTGGGAAGCATAGATGAATATGGACATTAATTATTCATGTGACAATGCTTAAGATTTATGGTAAATGCATTTAGAAGTATTTGTCATTTTTCAAGTTGTCATCTTTTTTCTCATTTCATCAAATTGTACTGGAAAATAACCCACATACTGGTCATAAATTATGGCACTAAAAGTAAAATATACTTAATTTATTGATCTTCAACAATGGTGTTATTTCTTTTTTAATGTTACAGGCTCATAATCCTCAGGTCAATTTTGACTCATTTTTTTTTTCATATTAAGTACGATCACTTACCAAAATCTGCAGTTTCTTCTTGTTTTAGAGTCACTACAGTATTTTCCAAATCTGACTGTAAAGAAACCTTGTCTTCCAGTGAGGTGTGTCTGAGAGCCATTAGACTAGAGAGGTAAAGGTAAGGCCAAAGGAAAGCGTGTCCAGGTCCACATCCTGCCTGTACTTCAGGCAACAGCTCTGCTTTTGGTCATGTCTGGGTCCTCTGTATATGTGTTCTATGTAATGTATTATATTTTAGGATTCACTTGAAAAAAGGTTATTCTGCAGCTGAAAAAGGTCAACAAATGTTGATTCAGAATATAAACTTTTATTATATGGAATTAAGCTGAAGAGTATATCAGAGTGAGAAAGAAAAAATATGTTGACTAATGGTTTCAGACTTGGAGAAAGAATTTTTTTTGTTAAGAGAATACTTGATAAATGAATTGGGTAGCTGAATGCAGTTAGAAATTATGAGATAAAAAATTAGTGAGCAGGAGATATGGCACAGAATAGAAAGCTAAATTGCTCTGCAATTTGGGGGAGAGTAGGGTAGGAGGAAGAGAGTTTGGGGAAGAAAGGAGGGACGGAAAAGGGGTGGCATAGAAGTATCGTGGAATGGTTTCAATGACTTGGAAGAACAAGAATTTTTAATGAATCATCTTAACTTCAATCTATGATATTCATTTTCTTCCTCAAACCTTCGGTGAAGTTTGATAAACACCAACTTTTTTGTGTGTGAATCCTGGAAAATGGCGGATTTCTATATATGGATCCTGCTCCACAAAATACTGTGATGATCCATGAAGCTTTGTTTGAAGCACAAGGTAAAATATGTGCCTGAGCACATAAGCCTCCGGTGATTTGCAGAGACCTTGGGGAGAGCATCAGGCTTTTCACAAGTCAGGGAAGAAAAGGGAGTTTGAATTCTCTGTTATCTAGCATGAAAATGGAAAGTCAGCTCTAGCTGATGAGTTAAAGAGTGCACAAGTAAGATGCAGTTTGTTTTATTATCGGTCATCTGAGTAAAGTTGCTTTTTTTGTTTGTTTATAAACCTACTGAGAGTGAATTGTTCATTTGAAAACTTTCCCATATAATATTTGCTGTTGTGTTATTGTTAAAAAGTCTTGCTTTCTGAAACAATAAATTACATTACCTAATTTTTTTGTTGATTCACCAGAAGGTCACTCTGTGATGGGACATTTGATAGTATAATTCTCCTGTGGCTTTATATGCTCACAGATGAAATTTAACAAAAAAGTAAAATGACACTTGAGTATTATCTCAACTATTCTGAATTTCTGGCTGAATTATTTGGGGGAAATATTCAAAGGAAGTTCTTTCCTATTGCTTTGTCTAGACAGTAGAAATATTAGAAAAGCAAGCTGTATCAATGATATGGTATTGAAAAGATAGAAAATGCCATTTTGATTTTAAAAAGAAACTGGAGTAAAAGAATTTGTTTTGAAGACAGACTGGGGAGCTAGCCATCTGTGCACCATAGAAAAAATATTCTATTAGGGTTCTTGGAAGCTGTATATACAGCTGGAATGTGGGGCGGGGATTACTTGTTGCTCTCCATTTATGAAATAGCAAAAGGCTAACCATGTAGATTGAAAATGAATTTCAAGTAAATCTTTTCTTTATTCTTTTGTCATACCAAATATCAAAATAAGGTTGATAAATCTGCTAAACATGACTTGTTGTTGGCCTCTGCACCTTTGGGTAATACAGTGCGTGCAGATAATGGAATCTGTCCTCAGTCTTATCACCCCGTTTGTCACTGGCTTTGAGCTCGTGAACACTCACGAGTTTTGAGTTATGCAGCATTATTTAAAAGCGAGTTGCAAGAGTTCTTAAGGTTGTTGAGGACATTTAATAATCTCAACTCTGATATTGTTTTGAATCTTCTTGACTCCATTTTCTAGTTCAGAACCTAAATTTGGAATGATTTAACAATTGAATTCATTCCCCTTTGGAGAGTCTCTGAGATGGTACTACCACAGTCTCTGTGGGGTCAGGGGCAGTTGGGTTAGAGTGGAAATACACATTTTCTTTTCTCAAATAAGTTACTTGGTATGTAAACAAATAGCTGAAATAAAGTAATACTCTGATTAAAATTAGCATTGATATATATGCTGATTTATTTATATTTATTCATTTTCTAAATACAGTTAATCTCCTGAGTACATTAAAGTTAATTTATTTCAGATAAATTACGTGTAGTATTTAAGAACCTTGTATTTGAAGTTTGTAAATCAAAATTCTATGGAACTTCTAAATATAATTTTTAAACATTCATAAGATTAGCTTATCAAAAAAGGTTTTTTGCTGTTCAATATTTAATTGTTAAAAATAATTTTGTCCTGAGATTTAGTAATATTAAATACCAGCAATAATTACTATTCAAATGTGTAGTTATTGAAAGTAAACTGATCTCTTATAAGTTTTCTATTATCAGTGTTTTTTCATAAAGTCTTTTGATAACTTGATTTAGTGAAGCCATTTAGAATAAATGTGCAATAAAATATTTTGCTGTACGTAATTTGTGAATAATGCCAATGATTTATTAAAATTATTAATAAAATGCTTTATTATCTATTATTTTCTAATTCTGAAACTCAAGGAAATGGTACCAAAATGCCAGAGTAGATTGATATCCTGTTCCACCAAAAATGGTGTTAGTGAGTTTGGTCAGGGACAGGCTCTACGTTCTTTTGACATTAACTATGGGCCAGGCCCCTTTTATATACTGGGCATATCACATACTTTATTAACTTAATCTTCACAGAGAGTCTTGGACTTGAGCATGTACTGTGTGTGGTGTTGGTCAAGCTATTGTATTTACTGTCTTTGCGTGAAAATCTCTTATCTTTTAACAGCAGATCAGTCCTTAATTAGAAGTCTTGTGTTACCATCTGTCCTCTGACTTTCTGCTCAAATTGTTCCCTCAGTGATGGTTGAGGAAGAAAAGAAGTTCTTTTTTTAATCTATATTGTATCTAGTACTTGTAATAGATCAGTGACAACTCACCAGGATACATTCATGAGGAAAATAAGTAAGCTCGTGATAGCTGAGAGTTATCTGAATGTTATATGGGTTTTTGTTGGGTGTTTACTTTGAAAGCAGGTTCATGCCAGACCTCTGCTTTTCATGCTTTCACATCACCTGGGTGTGAACAGTGGCCACAGCAGAGTGCTGAATTAGGATTTTGAACTAGCCAAAACACAGACTACCTTTTAAAGAATCAATGTAAGCTTTATTTTGCATTATTTAAGTTGCTGAAACTTGAAAGAGGGAAAATATGAAACATGGGAAAGTTAGCTTAAAAGTACAAACCCAGTTCTTATAGCAACGATAGAAGTCTTATCATGGCCTCCTTCCATTTCTTGGCATTTGCAAATTACCCATAAGTTTCCACATTGTTGAAGCATTTTAATCTTTTCCCAGATGATTTTGGACTTGGGTTGCATTAGTTATCACATCAAAGGACAGTGTGGTGTATTACATGAGGGAATCTTGATATGATATGCTTGTCAGTAAATGTGTTTTATCTGAGTATTATTTTTTATCCTTATTGGATGTTAGAGATATTTTCTGAAATTAATTACAATGAGGACAAACCGTACTTTTAGACAGGCTAGGACTGAAATTGGGGAAAATCAAAGCCATTTTATCAAAGTTCTGTTATCTGGTAAAGAGAAACTTATGTTTCTACTTGCTCTAATTTATGCCACATGATAAATCATCCTGTTACCCCCACGTGGGTTACACTGGAGGTAGAGAACCAGGCTTTTTATGCTGTACTTGCTTAGGCACCTGGTGGGAAAGTGTATCAGTTCATTCAGGAGCTCAGGGAGGGTGCCAGCTCTTTAGGAAATATAATATTCCCACACCTTAAACCTGTGTTTCTTCTTAGGAAGGTGGCTGAGTGGAATTAGAATGTCAGTTTACAAATTCTGATAACTGTGCATGTAGAGATTTTGTGTGTATGTGTGTCCGGAAGCCATTTTTTTTTACCAGTGGAATTTTTCTTATTTTGCTGGTTCATCAGACTTCTCTATCCTTTGTTTTCTCCTCATTGTAAAATCAACCTCTCTCTCTTCATATATATATATATATATATATATATATATATATATATATACTTATATACTTATATACTTATGTACAGATCTGTCTATATTTTTATATATCAAATATATATCTATATATTTATCTTTTTCTAATCTCTCTTCTTTCTCATCACTGAATTGTATGACTTTTTGTTACTCTTTTGTTTATTCACATGTCAGTAATTTTATATTGAAAAGTAAGAGTTCAATTTGTGTGTAGTACTGATGATTCGTACATATTTCTATGAAAAAGTTCTTTCTGGTCACTCCAGCCCTTTAAATTGGTAAACCACTACTGAGCATTTTCAAATTTCCTGAAAGCATTAACAACATAATTAAAATATCAGTTCATTTGATGATACAACTTTGCAGATCAAAGTTGTGAATGCTATTCTTGATAGGAAATACATAGCTCTGTTAAAATTGATATTTTCCATAAAAAAAACTGAGGAAGTTTTTGGTTAATCCCTCCACACTTTCAGGGCCATTCTTGCAAATACGGCTTAGTGGGAGTCTAATCTTCCCCAGTAGCAGAGGCTAGGTGTAGAAAAACATTTACGTTTACCCATAAAAATTTAACTTGAAATGATATAATGTACTTATTCCTTTGGTAAAGCATGTATTGTAGATCAGCTCTAACACTCTGGTGATCACACTCAGTTCCCTGTTTTTTTCATTTTTTTAACTCAAAATCATTACTGTGATCACCCGAGAGTGTTGTAGGGATGTAGGCTTTAGAGAACTCCTAGATCTCCCTGTTTTCTTAGAAGTAACATGTGGAATTCTAAAGAATTCTGTGTATGAATATTATATTTTTCACTGTTAAATATTTTTTTAAAAAAACAATGGAACACAAGCCAAACAAAATAATTTATTAGATGCCACCAGTCCTGTTCTGTAGTGGGTTCTCCTATGATAAATATTCCTAAATCTTTTAACAATTTACTGGGTTCATTGTCAGTATGTTCAGCTGGTAGTATTTTCTTGGAGCTGTTCTCACTCAGCATTTAAATAAGTGGGTTTTAGTTGACTTTACTGTTACAGTAAATTACGTAGGACTATTTTCCTTTTTGTCTCTGCTTCTGCTCATCCCTGTGCATCTGAACAATAGAAGAAAATTAACAGCCTTCTTGTTCTTTGATAGGATGAGACTGTCCCCTCTCCCCAAACCTATTTTTCCTTACTCTTCCCCATATCACTAAATGGCAACATTATCAACAAGCAGATGAAAATCTAGGATTTATAGTTGAGCCTCCTCTTTCCTTCAGCACACATGAGTCTATCATTAAGTCCCGAGGGCTCTACCTGCAAACATATCCTGAGGGCTACTTTCTTCCTTCTGAACCACTACAGCCTCAATCTAAGTCACCATTGTGTCTTGCCAGTTGTACTGAAACAGCCCTCCCACTGATCTCTCTGTATCTGCTTTTGTTTTCAAGGTGTCAGCAAGATTAATTCTTCCATTCTACCAGATCTTGCCCTGCTTAAGACATTCTGTGATTTCATAGGGCACATATCATAAAATCAAAATTCTTTACCATGGTTTATAAGGACATTAAGGATCTACCCTCACTGATCTATTTTTAACATATCCAATCATACTATTTTCCTTTCCAACTCAGCTCCAACCCCACTGGTGGACTCAGTTTCCTGAGCAACTGGCCCTTGGACTTCTTAAGGACTCTCAAACCTCATCCCTGGAATGCATGGATTGGAAGTGTGCCTCTGTGGTGCGGTGAGGTGGTGATTGGGAGAACTGTATGAGGTCCCAGAGGGCCTACTTGGAAGGGCGCTGAGGCATCATTGTCCTATGTGCAATGTATCTTGCGTCTTTTTTCAATAAATGTCTCCATTTTTCATAATACATGGCTGGATACCTTTTGGACAGACTACCCACACATATATATACACACACATATATTATGTACATATTTGTGTGTGGATCTTTGTATCACTTGTTTGATGCTTGGGTGGTCAAAGGAAATGAAAACAACCTTAAGCTCAGCCTAAGCCATTTAACAATGGCTGTTGTTAAAGTATATCAACAGCTGTTGAGATTATTAGATGTCCTCAACAACCTTTAAGTATATCACATCTTTAAGTATATCAACCTTTAGGTTTGGCCTCCTGCAGCGCCCCTCCCTCATTTTCTCATAGTTGGCCCTGTCTTGTCATGCACAGCACATCCACAGAGAGGACTTCTCTGACACCGGATTGAAAGCTGTCACTCAGTCATTCTATTGCATCACGTGTTTAATGTTCTATATGACCCTTATGCATTTCTGATGCTTTTCTTGTTTGTCCATTTGAGTAAATGTTCATCCATCCACTCGCTCACCCATCTATCCACTGTCCTCCTTCATTAGAATATAATTTCCAGAAGAACAAGGACCTGTATCTCTAGCACCTAGCACATGCATAAAGGAAATTTTCAGAAAATATTTATCGAATGAACTTTTTATTTCAATAAGTAATTTCAGTTATTGAATAATTTACCTTTCTGGGATATTTAAAGAATATGTGAAGCCCTGGCTGGTGTAGCTCAGTGGATTGAGCGTGGGCCTACGAACCAGACGATCGTGGTTCGATTCCCAGTCAGGGCACATGCTTGGGTTGCAGGCCAGTTTCCTGCAGGGGCCAGTTCCCTGCAGGGGATGCAGGAGAAGCAACCATACATTGATATTTCCTTCCTCTCTCCTTCCCTTCCCCTCTAAAAAGATAAATAAATAAAATATTTATAAAAAAAGAATATGTGAACAAATTAGAATATTGCAACTGCGAAGTCTCTTTCTAGGAGATTCTGAAACTAAATGTTTGAGTTCTAGTTTGTGTTTCCATTCTATATTAATAAATAATCCCCTCTGAGGGTTTATTGTTTTCTTGAATCAGATTTTCTGTACACTAACAGAAAAAATTCAGGGGATAAAAGTTTTAAGGTCATCTGAATGAAATAAAAATAAATTAGTTATGTGAAAGTTGAGAAAGGAGGTAAATTTTGTTTTATATTTGCTATAAATATATGCTATATTGTGACAAGGGCAGTTTTAGTATTCTATTAAATACTATACTAGCAAAGACTTTGTGTGTTTTAGTAATTTGTGACCTAATTAGAGTGTTCTTGGGGCTGTTGTGGAAGGGGTGCTCCCAGTGCGGAAGGAAGCTCCCCTACCTACTAGGCACCAGTTTTTAACGTTGGGTGTGACAGCCACTGTCCCCAGTGAAAGTAATTTGAAGGTATTAAAGCAAGGCATTGTCAAGAAATTTCTAACAGAGCAGGACGACACAGGAACAACTAATCACATCATACGATGTATTTTCTTTGTGCTATGAGTTGACTGCTGTGGAGAAGTAGGTGATGAAGGGACAGATCGTAGGGGCTTTGGAGAAGTCACAGTGGAACGTTGGTTTTAATGATGTCTTTGTATTTTTATCCCACCGAAAGAAAACATTGGAGGCTCTTAAAGTATAAGGTATTTTTGTTATACAAATAAATGTTCTTTAATGGGAAAATTTTGGGTAGGTGATAATCAGTGGATAGCTATTTTGGTAGCTAAGTCTTTCCCATTGGCTTGCCATCATAAAGGCCAATTTCAGACACTGTCAGGTCCTAGCAACTTCCTGATGGTGTTAACCATCCTGCCTACCGACCTTGCTCGTCCTGCTTCTATTCTTAGTTTACTGAAGAAACAATAGTAATTTCTTTGTATATTGTGATACTTACCTAACTGATATGATAGCAAGTTGTAGAGAAATGTATTTGATATCTAAATGGTCAACCTATGTGAGTTCAATATTGGAAAACTAAGAGGAATTCATGTTCTCACATTTTTATTTTCTCATTTTTGTACTTAGGAGGTTAGCACTGAACCAAACTTGAAATGTCCTAGGGACCAAAGAAAAAGAGACTCCAAATAAGGGGAAAAAGGGCAAAGCCAAAAAATAAAAAATAGACTTTTAGAATAAAATGTACTATTTGGATCCATAGGTCCACATGTACTGAAGACCAGGATATGATGGGGATGAAAATATCTTGCTTTTCTCATTTATCTCAATTTATCCTTAGAGCTGTTTATTCCCTGCTGTTAAATCCAGCAAGCTGTTGAAGGAGCTAGTCTTGTTTGACCTTGAGAGCAAAGGATACATTTTGTGCTTCAGTGCAAAATTTATTTAGTTGACATATATAGAGAGAGTATAGTTACTTGGTGCTGGTTACTATTTTGAGAGGTTTACATGTCATTTAATCCTTATAATCATTTATGAGCTCGGTACTATTATTATTCCAAAACGGAGGCACAGAGAGTTAAGTAACTCATCCAAGGTTACCTGGTGGTTTGCTCCAGAGCCCACAGCCTCACGCTCCAGGCTTTGGTTGCCTCTCAGTGAGGCGTTCATTCAAATCTACCTGAATTGTATTAGTTAGTGCACGGTAAATTATAGTTTGAAAAAGCACCAATTTGAGTTTTGAAAAAATTTAGCAAGGGACAAATATTTAAATTGTATGTATAAAATTTTATATATCTATATAAATTTTATAAATATATAAAAAATATATTTATATAATTATGTATATAAATGCATGTTATATATGTATATATTTTTCGGAATATTCTGAATTAAAATATTTTCTTTATATTTTGGGGAATGGCTCAGTTGCCTGAGCTGACCAAAGCCCAGGAAAGTCTAACCTATACAAACATCTTTCTTTTAAATTTCACGAGTTCTGTGCTTTTTTTCTCATAGAATACCGTGATTTGGAAGGCCTAACCCTTTTGAATGATTTTGCTTATTCTCTGAGAGAATATATGACATGCAGTGGTATGTGTGGCTATGATATGCATGGGCAGAGCTATGTATGTATTTTTGTCTGAATGTTCATCTATATTTTTGAAGCAATGAGAATGTGAATGTATTCTCTTGCCTCCCATTTCTTTGCTCAGGGACATATATAGATAGGTAGGTAGACCCAAAATATCTCTATTAGATAAAAAAATATTGAAACCTTCATCATCACTTGAATCTAGTTTCTGGTCTCTAAACAATGATTGTCAGAGAAAGACCTCGCCTAATGTCTGCCAGCAGTAAGTTAAAGCCCTTCTTTCTTCTCTCATTCAGCTCTGACATCTTATTGGTGTCACTGGAAATTGAGTGTATTGCAGGAACACCAGTAAACCCGGAGCTACCCGCCTCCACTACCCGCTTTGGTCTTAGTTCCAAACCTCAGGAGTGACCCACGTTAGCTGCCTAAGGTGTCCGTATACTGTGTGACATGCTGGTGTTGTACAGCCTGGGGGACGGAGGGGATTGGAGAGATGAAAACTGCCTTGGTGCTGTAGCCACAGACTAGATAGATTTCACTTCATTATAATTGCATTTCTCCAGATCACTTAGATAATTCGTATGTGCCTATAGGTTATCAAACATAGGTATATTGGTAGCAAACTTTGTAATCCATGGAGAGCTATACACTGAATGCATAGGAGAACAATTAAAGGTTTTTCCTAAGCCCTGTTCTTTGTCTAATGCTTTTGATCCAACTCATTTCAACATTATTCTACTGCAACCTTCAAGGAAGCATCTGATTAGTGTGCACGAGCTGTGGGGAGGGCGGGTAGAGCCCACGAATCCACAGGAGATGATTTAGTACAATAGTCAGTAATTCACATCGAAACACCTGACACCACTTGAAATATGTTAGGCCAAGAAAGGCTTTTTTTCTGAAAACCCTCTGTGGCGTGGCATTTTTCCAAACCTTCAAGGTAAAATAAATCCTCAGTAAGATAAGAACCAAGAACTGCAAATAAATACGAGAGGTATTTGCTGACTAAACATCTAGCTTCTTTTCACATGTGGTCATTCTTTTCCTAGTTAGTAATAGTGAATATATTTATAATGGGTATGATATAAAAAATACCCCATTTAGTTTAGTTCTCACATTACAATGCTAAGCTTTTAATCTCCTTCTTCCTCTCTCCGCATCCCAAAGAACAACTATTTTGAATAAATTGATACAGGGATTGGGACAAAAGAGGCTATATTCTGGAAGAAAGGGAAAAACCCTACACTTGTCCTTTCGCCTTATGAAAAGGAAGTTCCAAGTACATGGAAAGGAAAAGTGCAAGTAAAGAGCTCATTCCTTCCTGCGGGAAGGTTGTGGGAAGAAAGGAGACAGAGGGGAAAAAGTGAGGCCAGGACACAATGTCCTCTTTCTTCCTCGGCTGGGGACCGGTCACCAACTGGTTTGTGATCAAAATTATCCAGAGTGTGAACAGAAGAGTCAAGAATACTGGGCTGTTAGCACACAACCCCGAGGACAGCAGAGGAAGATTACAGCATAAAGCAAAGCTTGCCACCACCCTCAACACTGAGGAGAATTGGCTTTCTAATAGACAAAGCCTTGTCCCAGGGAACGGGGAAGCACACGACAATGGGCAATCCCAGCAGGTGGATTTGGGAGACAATGGTCTAACAAAGGGGTCAGTAACAGACAAAATACCTGAGTATCTCTGACTACAGTAAGCAAATGCCATTTCGATACCCGACTTTTCATTCAAAAATGCACACTTTTATCTTGTACTCAGGCATCGATGTAGGCAAGTGAAATAATTTGATTGTTTAATTTGATCAGCCAGGCTTTTCTGTGGTAATTTTTTCTAAAGGAGCAATTCAGTATTTAAAGGTGTGCTTTTGTTATTTTCTGCCATGGGCTACAGTTTGTTTTGCCTCAGTGATAATTAACTAAATGGTGCTCCAGTGTTTCAAAGAATGATTGCCTTTGGTGCATTCAAGTTAAAAAAAAAAGAAATTGAATTATCAGGAGATGAACGTGAATTTTTATATTTACGGTAGAAATACAAAAATTGCTTTCCTGTCACACCAAAACTCATTATTGCCGACAGGATTTTAGAAGTCAGTCATGGGAGGCGGTGGTCAGTTTGTGGTCAGGTAGAAGCAAATGGCCATAGCAATAGGCTCTGGCATTATCACCAGGGGCTAGAGGTAAACAACAGATAGAGGAGATCCTAATATGCATATGTTAGCAGTGAATTCTTGGGAATCCTTTTTCCCCTTTTTTACAGGGAGGGGAAGGGAGGGAGAAAAAGAGGGAGAGAAACATCAAAGTGAGCGAGCTCTCTGACTAGGGACTGAACTTGCAACCCCAACCTGTGCCCTGACTGGGAATCAAAACCTCAGATTTGCAGGATCATACCCAACCAATCATACCCAACCAATTGAGCCAAATCTGGCAGGGCTTCTTAGGAATTCTTTTAAAAAAAATTTTATTTATTTATCTTTAGAGGGGAAGGGAAGGAGAGAGGAAGAGAAACATCAATGTATGGTTGCTTCTCGTGCATCCCTGGGAACTGGCCTGCAACCCAGGCATGTGCCGTGATTGGGGAATTGAACCGCGATAGTCTGGTTCACAGGCCCGCGCTTAATCCACTGAGCTACACCAGCCAAGGCTGGCTTCTTAGGAATTCTTAAGGGAAAAAATTCTGACACATGGACTGGGACACCAGACTAGGCTCCTTATAGTACTGGCTGCCCCTGCTAGGTGAGTATTCAGGAACACATCAATATCAGTGTTCCAGCTGGTGTTGTTGTGAGAGGCTGTGTTTGGCTGCAGTGAAATTTTTTTGAAGACAATGCCTTTGCCCATTTTATGATGAGTAATTTACCAGTGAAACTGTTTAGACCTTGCTGAGTGTGCAGCAGTTTTTGACCAAAAAACAGCTTGACTCTGTGCCCCACCCTCCCTATTCAACAGATCTTGCCCTGGGTGATTTGTTTATTTGTTTTCCTGGATGAAAAAAGTCCTGAAAGGGAAAACATTTTGCCAATGTGGAGAGGTGAAACAAAAAATGGCAGAAGCATTAAAAGCATCAAAATTGATGAGTTAAAAACTGTTTTCAGCAGTGGGAAAAATGTCTCGATAGGTGTATTGCATCAAATGGAGAGTACTTTGAAAGTGACTGAAGTTTAAATGCGTAAGAATAAATACACACATTTTATAAATAAATACAATTTTTGAGGGGTCCCCCTGGTTACCTCTCTTCTTTCATCCATTTTACAGCATCATCAGATAAACATTACAAAATTTTCACTTTGTTCAGAAAATGTTTTTTTTTTTGATTTATATAAGATAAATTTTGTTAAAATATGTGGAATATCTAGCCAAAAAGAGGGGGATCTAGCAATACCCTTTTGTTGTAGAACAGACAGCGGGGGCTGAGCAATAAAAAGACCCCCCTTTTCTATGGGGGTTCTTCCCCCATACTAGGTTTGCTTTGCCTGTTACCGGAGGAAAGGTGCCTCTCAATGCCAGAGACTGGTGAAAAGGAAAGGAATTATTATTTATTTAAAAGTTATACAGACTGAAGCTCTTTAGAATACCCACAAATGAACACAGTCCTTCCTTCTCCCTTTGCCCAGTCTGGGGTACCGCGTCTCAGGAAAGAAGTAGAAGTCTGTGATTCAGGCTCCTGGCACCATCCACGTGGCAAAAGGGGGCACGTCCAAAGCCCCAGGGTCCCGACTCTCACCCAAGCCTCGTGGTCCCCACTAGATGCCAAAGACTCATGATCTCAACTCCTGCCACAGCCACATGGTCCTGCCTTGGTATGCCTGCCCTGCCTGGGTTTAAATCCCAGTGCCAGTCTTCCTCTGCAGCCCCATGTTTCACTCCTCCCACAGTCAGGTACACCTGCCAGCATTCCTGTATTCTTCCATCCCACTCACTGGGCTGACATAGTGAGTCTGGGCAGGTGTGGCCCCATGCGTGGAGCCAATCATCTCCTCTTATGCAGGAGCTGTAACCAGGGGGAGCTGCCTCCCAGTTCCATCTTGGGTGGCAGTCACTTCCATCCCCCTGGCTCAAAGCATGGCCACAGTTATTTAACATATCTGTGAAACCAGTTAAAGGCTATAGATATGTTAAATGACCATGCCAGAGGTTAGCGGCAAAGCTATTGCTATGCAAAACAGCTTTCAATGGCCCTGCTCCATATGTCCCATCCCCCAGCTCAGACTGGTGGGGGTGAGGACATCATATGTATATTTTCCTCTAATATTTCCTGGATACCCTGAGTTCTGGACCCCATTACAAATCCTCCTTTGGGCCCCCAGCCTTGGTCGCACCCTGTTACACTTTGACCCAGGAAGTTTCTGTTTGTAATTGGAAAATTAAAAGTGGATGCGCACACACATGCTGTTTACATGTATGTGTATATATATACATGCATACATACATGTACTGGTAGGTGCTAGAAGAAAATTTAGGAAACCATTACAAATAATTATAGGAGAGAGAGCTATGGGAGAGAGAAGGATGTACCCTTTACGTTCACTAACCTTGACCATGTTCTACTTACAAAAAAAATCACAAACAGTTATATGAGCAAAGGGATTATGGAATTAGTTTTTTTCTTCATAATCTCTCTTTCTATATTTACAAAGCCCTAATAAATGCCATTTTCCTTCTGGAATATAAAACATTTTTTTAAATTTTCATAAAGATTAACTTTGTATAAGAAGATGAATCTTCCCTTTGAAAAATATGAGTGTGTTTTCATAAATCAAGCATACGGAAAAACTGTACCAAGCTGTTGCTGTAAGTAATATACTGATTAACCAGCCTCTTACCACTTTGGTATATTTTATACCCGAAAATACACAAGTATACAGTTGTTTATTAAACTGTCAATTGGCTTGGGGCCTGGGTTTTATGTTTCTAAATCTGTAAATAAGAAAAAACATAAATGTGCTTTACGTAAAATGCTTTCTCCCTAATTTGGTGTTTTATATAAATTTTATCCATATTTATAGTCATGACCTTAGTGTTCCATAAAAACAGGAAAGAAAATCAAGACTGAGGCAGCTGTGCTCATATTTTTGGTGAATGTTCACGTAGAAAATAGCTGCTTTTTCCCTGAGTCCCAGGCACCAAGTTGATATCAGTAATTTAGGGCCATTATCAGACTAAAACATCCCTCACCATGACTGGTCTGATGAACTCAGCTGGTCCCCTCAGCTCTGCGTTCTCAGAGGCTGACCTCTGTCCCAGGGGGTAATTGTGTCTTGGTCACAGACACGTAATTCGGGTGTTACTGTGCACGACCACTCTGCCCGGGGAGAATGACACAGCTGGTGTGCTGATTGGGCTTAGAAGGGTGATGTCAGGTTTATTTTGCTGCCATCAGCACTGGGAGGCCAAAACTTGTTTTGGCTGCAGAGATGATGGAATAGTAATAGATAGTTTACTATTATATAGCATTTGTTTGTAAAAAATCTAAGAGTGCTTTTGCAAGCATTAATTGAGCCTAGCAACGTTCCTCTTAGGCTGGTGTTATTACACAGTGTCCACTTTAGAGATTTTTTATTTTTACACTAATATCCAGTGTTGGGTGATTGGACTATGGGTCAATGACAGAACTGACTATAAAAGCAAGTAGTTTGAATTCCTCTCTCTGGCTCTGATTGCTGAGCATTCTCTTTGAGATGGCAGGAAGCCTACCTTTCCTTTGAGATGATACTGTATTTTAATGTCCTTGAGAGCAGGGATTCTTTTTCCATTTTCTTAGCTCTTCATTGTCCTCTCATGAATGAGATCATTTTAATCATCTTTCTGTGTATAGTCCTAATTCTGTGTTATGCCTTTTTGGCATATGATCAATCCCTCACACATGTTACATTGGCCTAAAGGTGAAATGTCATCCAATGCTCCTTCCATGGAAGTAGGAGGCATTGTTTGTGGATACTGGTACGCTAGCCTTTTGAAGGCCCCTATGCCAGGAAAAGAGAAAAACAAATCATGCTCCACCTTTACATGGCCTAGAAAACAGACAGTGCCTGGCTTATTCTTAGAATTTTAGTATTTATAGTGCCAAAAAGAGCTTTGATACACCATTTTCACTAACATCACAATGTGTTTTTTTTTATTGGACCATATTAAAGTTAGAAACTATAAAGTGTTTGCTTTTCATACTTTGTAGTTGAGCCTCCTTTAAAATTGTACTTGTTTTTAGGTTATTGTTCCAGTTTGTATATATCATCTTTCTTTGCATGTATAATTAGTAGATTTGGGTTTAAAGTTCTTTTTCTTTTATTTTAAATTCTGGTCATTATATATACAGATCTGTAATGTATACAAGTAATTTATTAACCAGTTGTATTTAATTATTAAAATAAATAGGGTGATTATTGGCGTGCATGTGTTAAAGCTGGACTATTAATGCTACTTATTCTGAGACCCCGAAACAAACATGAAATACTGGCAATTTCTCTAAACTTTTAGATGGATCTTAGGCCTTAAATGGACTAACCCTGACACTCACCAAGAAAATTTTATACAATTGATATTTTACAATCAAGGTATCTTATAGAGAAATGAGAGATTACCAGTTTTAAGATATTTTTTGCATAGATGTTTATAAGAGCAGTTTGAATGAAGAGATGTAGAGCTGTGTCATATAACAGGCCAGAAATGAGGGAGATGTCAAAGGTAACAAATAAAATATTCCAGCATTTCCACTGTATCTCTTTAGTCACAATTATCCTAATGTATTCTCACATTGAAGCTTCTAAGATATTGCTCAAGGAATTAAAGAAAGTACTCTGTAACTCAATAAAGATATTGAGTAGTATAACATAGGCTTAGAAATCCCATAATATTCATTAGAAAAAAATTAGTATATTTTTCAGAGATTTCCCTTTGAATTAATAAAAAATTTCTATTGGGACTAAAATTTAAGCATTCAGTTTTTTCTGATCTTTAAAGTTTTATACCATAATGGTATTCTATTTTATAAACATAGAGATTATAACATTTGCCCCATGATCTACATAAGTATGGGTTCACATTGGTTTTTAAATTTGTTATATTTTTTATTGAATTTGAAATATTGTGAAGAACCATAATAACAAATTTTAAAATCATATAAATACATATCCATCTTCATACTCTAACTTATTTTATTAATGTACCTGAAAATCTATAAAAGCATAATTTTTAAATTTCATATTTATACAAAACAGATGTTTCAATTAAATATATCAAAGCATCCCTCCAAATCAGTGCCTATCCCCCCCAAAAATCTTAAAAGTGGCCTCTTCATTCTTCCTACCCTTGTAGCTATATAACTTGGGAAATTGAATTTATATAAACTCTCTATGATATCCTACAATGGGAAATACATCGATACTAAGGGACAAACCAACATACATTCACAAAACAGAGTAAACAATAAAGCAGTTATTTTTTTTGTATTTGACCCGTTTCTGATGACCCAGTTTGGGTTAGGCTCTCAATGACGGGAAACCATCTGAGAAGGTGGCAGCTGATGTTTTAACCTTTTGGCTGGAAGGATTATTTGTTAGAGAGCTGAGGGGCAAGGCAGTGCTCACTTCATCTAGTGAGCTTGTATGTGTGTCCTGTCAGGCACTGTGAGGGGCACTTAATATTTATTCTCTCTCAAGAAAAGAAACAAGTATGAAAACTGGGTAAGGAATATCTGATATACCAGTGTATGTCAGTTTTATGTGTAGACAGCAAAATTTCAATTTTTTCCCCCAGAGGACCAGTTTCTTTGAATGACTTTGTTTGCTACAAATTATTATCTACTGAAGAGTAGGACTTATACATGTAAACTTATATTCTACACTATCTTGAAAAGTGTATTTCCAATACCCACTTCACTGTTGTTCTTTAACAGCCAAAGGATCCACAGCTGCCTGTGTGTGTGTGTGCGCGCGTATGTGTGGGTGTGTGTGAGAGAGTTGTTGTAAGAATAGGACTTGGGTCTGCTTTTTAGTTATGATTCCTCATCAATTCTAAGATTTCCTGTGGGTTTTAACTCTTCTACTTCCACTTCAAATTTCACGAACTTTAAAACACATACCCACATACACACACTCACATATATGAATTCGGTGTTTCTTCTTGGAGTTGTATCTGAAAAGAAAAACTAAACAATTAATGAACTTTGAAATCTCTTCCTGTTATAAAATGCACTATCTTTTTACAGGTATGTGACCATGCCCAGAATATCACATATGCATAGAAATGACATGATTTTGTACATAAGCCTGATACTTAGGACCCTTTTCCCCCCTGGGATGCAGAATAATAGTTTGAATGCTTCCATTTTTTTTTATTTGAAAAAGGATCTAATTAAACACATTCATTCCTCTGCAGTTGCTTTTACTGAGCCTACACAATTTCAGGACTTCTGTTACTTCATCCTAGTTAGTAGCTATTGTAAAGGCATATTATGCAGAGAGAAAAGATATAAGTGTTACATTAAAATTGGCTGTGTTAGGGAAGCAGGATTTTTTTGAGTGGCTCACTCAGATGGGGTTTATGCTATCATTTGTTATGAAAATAAAACTCTTTCTGACTTGAATGTGATAATAGGAATTTCTCAACTCTATTTTGTGCCCCTAGTAGGAAATTTAGAAATGTATGAGGAAATAAGTGGCTGGATGGAGAATTATCTCTCAAAGTGTGAAGATTAATACAATTTGTGAGTTTAATACAATAACACTGACGCACGACAGTGGAGCTCAGTCAGACTGTGGAACAGTGAAAGACTCATTCAACTTTTTATTTTATTTTTAAATACAGCAAATGCGACCAAATTGTGTCCTCATGTCAAATGCAGTATATAAACTTGGATCAAAATAGCTAACAGCCTTTTTTCACCTACTTTTAGATGCAGTGTTGACATTCCCAGAGACATCCTCTGTCAGATGCGCTTCGTACCAGGCTGTTGTTACTGCTCTGGGCCTGTTGGCCTGTGCATTCTGTGTTCCTGAAGTTTGGGGTCTGTCCCGCTACCTCTTCTCCCCAGCCCACTGTCTTCAGCTGTCTAGTACAGCAAGAAATAGTGGCACAGTCTTGAAGTTTTGTTTAGAGTTTTGCTTGTGTCCCTTCTTGTCCAGCCCCAGTGCTAGGCCTCTCTCCTCTACCACACCAAAAACTGAATTTACACTCATTACTTTTTCTTTTCTTGGAGGGAGGGAGACACGTCATGGTGATCATTTTGGGATTTACTCCTGAATTCTTAAGGTAGTTTATCTTTTATTCTTCACTGCTGTTTAGATTTCTCTGCCTGTTCTCACCCTATCAAGATTTTCTGTGCTGGGTTTACAGATTTAGCACTTTAGTTTTGAGGACTTTTAATATGATTAGGAAAGCTTATGTCACCATACAATTAAAGGGCTTTTGAAGAGTATTTTTTCTTCATTTTATTTAATGCAGGAATACTTATTGGAAATATGTTCAAAACCTGGTGAGAGAGAGAAAACAAAAACCCTTCTTAGTGTTGCTGATAATTAGAATATTGCTATTATTTATTTCTTTTCTCTGTGTGCACCAAAGTATTTTTTTTTAACTTTGTTTCTTTTCTTGTGATTTCCTTCCCAGGAAGAATATAACTTTCTAAAGTGGCAAATGACATAGAAATTCCATTAAAAATATGGTGTAGCTGTTGTTTATTTCTGAAAACAAATAAATAAAGAAGGTGGGGACACAGTGTCCACTCTCTAAGCGCTTTATCTCCACAAGCAAACACATATCATCATACCATAGGAGAGAATATAATAATGTAATAGTGGTACAGGAAAATAGTCATTAAATGTTATTCCAGGAATAAGAGAAATATTCAATGATGGACAAAACAATGAAATCATATGGACAAGCAAAAAACAAAACAAGACAAAGCAAAACAGAAAACCCCTTCCAAACCACAAAAACAATGTTGTTTAGTCTGGAAAGTTAAAAGCTTGAAAGCGTTATGGTTGAAAGCTATATTATTACAACACTGAGGGTTAAAATTGTCTTGTTCTGCAAATCTTGATAAGTGGGTCCAAGAAAAACACCGCTAATATTTGATTAGAAGAAACTTTAGGTCAATAAATAGGAAAACCTGCTCTATTTTTTTGTGACGCCTATGGGAGTTGTTATGTCGATATCTAGTAGAGTAGAAACATATAATTGGTTAAAAAGAACATTGAATGAGCTATCAACACATTTCATTATTTATCGAAAAAGTTGAGATATTTGTGAGGTTGTGAATAATCTTTGAGATTTTAACCGATACCTTTGGTGTGGGAGGTAAAGTGGTCATGTTACTAATGTATGTACTTCATGTATGTCTATCGGTGTCACTGCATATATGTTATCTGGTATATGCGACAAGCAGGGACTGAATAAGCCATTAGGCCCAGAGTAGCCCAGAACTTCAGCCTCTCTGCCTTTTAGTATGAGTGGCTGTGTCAGCACTCCAGTGCCCACAATATTATTTTATGAGGAAATTCATGATACACTACAGTAATGTGCTTTCCTGTTTTATTTCTTACATGGTGCAACCTACAGCAGAACTCAGCATGGCTACCCAGCCCCTATTCAGTGCTGTACCATATCAGCTTCACTGTCTCTTCTCTGTGTTTTTTAGTGATTATGGAATTGACTATTAGACTTTTCCATTTAAGTCTAGTCATTAGGTGAGTGATTTCTGTGTCTATATAGATCACCCTGTCCACCATCTAGTCTCAGCACCTTCTCCCTGATTCAAATCTGGTAATTTTTACCCTACATTTCATTGGCAGCCTCCCCACATCGGGCAGTGGGTGCATTGTAGTAGTGGAAAGAGTTCGTGCTTCAGAGTTACACAGATCAGAGTTTACATCCCAGCTCTGCTACTGACAAGCAGTGCAGCACTGGGCAAGTCATGCAGCCTGATTCCTCTTTGGTTCTTCATCTACATATAAAAAATTCAGATAATGAAATGAGATACGTTATGCAAGATGCCAAGCACATTGCCTACAAAGTCTGAAAAATTCAAGTTTCCACTCCCCTTCGTATGGCTATATATTCATTCTTATCTGTGCATAGAACTTTCAGCCTCCAAAATCTTAAACTGCAGTCTCTCACTTTCTAATCATAGCTTGTTATCCTTTGAGTTTACCTACCACATTTACTCTCCAAACTCATATAAAGATTTAATCACCTACTTCTTTCATTTTCCCTTAAGTCTGTTAATTCCCTTTCCTATTACCTCTTCCTTTCTCTGCTGGGCTTACTTCCCATGAGGAAATGCTCCCCAAGGCGTGGGGCTCCCTGCTCTCCTTCCCTCTGCTGTAGTTCTGCTCCACTGACTTTATCAAACTTCAACTCTGAGTCGCCTAGCCATTCCCCTTCTCTCCCTCCCCCTGTACTGATGCATCTATTTAATGGATTAGTGTTCTATTGCATTAGCTAAAACATATTGACTGATGCATTTGGTGTCCTTGATAAGCTTATTTTTCTATTCCTTGCAAACCTTTACAAACCACTTTAATCTCTAAACCATATCCCTTCCATTTACATTGAGTCGACAATCTCGCCTAAAATATTAGAGAAATATATTATCAGTTAGGAACTCCCTGAGCTCTTTGTACATCTATATACACATTTTATACCCAGGATTAACTCTTTTTCTTTCATCTTCCTGGAAACAGGTTCTCTGTTTATTCCAGTGAAGATCATTTTCTGTTGTCTTCCTTGGTACTTCAGTGCATATAACCAAGTGAATGCTGGGTTTCTACTTCTTCATTTCCACAGATTTCTCAACATTTCCAAAATGAAGCACATGATTTCCATTTTGTCATTTCAGTCATAATCTTATTCCCACATTATCCTTTCACTTAATGATCTGTGGTGTACTTAGCATTCAAGCTAGAAACTTAGGAGTGATAGATGCCTTTTTTTTCCAAATGCTAACTTCTATTGGCCTGTTATGTGTATTGTCTTCATTTCTTTCCGTCCTCTCTGTTCAACTGCTGCTGCCTTAAATCAAACCCTCACAACATCTTTCCCGGATCACTGAAAATAGCATTCTAATTTCCACTTCTGGTCTTGTTTTCTTCTAATCAGTGTTCTCCACATTTTCAGAACATTCTTTTTGAAATGGAAGTATGATTGTAATAATCCTGACTTAAAACTGCTTTGTGTCTCCCATTGCCTTGAAGATGAAGTTAAGTCTTTTTCATGGTACAAGGCCCTTTGTGATCTGGCCTCTTTTCAACTGTGTGTAATCTCACTCCTCACTAACCTGGTTTCTAGCAACAGGCTCATAGTTCCTATGTGTATAATGCTATTGCACATCTCCATGGAGAACATGTTTTCTCTCCTGCTCAGGATACCCTGAGGTTATTTTAAATAGTGTTTGAGCAACTCTCATCTGCCCAGATCTGTGTGATAGGTCCTCTGCTAGGTGCTGGGAACACAACAAAGACTGAGGCTCATCCCCGACTGCTGGGCAGGGTGCAGACATAGACTGACAGTGATTTTCTGTAGCATCTCTTCACTTGCTGACGTCCACCCATATCCAACATAATTACTGCTACATTGTACCTGGCCAAACATTGAATATTTTTGAAAAATAATAACAAATAATTATCATAGTTATTGCCTATATAGTAGATTTGTTCCAGGCATTGTTATAAGAAGTTTTATATATATTACCTTATTCAATTACCAGAACAACAGTATGGGGTATATAATTTTATTATCTTTATTTTACTGGTAAGGAACTAGATAAATTGACTAAACAGTGCCATACAAACACATTCTTAGGGTAAAGTGGAGACAGAGAGGGACATCTAACCTCAGCCAAGCCTTAGAAAAGGCTTCTTAAAGCACTTCAGGGAAAGGATATGCATAGCAAGCAGGCATGGGATAGGATGCTTGTGTTCTGAGTTGTCTGTAAGTGAGGGTAAAGGGAGAGTGAGCAAATGATGCCCAGAGATACATGTCTTATTATTACGTTTGTCTCACACTCAATTCACTTCCTAGCCCTCATGAATGACCTATTTTTGTGAGCATTGTCCAAAATCCCCCGGAGTTCATGTGGTACAAGTAGAGGAAGACACGATGTCTCATGTCTCTATTAGTGCCAGTGCTTCCATTTTTATGTAGTGCTGGTGTTGGAGGTGTCAGCCAGGTGCTTGTCTTCTGCTGTTGGGGCTGGTCCCTGGCCAGTGCTCACATATAGTCCAAACTCGGTTACAGGGTTGTACCCCCTTTCATGTTCACTTTATGTTGCATGTTCAACATAATCATTATACTAAAATAAATTAGTCTGGGAAAGCTTCCAGACAATGAGCCACATAATGTTTTGAAACAGATCCCTTTAACAAGTTTTTAGACCCTTTTATTGAGAGCATTTCTTCAGCCACAGGTACACTCCAGAAGGTTTGTCCAATTTTAAATTTTGGGAATTATGATCTGGAATTTCAGCCCTCCTTTCCTAAATGGGCTGCTTTTGCGAACTTATTCACTATCTTACTGTTGACCAGTTTTGCTTTTACAATGTCAGGGACAGCAGCCTTTTGAGTCAGCAAAACTTGTGGGTTACCCCTTTTTCTCACTTCCCTCGTAGTGGGTGCCTTCTTCCTGCTCATTCCACAGGTGGGTGTAGATCACTGAGAGCCTCCTTAGGTAAGCTAAGGAGCTTGGATCTCACCAGATTGGTGTAGGAGAGCCACTGAGGGCTTAAGGCATGGTGATGGGTGATGTTCTGGTCAGGCCCACCAGCGAGAGTCCTTTAACCTCTTTCCTTCCTGCATGGTCTCGCATTGTCCTCTCCATAGTCCTGCATTGTCCCTCCTTTCCTCGTGGTGGCCTGCCTTCAGTTTAAATCCCAGTCAGGAACCTCCTCCTTAGCCCCTTTTCTGACTCCTCCCACAATCAGCTATACCTGCTAGCACTTTCATATTTTCTGCCCTTCGTGGCTGTCATAGTTATTCTGGGCAGGTATGCCCCTGTGGCATGGAGCAACCATCTCCAAGCTCTCACGCAGGTGCTGTAAACAGGGGCAGCTTCCTCCCAGTTACATCATGGGTTTAAGTCATGCATACCTTTCTGGCTGCACTCAGGCTAGAAGACTAGTCTCCTGTTATTGACATGCAAAGTGACTCTCAATGGCCTTGCTCCATGTATCCCATCCCCAAGCCAGATGTGCTGGTGGGGGCCCTGGCTGCACCCCATTACATTTTAAGCTGTGTTATTTAGGACGGGTCATGTTACCACCATTGAGGGGAGTCTAACAAGAGGCATTTTTTCCTGCCCCCAAAGAAACCACTTTCTTCCTCACACCCACGGAGAGCACTAGAGAAAATGGAGCATGAAAGACACGGCTGCATTATTGCTGTGCTACAGGGAACCTCAGGATGAGAGAAGATGCTGTAATGCCACACAAGCAGACCAAACTCATTTACAGACCAACAAGAGAAGCCACAATCTTATAACATGTTTTGGGATAAAAAATGCATATGAAAGTAGTATTTAATTTCAAAAAGAATCAACAGAACTGGGAGGAGAAATAGGTTCAGATCTGAATGGAGACCCTAGATTAAAAGACGTGAAAATGGCAGGTATCAGAGTCCTGTGACTTTGCACATTAACATGCCTATTTCTGGAGTCTACATTCAACTACTATATCCCAATCTTTGGGAGTTGAGGCCTAGATAGAATTGGAATTTTAGGAAATATCCATGGTGGTTCTTACGCATAGTCATCTTTGAAAGCACTGCTAAAACACTAGCAAAGGTAAAGGCTTTTGATCAGCTCATTGGTAAGGAGGCGTGAGAAGAGGACATTGGAACCTCCTCCAGTTGTCTTAAAAGTTATGTGTGTGTGTACATATGTATGTGTTTAAAGTTAATGTCTAGTATGCTTTTCCTGTTTCAAATTTTGTAACATAGGGTTTTCTTTTCATAAATCTGATTTTATAAATCAGAAAAATTTTAAGTATGCTTATCTATGGGTCCTGGCTGACTCTTATGGTCAACATTTATTTTTCTGAATCGGCAATAGCAGGCAGGAATCACTCCTTACAAATGGTTCCTTTACAGGCCTAATTCTGGTGGGGATAAGTTGCATTAGCACAGTGGTGGGCTATAAATAGTGATCCGTGACAGCTTGCTAAGTGTGTGAAAAGGATTGGGTCTCAACCACAGGTTTTGAATTTGATGTTTATTTGAAAGTTGTATTTGACTTAATCCACAACTACTTTTGGAGGGTTTATAACTACAGTGTTAGAATTACTGGTCATTTAAAAGTAAAGGACTGGAGTCAATTAACAGCTAAATTTTAAAGTCATTTCTGGGTTTCAGATACTTTTTAAAATAAATCAGAAGAAATGAATTTAGCAAGCAAAATGGTGACATTTGAAATGAAAGGGTTAATGTTCCAAGGCAATTTGGGATGGCAAACACATCTTGTTAGTTTCTCATTTAATGAAATGGTTCCATTTAAAAATCTGAAAATGTTTTATTATGAAGTACTGTCACAGGCACAGTAAAGAGGCACGTGCTATGGAGAGATGAACACAAAATATCACAGTCCCTTCCCTCTTGAAGGGATGGTCCAGAGAAGGCAGAGTGCTTTTTATCACAGGGTTCCAAACGAGTGAGCAGTCTAATTTTCAGTTCTTCTTTTCTCCCTTCAATTTGCAGTCTTTTTTAAATAACTGATATGGTCAAATATATTTTTAAATTAATGTGTGTTTCCATTTATGCTTTGTTCATGATCAGCCCAGTTTCAACTTGTATTAATTAATTTTTCAATTTTCTATGTTTAGAAGGAAAAGGAAAACCTTTTTTGTTAGATGTAGCCATCTTACCAAGAAATGAGTAGTTCTGTTTCTTTATTTTTTTGTAAGCTTGAGGCATTGTTTTGTGTTGTTTAGTTTTCCAAATAGGTGTTTATCAAAGGGGGAAAAATTGTGCTCACAACACCTGTTTGTTTGTGTGGTAGACACCTTCCGGGGGGGCAAGGATTACACAAAGAATATTGATTTCAGCCTGACTTAATACCCAAAACTTTGCCAAAGTAATATTGAAGAAGGAATTGGAAAAGTTAATCTTTTGATTATTTTAAAATATTGTTGAGGGGTTAAAACTCTTAGAGAAAAAGAAGGCAAATGGTCCTGCCCAGGGCTACTGTGAGATGTAGCTCTGTGGAGCGCTGTCTGCAATTGATTGTTGCAGAGAAAGCTGCAGACAGGTTGCTAGTTTTGTAATCTGGGGGATAATGCTTTATGCTAATTCTAAAAACATGATCAATTCATTTTAGAATTGTTTCTCATGTGAAAGATGTAGCTATCAGGTGAACCACATTTAAAGGTAGACACGGAATGGGGCTTTCTATGAAGAATTTGATTATGGGAAAACCATATATTTTTTCCTGAACTTCTTTTCCACATCCTACATAAATATTAAGCACCTCTGAGTATGATCTATATTTGGAAAGGAAAACACCAAGCAAGTTTTAGAACCGATTTCCTTTCCTGCCAGCTATTTGAGGATAATCCATATGATGAGATATCTACTAAAACTTAGAAGCAAGATATATTTATCACAGACAGAAATAAACCTTACAAAGATAATTATATTGTAGGTGAATGAGGCTGCTTGGTTTATTTTCCCTGTTGTGAGTTTATATCAAACAGGCCTCACATTATTCAGGTATAACAAACATTGAAATGAAGGATTTCATAGGATTGAAATGAAGTCAGAGTAGGATGTTGAAAAACAATTTAGGAGACTGTGGCAGTAGTCGAAGTGAGAGATGATGTTCACTTGGACTTGAATGTTGTATGATGATTGAAAAGCTGATTAAGTGGAGAAATACTGAGGGAGCTTGTATTAGGATTCTCTGGAGAAGCAGAATCAATAGAATATACATATATTCTATTATAAAGTATAGAGTAGAATATATAATATCTAACAGAATATATTATATAATTATGTATTATTGTGTATTATATAATAGAATATGTATGTAGTGTGTGTGTAAGAGAGAGACAGACAGAGAGAGAGAGAGAGTGTTTTAGTCTAAGGATCATAGAGGTAGGCAAGTCCTAAGATCTGCAGGGTGAGGTGACTGGCTGGAGACCCAGGAGAATCAATGGTTTAGAGCTGGGACGAGTTCAAAGGCCTGAGAACCAGGAGAGCTGACAGTGTGTATTGCTCTAGTTTGAAGGCTGGCAGTCTTGAGACCCAGAAAGAGCTCCTGTTTCAGTTAGAGTCTGAAGGCAGGAAAAAAAGCTGGTGTCCTCTGTTCAAAGGCCATCAGGCAGGGAGAATTCTCCCTTGTTTGTTGGAGGGTCAGCCCTTCTGTTCTCTTGAGGCATTCAACTGATTGATGAGGCCCACCCATATTACCAAGGACCATGGGCTTTACACTGTCTGCCAATTTCAGTGTTAACCTCATCCAAAATATTCTTGCAGAAACACTCAGAATAATGTTTGACCAAATATGTGAGCACCCCATGGCCCAGGCACGTTGACACATAAAATTAATAATCAAAATGTTAAATATGGATTTTAAAGACTTGGAGATTAATTAGATATAGGAGATAAGTAAGAGGAGGAGTTGAAAGTGACTCCTAAAGTTTGAGCAACTGGTTAGCCTCATTCGCTAGGGTGATCTTTTTGATGTACTTAGATAAACACGTCCATGTATGGACTTCTAAGTGTTCTAAATACAGTCTCAAGTTCTTTCCTGTTGACTTCACCATGATAACTCTAAGTCAGAGGGTGGAAGAAATGTTTATTCATGATAGATATAGTATAATAAGGTAGAAGTGGGTGAGAACGTGTTCTGAGGAGAGACGGAAAGTGGTCTGGACTGAGCTTGGTATAGCTGCACTGGGACAGGGCTCTTGCTGCTCCTCACACAAAGTTCCTCCTGGTAACAGTGCCAGTGTTAGAACTCAGATGTCGGAGAGTGATCTGGGGTCTGCTTCTTTTGTTTGGGTTGCCAAGGATCAGACCGTATCTCTGACTGTGGGAGGGGTCTTTTCCCTTAGAGAATGGATATTCCCATTCTTAATCATTTTAGTGGGAAGTCAGCACTAGAGAAAGAAATTAAAATTTAGGACATAGATCTTGAATCTTGGATGACTATGCTCACTTTATGTGAGTGAAAATGATTGGTGGAACACAAGTCTAGTTCTCTCTTCAGGCAAGCACAAGCTTTGGAACCCTTTGTATTATTTGTGTACTGAATTATTATTGTTTTCACCAGCATTTTATCAGCATTAAACATGCATTGTAAGATACCCAGTGTGTATTAATGAATTAAAATCTAAGTACAAGTATGTAAAAACTATCAAAATTGTTGAAGAAGATAATTGTCTGTTAGCTCATGGGACAAAAAAGGAATAAATAGAAATGAATGCTTAGTTTTTTCCCGTCTTGAATTGTCAGGCAGAAAATGTATGCTGCAGTTTTGTCAAGAGGACTGAGAAAATCCAGTGGAGAATTCTGGAGAGGCTTTCGCATCTTAATAGAATAAAAAATAAAAACAGAGCATGACTGGCTTCCCGATTTACTCAGTTGTTGTGATCTGGCTTCTCTGAACACCTGTCTAGCTGAACCATTCAGCAAGGCCCAGAGCAGTTCACTGTTAACTATTTATTGACCAAGATGAATTCCTCTCCCAGGTATATGGATTTGGGGGGGGGAGGTTTATTGTGCAATCAGTCACTCAACATACTTTATAAGTGTGCTTTAGGCAGCATATATTAGTGTAGTAGCTATGTTGAGTAAATTGGCATCAAGGTGTTCTTTGAAAAGAACACTGAGTAATAATTGTAATTCTTATATTTTTACAAATGATTTTGTCTGTTTTAAAATTAAAAAAATATTTATTTATTTGTGTCCAGCCCATCTATCATTCTGTAGCTAGATAAGAGAGTCTGGTTAGTTTTAACTTCTCATGAAAGATACATAATAAAATTAGTATTTCTTCTCTTCCTTGTAATATTCTTCACTGGGAAACACACTTTTGCTCTGTTAGCAGTGAAAGGCATTGCATGATGTTACTGATCTACAGAAAAGGTCAGAGGTTGGATTCCAAAATCAGCAGAAAGGGAAAAAACAAGTATATAGTGAACATAACTAAAAAAAAAGGCATACCAGAGATCAGTATATTTTATCTCAGTAAATTCACCATAGCTAGTTTTTCTTCCAGCATTTCTCTGGTTGAGCCTCAGAAGTAGTTGGCTTTCTTTCAAGGGTGATACTATATAAAAATACATCCTTAACATACTCATCCAAAGCAAGGCTAGTTGCACATATGCTGGGATGTACTTTGGACCTCTGAGCTCTTGAGGCCACAATAGAACAACATTTCTCATTTCATACTATCCAGGCCATACGCACTGGCTGACAGAATCTTTGGCACTGTTGCTTTTCTTTTCAGTTTATGTAATTGAAGTTGTGTAAGTGACATGGTTATAATTAAGCTCCACTCTAGATGCTTTGGTTCTATCTGGTTAACCTTTCCCTATACTCTTATATAAACTGAGATACGGACATGGTTTAAAGAAAAGTATTGTAGTCAAGCAATTAAGTTTAATATTTGTAGATGAAAGTTTGAGGAACAGTATAAGTTTATTTCATGATATACTGGCTTTAGGGGCACTAAAATATTTTTGAAAGAACAACTGCTAACAACTCATTTTTCACAAAAGTAGAATGTCCTGAGATATTGGTAAATAAAGTATTTTTTTCCCTGGGCTCATCCTTCACTAAATTATAGTAAATTGATTTTAGGTGGTTACAGTCACACTCAGGTCACTGAGATATATGAGATACACATATATGATATATACATGGGACAGACCCATGGAGAGTAGGCTGACAGCGCTGTGGGCATTGGGCGGTGGGGCAGAGAGCTTGAGCAAAACAGAAAAAGAAGTGATTGACGTGGACAACAGTGTGGTGATTGTGGAGGGGCAGGATGGCTGGAGGTGGAAGAGGATATGGGGGAATAAATGGTAATGGGTAGAGATACAATAAAAACATAAAATAAAGTGATTAGTGAAAACATATCTTAATTTTATTCATTGTCACTGGAAAAATGCTAAGTTTCTGAGCTTTGTCCATATCATGTTCAGGTATTCAATTGTGCTTCTTATAGTGCCTACTGAAAACTATACTAAATATTTTCAAAATAAAAGTAATAGTATTAATGTTTATTCTACTTGGTGAAATAAGCAGGTGAAAGCAACAGTCAATGCTTTTTTTGGTGGAACATAATTCAGCTTACTTCCTGTGAGGCACTGCAGTTTCAGCAGAGCTCTGCTCATTGACTATAGATTTACCTGGCTTAACTTGATAGATGGTTCTTCCCAAGCCTCTGGTCTGAGAGGACTATTCAGATCTCATTGACAAAAAAATTATTACTGCGACTTTAGCCACTAAAGCCAATATTATTGGTGATTATCTCTGGTTTGTGTATTATTATATATCACAGGAACAGTATTTTATAAATCCCTCAGCAAATAAGTTTATATGGCTTTGTAAAATTATGTGATGAAAACAACAGTTTATATTTAACATGGCTCATGATTAGTTTGCTGTAAGTCATAAATGGGTTAGACATGTGGTGTCTTGATTTGGGAATGGTGAATTTATGATAACTCAATATACTTTGTTAAAATGTGTGACATATCCTGTTATTTTGAAAGCCTTTATTGTAAAACCTGGAACACTGAATAACTTGTCACTCTGGGTACCATAAATCTTAAATTTGAGATAGTTCACCACAATAGCACTAATTATAGGCTGTGCACCCATGGCAAATGACTGGAAATTGGCTATTCTCTAGATATGGGTTTTTGCACTGTTTCCCCAATATAGATTTTTTTGATGATTTGGGATAAAGAGTGTTTATATTGAATATCCCACATTAACTTATAGATGAAAGAGAGAAAGAGAATGGAAGGTGAATAAGGATCATTGTCTATGTTTTCCTCTACAATTTTTATGGTTTCAGGTCTAATATTTAAGTTTTCAATCCATGTTGAATTTATTCTTGTGTGTGGTATAGGAAAGTGGTTTAGTTTCATTTTTCTGCATGTATCTGTCCAATTTTCTTAATACCATTTATTAAATAAACTGTCCTTAGCCCATTGTATGTGCTTGCTTCTTCTTTCAAATATTAATTGACTGTAAAGGTGTGGGTTTATTTCTGGGCTCTCTATTCTGTTCTATTCTTGATCTGTGTGTCTGTTCTATGCCATACCATGCTGTTTTGATTACTATGACCTTATATTTTAGTCTGATATTAGGTAGCATGATTCCTCCAACTTTGTTCTTCTATCTCAGGATTGCTGTTGCTATGTGGAGCCTTTTGTGGTTCTGTATAATTTTTGTGAAAGATTTGTTATAGCTCTGTGAAATGCATCATGGAATCTTAATAGGAATTGTGTTGACTCTGTAGATTGCTTTGGGTAGTATGGGCATTTTAATGATGTGAATTCTTTTTATCCATTAACACGGTATGTGCTTCTACTTATTTGTATCTTCTTCAACTTCTTTCTTAGTGTCTTATAATTTTCCAGGTACAGATCATTACTCATAGCAATATTTTATTGGATATATCTCCCTAGGCAAGGGAAATAAAGGATAAAAAATAAATAAGTGGGCTTCATCAAACTAAAAAGTTTTGCAGAACAAAGGAGGACATCAATAGCAACAAAAAGACAACGCACAGCATGGGAGAACCCATTTTCAGATGCATCTGATAAGGGGGTTAATATGAAAAATTTATAAAGAACTTAACAAAATTCAACACCTAAAAAAACAAACAACCCAATTAAAAAATGGGCAAAAGTCCTGAATAGACACTTTTCCAAAGAGGACATATGGATGGACAATAGATATAAGAAAAGATGTTCAATGTCACTAATCATCAGGAAAATGCAAATCAAAACCACAGTGAGATATCATCTTACACCATCAGAATGGCCACCATCAATAAGTCAAAAAACAAGTGCTGGTGAGGGAAAAGGGAACCCTTTTGCACTCTTGGTGGTAATGCATAGTAATGCAACCACTGTGGAAAGCAGTATGAAGATACCTCAAAAAATTAAAAATGGGTCCTCCTTTTGACCCAGCAGTCCCACTTGTGGGAATACATCTGAAGGAACCCAAAACAGTAATTCAAAAGAACATAAGCACCCCTATGTTCATTGCAGTGTTATTAACAATTGCCAAGACATGGAAGCAGTCCCAGTGTCCATCAACAGATGAGTGGATAAAAGAAATATGGTACATTTACACAATGGAATAGTCCTCAGTTGTGAAAAGAAGGAAATTTTACTCTTCGTGAGAGTATGGATGGACCTGGAGAACATGAATAACTTTTCAAATTTGAAACATGTTAATTTTGGAATTGCAACTAATAGCTCTATGGTTTAGAATTTAAACCTTATTACCAGAAGTATAAACATTTTATCGTATCATTCTTTATTTTGGAGCAATGATTTACATATGTTAGTATTAATCAGAATCATCTTTATGCAGAAACACACATAATAATTTTGGCTTCTGTTTTTACAGTTTCTGATGCAGTGTACCTTAAGTCTGGTGTCAGGCCTGACAATTTGGACTTCTAACAAGTTCTCAGGTGATGCTGGTCTGAAGACCACACTGTGAAAACCCATGTTTTAGAGACATGGGGGAAGTCTTTCCTTTCTCAGTTTTAGAAATGTGGATCCAATGGCCATAAACACACACACACACACACACACACACATTTATGTGCATATGTATAATTGACAACTGAATTGATGTTAGACTCCAATTTTCTTCTCTGGTCTTCAAGGCTGTTCACTAGCCTTCAACTAGTGTATTTTTAATATACTCCAAAGCACTTACCTGTAATACTAGAGGAAAAATAAGAAAGCATTGTAATGAGTTAAATTATTTGATTAATTGGAGATTGCAAAGCATAGTTTTTGGTTTTTTTCCTTGTTGTTGAAGATCTTTTTGAGGTATATATGTTGCTTTTCTTTCTCAGCAAGTAGATCATCCTATAAGAATTTATTGTACTCTGCCTTTTGTAGTTGGAACATTTTGCAGTGTTCCTTGGTTGTTTGAGATTTAGAAGTGTAGATGGGTTATAGGAAAAGGTATTAGAAGTCTGGTAGCATTTTGTTGATGTTGTTAATGATTTCTCTTAACAAGCTTTTTTGTTATCATACAAGATAAAATGAAGTAATAGTTTGGGTTGACTGAAGCTGCTATTGTAATTTCATTATGCTGCAGTATTAAATTGACTCTCTACCTAGAATAGAGCCTATTGACATGAATTAACTGGAGGTTCATCAGAGTAGCTTTTTTTTTTAGGACAAGCACCTATTAAGGGGTAGATATTCACTAAATATTTGTTAAAAAATAAATGCAGAGACCTTCCCCCTACAATTATAAACTCACTAGTTTTATTAAGGGAAGCTGGGTAGGTAGGGAGAGGTTGTTGTCTAGTTAATTTCAGCCTCTATGCTTGGTTCATCAGGATGCATGACACTCACCCACTGATGTACAGGAGTGCTTCTTCATTACATATGGGCTGCACATCCTCTGATACTCTAAAAGCTGAGCCTTTCCAAATTGTACTTAATGGTCTGGATTTGGGGTTGAAATTAGACCAGAATGCACTAATGCATACCACTGCTGATACTGCATCATTCATATTTTTCCCTCCTTTAGAATAACAGCAAACAATAATCAATTTATCTTGGTAGAAGTGCTTGCTTTTTGTTAATGTAGCTTCTTGAAAAGAGCTGTACAATTCCGGCACATTAGGTTGGAATATTGCTGGTGATACATCCTGTATATGGTCTCGCCAGACCAATGCTCCTCTCACTTCACAGTGCTTTTCCTATTATTGAAAATTCTTTCCCTTTCCCTCAAGGGAGTATTAAAATCCTAAGTAGGAAGGGATCTATTCTGCCTTCTCTTTTGGCTCGCAAAGACACCCTTTAAAAATAACATCCTTTTACTGTGAAAATATAGAATATAGACAAATCACATATAATTTTCTTTTATTCTGGAATATGTTTATTACTTTATTAGTTATAAACAAGATTTATTCATCCACATTGAAGACCAAACTTCATTTAAAAAAATGCCAGCAAGTGGACTTTGCAGAATAATGAACACCTTTCCCCTCCCTGTGCACATAGTAACCAGGTTTGTAAATTAATAAATTATGTGATTTTTATTTCTTGACTATATTCAGCATGCATTTGGTGTGCTTTATCACATTTTTACTAACATTATTTCTTCTAGGTCTTTACTTCATAATTTATTTTCCATTTTATCCCACTGAGATTTTTAGTGTATTATCTTAAATCCTTTCTTATATCAGACAGGGTAAAAATAAGTAAATTTTAAAAAACTTTTTCTTTATCCAAATAGTACATACTTTCTAAAAAGAGCATATACCTGTCCATAACTAGTAGCTTATCACAGTTAGGTCTGTATGTACATACACTCTGAATATCCTTTTGTTCAGGAAAGGATGTTCTTCAGAATCCTTGTGGCCTCTTAGCTGACAGCCTGGAACTCACCCTCATCCTACCTGAACCTCTCTTCTGCATGATCAAGACAGGCAATTGCCAAATCTGTCCCTCAGCTATTTCTGATTTGCCCTGAACAGTGTTGACCCACAAGATATTACACACACACACACAAAATTAGTTTATAACATTTGAAAATTAGAAATTTGCCATAAAAATTCAGATTTTGGTTTCTCTAGGAAAACAAAAGTATAGACTTATATCTCTGTTAAGCAACAGTCCTCTGGAGCTCAGTGGATGAGAAAAGGCCTCTCCCATTCACCTCAGCCTTCACCAGTCCTTTTGCAGACATCGAGAGTGATGGCCAATTAAAATTAGTACTTGTCTTTCTTCATGCCCAGCACCTTCCTGACCCTCTGGGCACTTGAGATTGTGACTGCGTAGATCTTTCTGCTTTGCTGGAGTTTACTTGTGCTGTGGCCAGTGCCATTGAGCATGGACAAGGAGTTATAAAACTACTTTGAAATGTGTTTTCTATTCCAAATATGGCACTTACAATTTAAATAGTTTGCATTGCAAGCAATATCTTAGAGAAATGAATCTAATGGTGAGGAGTTTCAGGTTCCGTAACCTGTGGAGGAGATGCTTTGTGGCTGGCAATCTCTTCAGATGATTGCCTCCCCCATGCACTGGGTAATCCAGTGCACCTGTTTACAAGTTGCCTCCCTTGATTCCCTATCAAGTTGTCTCGATTCGCAATTCACTCTGGTGTTCATCAGTGAATGCATGTCTGTCCTTTCCACACGTTCCTTACAAAATTGCTAACTACAACAATGTCTACACTGAGGCACTGTTGACAAGACTAGCCAAAACTTCATCAAAATTTTTTCACGTGGGTAAAGAAAAAAAAAACAAACCACTGCAATATGCAAGATGGTTTTAAATGTAGCTTTATGGCAGAATGGGCCAATTGGGAGAGCTTTGATGACTATCATTAGCTTAAGAAATTGAGAGCAGAGAACACTTTAAGGTATTCATGAAGATGACTTTTTTCGATTTTGGATTCTTGTTCAGGATTATTATTGGTGTGGTAAAATTGGAAGAGATATGTTGACAAAAGAGACCTTGAGAAAAATTCTTTCTGAAATACTTAAAATCCCAGTTTCTATTTGAAATCTAGAAATGAGAAGCAATAAGTGCGCTTCATTTGCATCTTGAGGGTACAGCCTTGTGACTCAACACACCTCACATCAGTTCTTTCTCCCCAGTTGGATAACAGCTAAAATGTAGTGTGTGTTTAGAAAAGAGTTATGATAGGCATTATTAAGTAAGGATGACTTTGTACAGTAAAGGAATCCCATCAGCCTCTTGATGAACAGCCCCTGTTCATCAAGAGAGTGGGCAATAAACTAGATCTATGCAGAAGGTAATGTTTTTGTTTTCTTTACTGTTTGGTAATTTTCAGTGTCACGTAGGAGGGTGCCCTGAAGTCTCCAGTCTTCTGTTTCCTGGATAGTGCCCACTTTTTTTTGGCTGCTCCATTTGGGTATCAGAAATTTCTTTCAGTTTCAGAGGGTTTTCAAATGTCACAAACCTTCTGTGAAGTACAGATATTTTAAGATCCAGACACCATGGTACAGAAGAAGAATATTAATATTCATTCAGGGTACTCTTCTCCCCCTTATTTTGCTACTTGACCTTTACAAGTCTATGTGTATATTAAAATCAATATGTACATCTTGCTTCACCAGAGTAAGCTTGTAGAATCTAAGCCCTGTGATCTGGAAAAGACGGTTGCTTTCTGTTGTAATATCGAGTGAGGAAAATGTGTGGTCAACCCAACTGGAGTTGTTCCCTTGACTCAGGTATATAATACACAGTGGATTGTGCAAGTAAAAAAAACACTTCATAGTAATTGGCTGACATTTAAAAGATGGAATTCATGGAAAGGCCATTAAATTTATTTATGCATTATGGACTCAGCTTGAGCAAAAAAGCAGATCTGCCTTCTCTAAGTCAATACAAAATCTGGATCCCTCTCCTGTGCTCTTTCATAGTTTTAACACTGATTCCTGTCTTGTTTACCATGACAAATCTTTTTATCTAGAGCAAAGATGTGAAATATCCTTATGATTAGTAACACTATTTGGTTGTTTTAAAATGACCTGATTTGTATTGGGGACATCATTACTTTCTGCTTCCTTGGAAATCCTAACAGGGGAAATACTTTTATTATTATTTTTAAAGACTTTATTTATTTATTTTTAGAGGGGAAGGGAAGGAGAGAAAGAGAGAAATATCAATGTTTGGTTGCCTCTCGTGAACTGGCCTGCAACCCAGGCGTGTGCCCTGACTGGGAATCGAACTGCAATTGTGTGGTTCACAGGCCCGCGCTCAATTCACTGAGCTACACCAGCCAGGGCAGGAAATACTTTTAATATTTTATAATCAAGGCATATTCTAAAATGTTATTTGAAAATAAATACAATGTATCACATACCTTAAAGTATGAGTTGACTCTCCTAGAGATGGAATGAAATTTGCTGTTGCTTAAAAATACCAGATGATTGATAGACTACTTCCACTTGACCACCTCACCTGCTAATGAATTTTTAGTCACTACTTGTTTCATCTTGCTAAAGTTGCACTAAACTCACACAGCAAAATAACCCATAGCTACTGAAAGATATAGAAAAATCAACAGTACAGTCGAACATCTTATATGTTAATTATTCTCCTAATTGTGAATTTTATTTTTCTGATAATTCCAAACCTTCTAATAAATTTCATAAATAAATATATTTGAGATTTTCACCCTGGCTGGTGTGTACCTCAGTGGATTGAATGCCAGTGTGCAAACAAAAGAGTTTCTGGTTCAATTCCCAGTTAGGGCACATGCTTGGGTTGTGGGCCAGGTCCCCAGTAGGGGGTGCACGAGAGGCAACCACACATTGATGTTTTTCTCCCTCTTTCTTCCTCTCTTCCCTGCTCTCAAAAAATAAATAAATAAATAGATAGATAAATAAATAAATAAATAAATAGGTTTGAGGTTCTAATAAAGATTCAGTTTCCTAAATACCAAAGTTTACCTTTTTCCATGAGTCTTTGACTTTATTAATGAATTTTTTAAAAGAGTCTCTATCAGTGATGTGTCAGAGAGTTTTGAGAAAATTTATAGTTCATGCAATATTTAAAGTCCAAGCTCCCATTTAACATTGAGATTCTGAGAGTTTATGAATTCTTGAGACCATGCATACATTAGTCTAGATATTCATATCTGAAATTTCCACTTGGGCATGTACAGAGAGTAGAGATACTTGATTAAATCTTTAAAAAAATTTCTCACTGTCACTGCTTCATACTTATCTCCATACTGTCAGTGGATTTACTGATGGGTTATTTTGTAGAGTTAAGTTGGAAATACTTTGATGTTTGCATTAGAATTTGGTTTCACTGTAGTTATCTTGGCCTACCAGTTCAGTCCCACACAGTCTAGAAATGCTTTATTTTTCTCTGAAATTTAAAGGAGTATCTAAGTTAAGCATTTCAATAAGAGAGTTAATATCATGAATAAACATTTTTCCTGTGTTAGAAAGAATAAATGATAGCAGAAAATAATTATTTAGTTTTAGAAGTATTATTATATATTTTTAGGGAAATAGTTCTGATTCTTGATAATTTAAATTTTTCTTATGTATATTAAAATGGCATATTTATATATGACTTAAATGGATTAGGATTGAGAAATGCTTAGTACATGAGAGGGGAAACATGTCTTTGTAATCTCTATTAGGATGGGATTCATGTTTTATTAATTCTCATTTTTGCATGCCTACAAAATAGGCATTCAAAATATTTTTGAATGAGTGAATTATAATTGAAACTATGCCACATTAAAGATTTCCTGGTGTGCACAATAATTAAATACCCTATGGGAAGGGGAGGATGTAACATAAGTTATGCTGTTATTGAACTGAATCGTGTTTTCTTGTGAAAAGAAATTACTCTTAATTTTCTAAAGTCTTGAGATATTTAATTTGGGAATATTAACACATAGCAGTTCACATCAGTGAACTTTATAACAGAGCAAAGAGGTGAGAAAGGGTGCCTTTGTGAAATCCATTTCCGCTTAGGAAGCACCCAAGAACTCCATGAATGGGTGTTGAGAAGGAAGGTAACAGGGAACTGTTTAGAAAATGACCAAATAAGACAGCAGCCCTGTCTCAACCATGGCATTCAAAGAGCAAGCCTCTGGTGAATAAACATTTTCAGCAATGCTTAATGATTTAGGTAACTGTTCTCTTGCAGTGTTCTCTCTTTAAAATGTATTTTTATTGTATTTTCTCCATCACCTTTTATCCCCCTCTACCAGCCTCCCCGCTGGGATCACCACACCGTTGTCCATGTCCATGAGTCCTTTTTCCTTGTTGCTTGATAGATGCTGTACCCTTCATCCCAGCCTTTTTCTTTGAGTATTCTGTTTTTGTGAAGAGCTGCTCACTGGACAGATGTCTTCTTAGATCAACGCACTTTAGCCTGAAAGGCAATAACTATTTCAGTGGCTATTAAACATGTTAAGAAAACTTGGGTAATTCCACCCACTTCACATTAAGTTGCCCTTGTTGATTATTTGCTGTAATATTTTAAATAATTGCTCTTGAATGGGTCAAGTAAAGTAGTCATTCACCCATTTTGATTGCTGTAAATATATTTGAAATCATCCAAATGTGTTTCCATTTATTCACCACTTTTCTAAGTCATTAATAAATATATTGAACACCTGTGCTAGCACTGATCCCTGAGGCACCTCATTATTAACCTAATTGCACAGCTTCATATTTCATTTAACCTTGATTTTACTATTAAACTTTTTTTCAAACCAAGACGGTTTTAAATTAATGATAAAATGCTACCTTTTATCTGTGGTTGCCACAGCTCCATAATTGAATTTGCACACTAAAACAATTTTAAGTGAAATATCATGACATTCATTTTTCTTAAAAGCTCAGACAAGAACATAGTTGTGTACTTGTATTACTCAGTTGTTTTTAATGCAATCCTACTTCTCTCCCCACCCTTCTTTTCATTGTTTTCATCACCTACTTTCAAATGTTGGGATGGAGAAACAATTCTATAATCACAGTGTCATGGTTTTGGATATAGTTCTGTTTCTGTGAGTCCCAACTCCTCAGTGCTGTTCCATTGCTCACTGGCACCTCCATCAAACTGGAGTTAGAAAGGAATAAAGGAGATGGGATTCACTGTAGCTGACATTGCTATTTATCAGTGAAGTCATTACAAGTGAAGAATGAGATTTGTACCTTCTGGCTTATATCAAGCTTATGGAGAATAGTTTTATCTAATGTTGGAGCTGGAAGGGACTCTGAAGATCACATGGTTAAATTTCCCTCATTTTTCTGGTTAAGAAGCAGAAACCCATAAGGTAAATTGACCTTGATGAAGGTCACACTAATTAGAGCGAGGGTTCTGCTTTTCACTCTTATTCATTCCACTGCAGCCCACCATGGGTAATTAACTTGTATTGTGTCATTTATTTAAAATTTTGACTCATTCCTTTTTAAGCCAGTTATAGACCATCATCTATATCTAATTTATATTTCTTTTAATCCTAAACAGTACCTTGAATAGTTAAGTTTTCAGTAAATATGTATTGAATGGATGATTAAGTCTAGAGATATGCTGTGTATTTAATGATATATATATAAAATACATATTGAAAATATGTAGCATTTTTAGCTGTCCTTTTATTTATTTCATGGATACATATCAGTTATGCAAACAGGATTACAAAGTGTATTATACATATTGATTTCCCAAACTGACTTCCAAGTGTTTAGGCTTTAGGATACTCAAATTTATTTCATCTGTGTACTAGATACTGAGTTTTTGTATGACATTGACTATTTTCTTTATATAAACTTCAGTATCACTTGCTCTAAGACTCTCAAAACCAAACAAATTTCCTCATAGATATTGGAGCTCCTTTGGAGGGTAAAAGTAAAAGGTCTATGTATGAAAACAAAATTCAGGGAAGGAAGCCAAGTTCATTACTGGTGTTAGTCCCAGCCTTTCTACTTCCAAAGGGAGGCATTATCAGAGAAATTACTGTGTTCATCTACTTTAAATATTTATTTAAATTTATTTTTAATAGTAACATCTAGAAGCATTAAAATGCTCTTCATTTTTAGTGGAAGGTCGCCACTCAAGTGTTCAACATTCTACCATGTGGATAAGTCACTCCTTGGAAGAATTATAAGCACCTTCAAGGTGCATTATGTATTTCAGGTTCATGATTCATCTGCTTTGAGGAAAAGTATTATTTTCTGGCACATATTCAAGTGCTATAATTTAATACATTTATAGTAAATTATTATACCACTGCAGCAATGAAATTCCTACAGCTCCAGGAGTTTCACCTAGGGAATAGTTGACTCATCTCTTTGGATCTGGTTAATTGTTCAGGAAAAGAAAAAAAGAAAAGCATAACTATTTAAATTTTCCCTGCCAAATACCTATGAAGGATATAAATACTGAGCAGGAGTATAAGTTAAAAATAATGTAAAGGAGCACAAAGAAAAGCTTGAACTGCTAACTTTTTCTATAGGTGTTTATTTGATACTTTGACTAAGGAAGTATCAGATAGAATATTATTACGAAACAACTAAAGGAGTAGCTCCATCTTAAAAGACTGAAGATTCCAGTTTTTGCTTATTTTTTGCCCCTCCCCTTAACTCTGTTCCTTATTATAGAATTCTTTAAAAGTATTGGTGTAAATTGGTTATGACATCTACAGCATACTCCTTGAATCCATCTTTCTCTCCCTCATTTCCCCCATGGTCATTTTCATGGGTCCTTATAATTGTCTCATTTGAACCCTTGTCAGGTTGTTGCTTCCAGAAGGTCTTTTGGTGAGGCATAGCTGGCGGTGTAGCCATAACCTTGAAGTTAGTCAAATACTGGACCAGACAAAGATGAAGGGCACTCTACAGGGCTGATTCTTAGCAGGCAAAAGCCAAGAAAAGGTGGTATCCCTCTCCATGGAAGCTCCTTGCCCTTCCTACAGCCCCACACAGCACTCAGAGCCACACTGATGAATTTACTGATAGTGTGTTACATCTTTAAGTATTTAGGACTAGAAAAAAAATGAAAAAATGTTAATCCAAATTTCTTGTCCAATTTACATGCGTGATGGTAGTAAGTATAATTCCAATTACATTCGTATTTGTAGTATGACAAAGCTTAACGACGTCAAGAAAAACAAGAAAAAATCTGTGGAGTCTAGAGTAGGTGTATTTTGTATGAAGTAGGCTTAATAATTCACTCAAATAAGATTTTTACTTATTTGTATTTTTATGTTGCACAGGTTCACAAATTTATTATACTCTATTAATGAAGATATCTTTATTTTTACAAAGGTTATACTCTTTAAACAAAATTGAAATGTAATTCAGAATTTTGTCTATGTGTAATTTAAAACTATGAATGTAGAGGCCTTCTATTTGAAAAATTTATCTTTTTAAATATATGGTTATAGATATATAATTAGCACATTGCTAACCATTCATTTTTCCTAATATTTGAAGAAAGTTTCTGAAGTGAAAATTATATAATACATTATTTGGAAACAGAATATACTATTCTGATATATTTATTTCATTTTATTTTTCTTGTATCTGATGTCTTTTCTCTGATTTTAAGGAGTATTGGGGCACTAAACATCAACTAAAGATGAGATTTGCATCCAAGTGAGAATTATTATAAGTTAAATTTTTCTTTATCCCATGCTTCATAAATCTTGCAGTTGGACTACAGTCTAACCATTAACATATACATGAAATGCTACATGTGAATGAGTTCATAAATTGCTGTGGATGAGATATTATCTTATTTTCTTTTTACATGAGTTTTTATGGACCATTACTAAAGTTAGTCAGTGTTAAATTTGGATAAAATTTGAAAAATACATTCACTTTAAATCTCAATTTGGGGGATTCTGTTCATATTTATTTCATAACTTATTATATCATACTTACAGGCTACATTTTAAATTTTAGGATTTAATTCACATATTAAACCAATTCTCTGAACATGAGTAGAAGACACTTTATTTTTTATTTTTATACTTTTTAAAGATTTTATTGATTTATTTTTAGAGAGAAGGGAAGAGAGGGAGAAAGAGAGAGAGAAACATCAATGTGCAAGAGAAAAGTCAATCAGTTGCCCATTGTATGCATCCTTATTGGGGACCTGGCCCAGTAGCCCGGGCATTTGCCCTGACCTTGAATCCATCCAGCGACCTTTTGCTTCGCAGGACTATGCTCAGCCAGCTGAGCCATGCGGGTCAGGGCAGCAGATACTGTAAATAGTATCATGACATTATATTGAAGATCATTTTTTATGAATAAACTTGAATGTGCTTGAAAAGAGAGAACCTCTTTTCATTTTGCAGCCGGGGTTGAAGAGGTAGATGGACATCTCGGAAGGAGGGTTTGGACTGTCAAGGAAAGTGAAGGAATGCATGTTTGGAATATAGTTATGGTGGTTATGATGTATATGCTATAATTTGGTTAACTTTAAGTGTTAATATAACAAGGTAAGACAATATTAAAAAACTTAAAAGCCAAAAGTTATTTAGAACTTACTAGATTTTTGGCTTTCATCAGGAAGATACTTTAAAAAAATTGTTGAGTGTTTCAGTTTTAATCCTAGTTAGCTTTTGTTGAAAATAAACTTTGTTGGTCTCTTTAATGTAGCACCCGAGAATATGTTTTTAATAGTGGAAACAGCATGAAAAGTATAGTCTGCTTTGCTTAGTGAGTTTTGTTTCTGAGGAACAGTATATGAGAGGAGTGTGGTGTGTTAGAGTTTTTATATGTCTGTAACCTTTTTAAAAATCAGCTGATCAATAAGATGCAAATTTAGGAATTGAAAGTCTAAAGATGACTCAGTGATGAGATAGTTGGAAGTGGGCATGATGCTAGAAAGAAAGAAATTACCATTTCTAAGTTCACATTATACCACCAAGGCTATAAGAGCAAAAAATGCTTGCTTTTTGAATAGTAACTCTAGTTTATTCCTTATTTATATTTTGCTTCCCTACAAATAACCTGCGATTGCTTATAACAAAAGATTATAGGAAATACAATAAACAAAATAGGATGACAAAGAGGAAATAAACAATTTATAAAGGGGAGAAAGCCAGGACAAGTCGATCGGAAGATTCACCTGAATACCACGATACCAAGCGTGACCCATCTCTGGGTTCCTGAGCTGAGACGTGAAGAAGGCATCACAGGGTGCTCCCACTGGGGTCAAAGTGCAACTGCTTCTTAGGAGTAATCTTTCCTGGGCCTTGCTCTGAAATATATTTCTCATGTGTGTTTTTGAACATTATGTTCCATACTATGATGGGTATTTTTCTTGACAATAGTTACAATTAAATGTAGAAGCATATCTCCAAAGGACTTTTCTTATATAAATGTGCAGTACATGCTGAGGGCAGTCCACGGTATGTGTATCATGTTAGGAAGCAAAATAGGAAAGTGGTCGAATGCCTAGAAAAGAGAAAATTGATTTCACAGTTAGAGATGAAAAGTTGAATGCAAATATTCCTCTTTGCTCTAAAGAAATTTAAAAACAGGGTGAAGTAAATCTTCCTGCCTTGACTCTTGAGAACAAAAGTTCTTTCTCTTTGAAGTACAAATCAGCCTCTATTATCTCTCTTTACTTGCTGTTTCCCTCTGTCTCAGAAAGAAAATAGGGTAAATTTGACCAAATAAGAACTGACAAGATTCACTCTACAGTGATTTTATAGATGTGTTCTGCATCTACTTAAAATTCAGATTTCTAGTCTTCAGTTGCATAGATTTAAGGTATAGATCAATTCTTCCAGAGGAAAAGTCAGAAAATTTAAAGGAGAGAAGAAGTTAAGTCATTTAAAACATTTTAATTACATCTCAAGCTAAAGGAAGTTAAAGAAAAGCCTGAGAAAGGAGACATTTTTATGGAAGTATATGATTTAAGATCAGGTATGAAATAAGACAGTTATAAAATATCTATGATGTACTGGAAAGAGTAGAATCTGAAGGTGTGTTATCATAATTGCCATTTATAAATAAATCAGTTTATTATTTCCAATGAAAGAACACTCTGACAACATCTATTCAATGTATGGATGATTCAGTTAATAGCTTTTCATGCCTCATTTCTGACATGCTTTTTTTAGGGAGATAAAAATACTGAAGTGATTGAAATACACTGTGCTGGAGTGACTTGCACATAATTTATTACTAACTGGTACTCTTGTTTCTAAATGACAATTCCCACCGCCCCTCACCTGGGAATGAAATAGCTTAAATGCTTCAGGGTTTGCTTTGCTAAGAAGCTTGCCGTTTAATAATCAGTAGCAGGTGAAGAGTGTGGGTACGTTTACTTATTGAAACATTATAATGCCTCCCCGAGGAGACCTGTGCGTTGTCTGGTGTACCGTGAGTCTGGGAAGAAGGGAAAATGTGCGGAAGTGGGTTTCTTTTTACCCTCCCGTCCCTTACAAAAACCGTCTCTTAATTTTAAGAGATTTTTTTAGCAGTTCTCATTCATAAAACTTCTGGATATTTCATAGAGTACCACACAGACAGAGTCATGTAAAACCAAGTCTTTGATTATTCAAGGGATTTGTGGAAGTCCTACTATCTAGCCACAAGCAAAGAACAGCTGTCATGAAACATGTCAAATGAGTTTTTTAAAGGGAAGCTTTGAGACTCATCTGACTTTTCTAAAACTTTTTTATTGCTGTTCAAGTACAATTGTCTCCATTTTACCCCACCACTCCCCCCACCCCAGCCACCCCACCTCCCGTCCCTAATCCCACCCTCCTTGGCTTTGTCCATGTGTCCTTTATAGATGTTCCTGAAAACCTCTCTCCTCTTTCCCCCCATTATCCCCTCCCACTTCCCCTCTGGTTACTGTCAGTTTATTCTTAATTTCAATGTCTGTGCTTATATTTTAAAAGCTCCAGGATATTCATTTTATCATAAAAGTCTTATTTTGAAACATAGTTTTGGTTGTCAAGAATAGTACAGAGTAAAATATAACCTTATTTATACTTTTTGGTGAGCTAATAAAGCTATATAACATTATGTCATTGAAGATTTCATATTTTAAGAAAAATTAATGTAAGCTTTTCCTTTCCAAGTCTTGTCACACTTCTTCACTGTGTTAGCACATACATATATATCACATGTCACTCAAATGAGAAACAGAGAAAAAAAGAGAGGAGAAGACATAGGCATGGAGAAGGAGAGTAAAACAAGCAGAAGGACACATTAATCTCCCTGTGATTTATTTAGGGCCCTGAAACTAACTGTTTCTTGCTCAGTTTTGTACCAAAGCCACCTATGATTTGTCTTAGTGGAATGGAGAAATTTAAAATTACTTCAAATAATTTAAAGGAATGATAACTTATTTATATCATCTTACTTAGAATTAAATAATAAGTTTACTATTAACCTTTATTCAGTTTTTAGTCTATTTCTGACTTCTTTCTTATCTTCTTGTTCATTCTACTTTAGTAAATGTTTTCAAGGCAAGAGTTTTGAAGAGAATGAACTTAGAGCAAATTTAATATGCAATGAGAGATTCAGCAGCAGTAATGAAATGCAGCTTGTTTTCGAGTGATCACTAGCTTAAAGTCCTTAATTATGAAGATGAATTAATCCATAAATTGTCACATGTTTTTGGAGGTACATGGGGTTCAAACTTGAAAAGAAATGGTAGCGATCACAGAGCTGGTGGTTTAGCTAACTTTATTTGCTGTGAACCTGAAATTTCCAACCAGCAGATGGAGACCTAATAGTATTTCTCAAAGCCTTTCTGGCGACTGTGCAGTTATTTTCCATTACCGTGCCAACCTCCCTATTTCATTCAAGAAGGGTCTTGTTAGTATTTAACAGTTATGCTAACAGTCTCAGACCCCCATGGTGTGATAAGTACATTACTATTCTTTGTAATCCAACTGGAGTTTCTCAGACTAGATTTTGCTGACTCTTAATAGGAACTAAGGACAATCATGAAACTTCAGAATCCTAAAGGCTGTTATAATTTTATAATCACAAACAAATTATAAACCCTACATATGTAACATTTCAAAGGTAACATTCAAAGCATGCACATTAAGTATGTTTTAGGTACTTAAGATAATAGAAATAGGTGCAGTCTAATGAATTCAGTTTTACAGGATCATTTACTACAAGATGACACAGGCCACACTATGTAGAATGAAATTTTATATGTATTCTATTTCTGAAAAATAATTGTTTGAATATAACATGCATTCCTGACATGGAGGATTGTCGTGGGCAGCTCTGCCCTACTGTGCACTCTCCACAGCCCATGAGAGTGCTTTACGAGAGGAACTTTGAGACATGCTTCCTTAGAATTCATTAAAATAACGTTATACATGATGAGCTCTTTTTATGTTAATATTGATATGCTCTGAAATTCTAGAATTAAAATATATTCATTTTTTTCTAAGTGGAAAGATCATCAAATTTTGCTGTGAATTAGTTAATGAATTCACTTTTATTGTTTTGGCTTGGTATAATGCAGGGTGCATTCTTAAGGATTTAATGAGAAATTGCCTTAAGCACACATACGCACACACACCAAAACCCAGTGGAATCTTTAGGGGAATGATGGTATTCTTATAACGACAGGTGTTAGCTAAGGAAAAAAGAACATATTTAAAGAAGTGAAGAATTAATGATACTAAACAGCTACCAGAGCAATTATGCTTATTGCCATATCAGATGAACTGACCACTTGAGAATTTCTTACTTTCTAAAGAATCATTTCATAGTAGTAGAATAAAATACAAAAGACTCTCTATTTATAAACTACTTTCTTTTTTTTTTAAAGATTTTATTTATTTGTCTTTAGAAGGGAAGGGAAGGACAGGAGAGAAATACCAATGTATGGTTGCCTCTCGAGAGTCCCCTGCCGGGAACTGGCCTGCAACCCAGGCATGTGCCCTGACTGGGAATCGAAACGCAATCGTGTGGTTCGCAGGCCCACGTTCAATCCACTGAGCTACACCAGCCAGGACTATTTATAAACCACTTTCTATTCACTTTAATATCAGATGTCATCACCAGTAATTGATGAAAATTTAAACTTTCTGGGTGAATACAACTCCCACATTTTTTAACATATTCCTGAGGTCAGAAGCATAATATAGACTTTTTGTAACACAAAGACTGGGTTTTCATGGGATATGTTCAAAAGCAAGCAAAACAAACAAAAAAAAACTTCTGACAATACATTACATTTATTTAATAAAATTGCATGTTATGCATTTATTATAGAATTGCTAAATAGAATGCTTTTGATTTGAGGATTAAATTAAGAAGATTGTGGGGAGAATTGAAAAAGTTCTTCTGTAACATTTATAGGTGGAAAGAAACTGAGTAGCTAGCTATCTGAGCAAAATATCACACTCTGAATACCCATAGACATCTAAAATCCGTCCATACTCTGATTGGGAGTGGGGAGCAGAGCTCCCAGGACAGATGTGACTTGTATGACTGACAAACTTGAGAATCCAACATGATATTCCCCACAGAGGGTTAATATGATTTACCTCCCTCTCCCCCAAGAAAGATAGAACAATGAATAAATAGGAACATAAAGAGAAATAGAGTTGAGAAAAAGGTGGGGGAATATTTATGTCCTTATAGAAAGGAAAAAACATTTACTGTGGCCAGAATAAAATTTGGCTCTGAACTTTTAGGCAATCAGGACAAAGATTGAGGCTGGTAATTCTTTGCCAGGAAAGCATGAATTTAACAAATACTATTAGAATAATATGTCCATGAGTGAAAATATAATATTCTTTTATACTTCTGTCTCCTCACTTTGCCCTTCTGAAAATTCTGTCTCAATTTTCATTTTTGCCCAGTTATTCCCAACAACACTACTAACCTTGATTTCTTCTGATTGCTGTGTGTATGTGCAGGTATTCAATTTAGCCTGACATTTTTTTCTACTTAATGTGAATGTCTTTTCGCTAAGATGATCAGCCCTTAAGAACAAGGACTATATTACGTACTCTTTTGTATATCTCAAAGATATTTACTTTTTGTTAGATGTATATAAGGTATCACATCCATTGTATTGATAAAAGGGCCTTAGTTATAGCCTTAAGTGAGACATTTAAATCTAAGAATTGGGCTTATGAAATGAATTGTAAATATGCAGATAGTAGCCATCACAGGGATCACTTTGTCAGCCTATCTACCATCTGGATTTGAATTCTTGCTTTAGAATTTAGTAACTATATTATGTAATCACTTTGAGCATCATTTTTCTTAAGAGGATAAGAACAGTACTTCTTCATAGGGCTATTATTAATAATATTAACCATATTAATGAGAATTAAATGAATTAATATATGTAAAATGCTTAGAAAGTAAGCATTCATGAAATGTTATTTTATCTTACAATGCTTAGTATTAAGTCATTTGTTTTTCTCGGGATAAATAGAAATTCCTTCTCATGGCAATTATAGAGCACATTCACTTGTCTGAGGTTCATGCTCAAAAAGAGAACATATATGACAATAAAACTGTTATTATTATAGAGAATAATATTTATATTCTCAGTAGCAGGAAGGCATATACTTATTTGAAAACTGTATTAGATTACTAAGTTAAAAAGAAATAACCCCAAATTACATTTCTGTTGTTACATGGTGTTTATCTGTTAGAAGATTCTTCTCCCAGTCCCTTTTTGGCTGTACTAAGGGGTCAAATACAGCTCACATATTTTTATCCCATACCAGGAATCAAAGGCAAGGAAACAGTGGGTAAGGGCTACTGCTCCAGCCTTCTGTTATTCTTGCACAAAATTATGAAGCATGACAAGAGTTCATTGTGACATAGCCATGTTGAATCAATAAATCCAACGTTGATTCAAGAAACTCCAGTTTGAAGTTTATTAAAGAGGAAACTGTAAGCAGTTTTGAAGGATGTCCGATACACTGAACTTAAAACTCCATCAAAACCAGAGGGGAGAAAGTGCTGACATATAAAGATCTCACATTTTTCTCCAGATCACGTAGGGTTCAGAGATGTTCATTATCTTTTCCTAGACACCACTGTTATCAGTACAGTCAAAGTAGAGCTGGGACAGGCCCCTAGGATATTATCTCAAGGGGGTAATTTCCTAATTGTATAAATTAATATGAAATAAGACCCATAGGTAATGAATGTTACAGGTGTCTAGGTCAAGAACTGCTAGAGGGGACTTCGGAAACCGTTTTCCCGGCTCCCCACGGTGGTGGCCATACCGGGGGAATGATTGCTGCGTAGTAGAATGTAACGGCGGGGTTGGTGCATCTTTAACCACGTTTTCATCGGGCTGTTTAGGGCGTTATATTTATAGACCTGTAATTGAATGCAAATATATCATTGATGATGTAAAATGGTAAGAACAGATGGAGTATATTTAAATTACAACTCATTTCTCAACATTAGAGTTTGACTAGGTAGATGTGAATTTATGTATTCACTCATATGGTTGAAGCAATAATTTGGAGTTTATACTTTTGGGCTATTTCAAAATTGGTCTTGAGAAGAGCATTTGGTATTTAGTTTGAATCTTTTATTGTGATATTTCAATTTCTCTCTGGATAAGTAATAGTGATAGTTCTTAAACTAATTTTTATTCTTAATGTGTTTTCTCTCTTTTGGTAAAATTAATTCTGTCTCTTTAATCTGTATCACCATTGCACAAAGCTGTTTGCTTTTATGTTTCTAATGTACGTATTGGCTTTTCCTGATGACATTTGATGACATAATTGGTATTATAAATTTTAATTCTTAGTCTTAGTTTTAAAAATTATTTGCAGACTTATGACAGTAAATTATATTTCCTTCACTTACCTCTCAGTATGTGTTAATTTTTTCTCCTCTTCATTGTTTTTCACCCATCTTCAACCCAGGAACATCTCTGTTGTCCAAAATCATACTTATTCTATCTATTTCAAATCAGTTAGTTAGTTCAGATATGTCTGTATAGGTGGCGGCGCCAGAATGAGCAGATGTAATATTATTAGATTCAGGATGCTAGAGTTTCTTTCTTTGCCAAATTTATGAATTGTTTTAAATGTATTGCAGTTTTGTCACAGTGGTGGTAGTTTTGAGTAGAATTGTAACTTACACAGTGTTTTACTAGCTCTTGAATCCCACATGTGTTATAAAGGACAACGGTGCTACATTTAGGCAGGTGCTACATTTCAGATGGTGTGATGGAGTAACCTGCTGATGCAACTTCCTAGTTACATTACCTTTGGCTTGTGCAGATTCAGAGAGAAATAGAAGAACCTCTTAGCGCAATGGTTTAGTAAAAATCTCCCAGAGACACTAATGGAATCAATACTATTTAAGAATCATTTATTAAAGATGAGAGTGAGGAAGATATAATTAAAGATTTGAGTTTAAAAATAAACTTAAAAAATTTACTGGGCTATATGCACATAATGATGAAAACATTTCCATTGCCCTAGCAAGGAAATTTATATGTATAATATATAAGCTATATATATTATATTCTGAATAATAGGACAGGCTGAGTCTACATTGTTATGAAGGTTACCTTCCTGCTTTTACGTAGTTTGCTCCCAGATCCCATGTCATTTGTGTAATAATGTACCCATAAAAAATAACCCCACATAAAGTCATTCGAAGGAAATATTCTGAAGCCCAAGCTATGTCATTGCCAGTTAACATATGTGATTGTAGATTATTGGTGGTTTTCTTCACCTTGTTATTTGCATTTAGTTACTTTATTGACTGTTCATCTATACAGTTTTTGCTTCAGTTGACAACTTTCCATATTTGGCCAGTTGAAAATTATATGGTGGATATCTACTTAAATATTTGAAAAATAATTCCATAATATGCTAGGAACATTGGAAATAAAAGTAAAACATGAATATTTAGGAATCTTTATCTTTTGAAGGATTTTTTCATATGTTCATTCTTTCTAAGAAACAACGTATAAAGCTTTAAGAAAGTAATGGATATTTCTTTCCATTAAGTTGCTGCTGACTTGGATATTAAAGGGAATCTCTACAGTATGAAATAGTCTATACAATTTTTCTGTTTAGGGGTAGAAAGATATATTCTTTTTTATAAAATACCCATACTTCATTAAAATATGAGCTTAATTATATTGATTATGATCTTTTCTCACGTTGGAAAATGAGCCTATTGGGTGGTAGGGGCACATCGTTAGAGTCTGATGAACTGGATTTGAATTATGAACTCTATTGTATGAGCCTTGGCAAGTTATTCAGTTACCATAATCCTTAATATTCTCTTTTCTACAATAGTGGTTAGGCCTATTGCCTAGAATGGCTTGAGAATGAGATGAGGACAGCACAGTGCCCGATACATCCTTTCTCTCCATTTCTAGCTTTTCAGCTGTTATATTATTATCTGTGGGAGCAAATACTGAGTTAGATAAGTGAACAACCCAGCTGGCCTAAGACTCTTTTCAGATATCCCTGTAAATCACAGCCAGGAAACAACCTGACCTATTTATGTGCAGTGGCCCTTTGCTGTGCACTCCTCCAATCAAGAAAAGCATTCAGTCAGACTTAGAATTCTAGATTCACATCGACAGAAGAAGGCATCAGGATGCATAATTTTAGACTGGAATAAAAAGCAATTGAATGACTTAGTAAAGGTAAATTCACTTGAATAATATGAATTCACTGGTATGAATTCATTCATTCAAAAGGTAAATTCATTTGAACAATATTGTCTGCAGCAGAGATTAGCTTCACAGAATCTGATTCAGTAAATATAGGCCGAACCCTAAGGATTTGAGGTTGTTTTGATCTCTTAATAGTAACTTTGAAGATATTATGTGGTAAAAGTTTAAATCAATAAGCAGAAAAAAATGGTCAATTTTATCCACTCATGTTATCTCAATACTATTTTTTCATTAATCCAGATAAAGTCAGTAAGCGAAAGAGACAAAATTATCACTCTATAATGTCTGTAGACCTGCTCAAAAGTGGGTCCTTCATCTTCTGTACTCCAGGCAGAGAGACTGCATCACAGGACCTTCCCAGTCACACAGTCGAGCGTGCTGCCATGTATGTGTATCAAAAGATATACGGAAACCGATTTACAAAAAGAAATTAGTGCCTGTTGCTTTAGATTAGAAAACAAAAAGTATTTACTTTAAGAATCCTTTACCACAAGGTTCCTTTTTACATTTTAAATATTATTTTATTTATACAAAACAAATGTTCACTTAGCATTTTAGGAAGACACATATATAAAACAAAACCTATAAATGTTTGGGGGAAAAGAGGAGGAAGAAACTAAAAGAATGCCCTAAGTCCTAGGTGGCTGAAGCACTCTCTTGCTTTAAGATCAACTGGATTTTTTTAACATGAATTTTACTCTAAATTAAAAAATGTTGAATATAAGCAGACTCATTTCACAATAAAATCATAATACAAGCCGTGAGAGACCTTTAAAAATAGCCAGTCAGTGCTCTGGTATTTTTTGTTTTTAATTTTCAAATACTTTTTTCTATTACAGTTGATAGTAAAATGAAGCACAATTACTTGTTGTCAATCTATCCTGAGCGGTATGTGTGAGTTTTGAAAGCATGGGTCTTGGATCCCTTGCCACTGGTGCTCCTCCTGTTAGGAACGGCTGTGGTGAGTTGAGAAAACAGAAGTAGCTGGAAGGTCTTACTAAAGGACTAACTCATCTGGATCCTTACTGCATGACCGACCCATCTGGACCTGCAACTTGTATGTGTTACCAGATATAGATTCCAGAGTGATAAATTATGTATTTATATATTTTATTTATTTTCCAGAGTGATAAACAGTGAAGAACTATGCCAGTGTTGAGGTGTAACTACTCTAGAGATTTCTCACCACCATCTTTCCTGAAACCAGTTATCAGTTATCCATCAATCCCACTTTCTCTCCCTTTAGATACTGCCATCCACTCAGCACATCTGATTTTCTTTCTTCCAGCTTTCTAATAGTTCACATCAGTATATATTATTACACTTTCAGTTTCTGTACCCATTTTGAATGTTTAGTTTGAGAGATAACATCTGTTTTCTAGCCAGGAGCAGGCAAAGACAAATATATATATTTTTACTCCTATATATGGTGGTTTTTAGAAAATATTTTTGCAAAAAGGTTTTGCTATTTCTTAGCAGTTTAAGGAGTCAGACTGACCTGGTTCCAAATTGGGATTATGTCATTTGTGTTTTTTATTTTTTATCCTATTCTGAGGATAATATATTTATTGATTTTAGAGAGACAGGTGGTGGTGGGGAAGAGAGAGAGAGAAAGAGAGAAAAAGAGACAGACAGAGACAGATAGACATCAATGAGAGAGAGAGACATGGATTGGCTGCCTCCCACATGTGCCCCTACCTGGACCTGGGGTGGAACCTGAAACCCCTGGTGCCTAGAACGATGCTTTAACCAACAGAGCAACCCAGCCAGGGCATGTCGTTTATCTCGAATGCTATATGTGGACATGTTTTCTTTCCCTTAAAAATATAATGTATATTGAAACCTGCATCATTATATGATTTTCTGGAACATTAAGGAGGGAGCAGGGCTAGAGATTTGATAAAAATGAGCTGAGCTAATTAGTAAAATTATCATTTGCCTGTTTGCATGTTTTAGCCTCTATACATCTTTTTTGATAAATTACAATTCATTTTTAGTAGCAGAATAGAAAAAGTTCTATATTAAAACATGTATAAGAATTCATGGTTCAAGAAGTAGTCTTGTTGGAACAAAAAAAGAATAAAAAATTATAAAGGTCTTCCTGATTGGCTCTGAATTTATTATGTGTTCAGTTGGACATGTGTATAAACTGGCATTGTGGATCTGTTCTGTAATACCCACGCAGTCTCAATTTATATGATCCTTGGTTTCTTTTCTTGTGCTTCTCGATTTCATGTCTACTTTGGGGCCAATATACATCCACTTCCTGTAAGTAACTATTCTGCGCATTTACAGATATGATATGTTAACAAGTTTGTAACTTGTTATGCTTTTTAAACAATGAGTTTTAATGTGAGAGCCCAGAACAGCACACAGGAAAAGTTAATTAGCCTATATATTATATGGACAGAGGAACTGACTTAATTAGGAATTACTAAATAGCATGTTAACCTTTTTTTGTTTTTGTTTTTCATTCTGTTTACTGTCCCTGGAAATTCTCTGGCTCCAATCAGAGAGAGCAGGCTTTTAGTATAGAGGAGAGACTAAGAGACCCTGAATTTTGAGATTGATTCAGTTGTCTCAGTTGTGTTCTTGAGTGAGCCTCAACTTCTTTGAGACTAATGTGTCTTCATAGGATGGTTATGGAGACAAAATGAGATTATTTATGTGAAATGTAGTTATAAACCTCAGTACTACATAACTTTATTGTTCACCAGAGCTCTTGCTGTTGTAACCATGTTGGGTCAAATTCTGCATTTTTCACCCCCAAACACAAAGTTGTTTAAATAGTGAGCACAGACTGGATGGGAGACATGGGGACAAGGCAGTTAGGACAGTTATCAAGTGCTGGAAAAGGTAGGTTAGAAATAGAGATTTTAGACACAAATATAATATATAAATTGCAAATGTGTGACAATGATTCCAGACACAATCTTCTTCTCTAGCAGGTCCTCACCCCACCAACCCCTACCCCGCGTGGCAGGATGAAAAGGAAGCAAACAACCCAGCAGCAGCAGCAGCAGCTTCTCCCTCCTCCTCTTCTTTTTCGTTAAAGGTGTTTCCAGTTTAATTTCAAATATGAGAAATCTCAACATTCTTAGTTTTTTTAGCTCTTACTGTAGTAAGTCTTCAGATGCACAGAGCTAGGTTTCCAAGGTGACTGCTTCTATTTAAGTTTTTCACTTTAGATGAACTTAAACTGTCAAAAGAAAGGGTTTGCTTCAGAAAACCAAGGACATATGTCTATGAGGCTTCCTATAACTTGAAAAATTTTAGTCATTTATCAATTTGAAAATGTCTGGAAATACATATAAACTGCTTATTTATGCAAATTAAATGACACTTGAATGTTTGCAAGGCCAACTTCTAATAAGAAAATTGCAAATGACATTTTGATTTACATAGTAATAAATTTTGCATTTGATTTTAGACACAAATAATACATTTATAATTAACTCTATAAATTTATATATTGTGCAAAGCAAATTCTCAACTTAGAGGATTAAGAATACTGTGCAAAGAAGTTAGGAATTGAAAAAACAAAAATAAAAATTTGACTTAAAATGATAAAAATTTTGAATAGCAAATAATGTATGCAAAATATGTTACAAAATATGTGATGTTAAATAATTGATACATATACTATGACATTTAGTTTGATTTAAATTAGTAAGAGAGTTTGCTTCTGTCAACATATTTTTTTCTTTCTGACTTTGGATATTTTAAATAAAAATTTGCTGTACATGTTTTAAGTTTATTCTTCTTGAAGCTGCTTTTAAATTTGTCATAATAAAACTAGACTTGTATAGGTATGATTTTTAGAAGAAATAAAAAATTAAGCATTTGACATTGGTTTTCACAAATTGTTTTCTTCATTGTATTTGATTGATTGATTCCTGTTAGATTGACATATTATCGACCTATTTTTGATGTCATGATTATAAATGACAATAAAAAAGCGCTTCTTCTAGTGCAACAGCAATTGAAACTTGTAGTTTTATAGTAAAAAACACACAAAAGAATGTGTGACTATCATAGATAAATTAGCAATATTTTCAACAATAACCAATATTTTCAAACAATAACCTATGGCAAACAAACACCAGAAACAAGTTAATTATTTCAGCCTCTAAAAGGTCAGGTATTCATAATTTGATTTGAATTAACTGTATAATACAAGTGTAAAATCAATATATAATCTGAAGTGGTTTCCAATTACTCCAGGTTATTTTTTTCTGATAATTTGGAAGTGAATCTCATTATGGACTGCAATATAAACAGTTTAGAACATTTGGGGATATCTGCAATCTCCTTGAGCAATGAAGTTCTCCACCACCGCTCATATCTATATTGAAGGAGCTGCGGAAGTTGACTCCTCTCCCAGGAGGCAACTGATGTAGCAAACAAAGTTAAAAAATTCATATATTTTCTTTGAGATGTTCCCAAAATATAGCCTCACATTTCTAAATAAGAAGTTGTCTTAAAAACCAGGCACATTTTGCTCTGACTAATGACTATTTTTAGGTAAACCACTTTGGGTTAATTAGAAGAAAAATTGCTACTGTACAATTATGCTCTATTCTTCCACCTTGGCCCGAAAATACTGACATGTAACAAGTTTTTCTTTGTCACTGACAGTTGTACCTTTTAAGTGTTTCAAAGTCTGTTGCTGTGGTTACGGCCTTTGTTTCCAGGGATGTTTTGTCCATGCTTCCCTCCCACCCTTAACAATGGGTTATTCAAAAGAATGAAATAATGAGTCATTCATTCGAAAATATGTTGTTAAAATATCCCTCTTTATGATTACATTTCACTATTTAGAAACTAGGCTGTAATTCAAGGCAACAGTTAAATCTGTGAAGAAGTGTTAGAAAAACTCTTTGATTTTTTTTTCATTTATAAGAAAAACCTGGCTATGTAATTGAAGAACTTCTTAACAAGCATCAACAATTCAACCTTTTTGGTTAATGTATTATTTCAGGAACAAGTAGATAAAATTCTACGCAGTAGCATGATAAAAATCGTGCATGTTTCTCACAGCACAGAATTGGAGAGTCAAAGTTTCTGGGCACAAAAGCGGTAACAAAACAGTCCCTACAAAACTGAGTGACTCTAAATAACACAAGAAATAATTTTTGTTAATTTAAAACTGTAGAAACTGAAATGTGTAAAGTTTGTAACATAAAATGTAATTAAATTATGGTACTGTACATACCAGTTGTTTGTATAATTGAAATTTTACAATATGAAAAATACATTAGCTCTGTACAGTTTTTACAGATAGGTAGGATGAGTTTGGGGAAAAAAGATTTTTTTTCAGGGCAATACTCTAAGTCAAAAAAATACTGCACAACTTAGCTAATTACAAAGTGTAGACTTGAAACAATTCATGTCTTCTTTATTTCATGAATCAATCTTGGATTTTTGTTTATTTTAACAGGGGATTTTTTGTTTTGTTTTTAGAGTCCACAATGAACAAATCTTCCTCATTTTTGTCCTTGAGGTCACAAAGTTTGGTAGCGATTCTTGGCTACCAAAGAGCTCAGTTAAGCCAGGTGCTGTTTATGGTCACTGATTCGTCCAGCTGCTGTGATTGTGCTCAGGTCCAGCTCAGTCTCTAGGTGTGTTTCCATTGTATCTTCCTGTGCATTCGTTTCGAAGGTCTTATGAGAGAGAAGTTCATGATGCACCCCACAGTAACTTATTGTGGGCTGGTCATACGCCAGAAAGGTTGACACATTCATTGATAACGGTATCTGGGGAAAAACGACACGAGAAAAGTCAGTTATAAAAAGACAGGCAACTTTGAGGGCAAGATTTGGAGACTGTGAAGGTGCACACCCGACCTCTATGGTTGTATATGTGGCTCAAGTGTCCCCATGCTGTCACACTAATGTCCTTCATTCTCAGGCTAGTAAACACAGTGTGACAGTTTTAGAGCCTAAATGAAGTTGCTCAATTCTTAACTAGAACCTTCAGATAAATTGTAGTGTAAGTGGTTCTGAAAATGCTAAAAGCTTCATTGGAAGAGTCAAAAATGATTTTCCTCACTGGGGTAAAATTGTGGGTTTAGAACTAAGAAAACTAATATCGGTTATGTGTGGGCTGCCTCCCCATCTTCCCCTACTGCCCATCTCCATCCACTGAGTTTTGACTTCGTTGGTTAGGTCTTAAGACCTGGAATTTGCATTTCTCCAAGTTCCCATATGAGGGTGATGTTGTTAATCCACAATCATACTTTGAAACCCTCTGCAGAAGAGAATTGTCTAGGCAAGTCAGTTTGACTCTTGTCACTCAGTAACTTCTTAATGCTTATTTCTTCATGAGAATTTCTTGAAACATTAATGTTTGTAATTTGGCTCCTATATCTAAAATTTAAGGTTTAGAGAACTCCCAGGAAGAATCTGTGACTCCTATATAAGTCTTAAAAGGTTGAAAGGATGATGCTAGTTTTGAAGGAACGTGTGACGTGTATAAGAAAGGGATTCCCTTGTTAATTGCAGCTAATGAAAAATGCAAAGTCTAAAGATAGGGTGAAAAAAAACCAAGAGTGACCATTATGAGCAGAAGGAAACATATATATTACAGACAATGGGTAGTCTGAAATGTCAAAGATCAGTGTAGGGAGTATCCCCATGCTTTTCAACAAGATAGATACTTGTCTGAAAAAAGTAGGCAGATGTGAGGAACCTTGAGCTCTGATCCCCTTTCAATACCATAATTACTATTTCATATTGTTCAATTGCCTTGGATAAAAACTCCTGCCATTCTTGTTCCATGAGTGGGTTGAGCACTTCAGATTAAACTCCTTTCTGATGTCAGCTGAGATTAGATCCCAAGGCTGAGAAAAATAGAATGTTGAGGTTTTATTCTTTACTTGGTTCTTTTTCTCCATGCCTGAGAACCTGCTTTGGATTTTTTTATTCCATTTCTATTCTGCTACTCATATTTATTTTTTCTTGAATAAAAATTGGTTTAGCAAATATTTTTGTTTCCTCTTAAATAATAGTATTCACTTCTTTTGAGATTATTATTTTTAATATGAACATTTCAAGGTATAAAATGTTCAGGGCATAGTCCTTGGAGACAGAAATGTAATCCAGTTCATCAAATTGAATACCTGGGTAACTTTCTTTTTATGTGGATTTTTTAAGTTTGACACCTGCAGTTATCTGATATGTGAATATAAGACATCATATACTTAAGAAAATAATCAAGGCAATTGAAAGATCTTAGAGAAAATAATAGGATGCTTCCAAAGGTGCTCATTTGAAATAAGTAAGAATTCTGTTTTTACAAATGAAATAGCTCAGATAACTAAAATATAATATTATGCAAAAGTAATTGTATAATATGAATTGATTTGAGTTATAGGAGAGAATAAAAATAGAACTGTTATCAGGTACATGAGTTTCACATTAAGCCTCTGGGAAAATCAATGCTCTGTAATTGGTTATGGGTCATATATCTGTAGGATTTAATATATTCTTGTTTGTCATGGAAATTTCTGGATCATATGTTACATCATTCCTGGCTTGCTTGGAATTAACTCTACAGTAATTTGTGATTTCTATGGTGATAATGATTTAGGAAAAATAATGAAGCATAATGTGTTTATTCTATATGTCTGTATATGCACACATGATAATTTCCTGCTTGTTTTATATCTTATTTTATATCTTGTTTTATCCTGCTTGTTTTATATCTATATCTATTAATTGTTTTAATATCTAGAGCCTGCTGATATTCAGAGTACAAGTCCTAATTCAAACCATGTCAGTTAAATTGTTAGCTCTCAGTATTTGTTAAAGTATTCCACATCTTTTCTTTAGATAGTTTCTTATTTTTATATATGTCTTCACCCATGGTTATGCTTTAAAATTTTTTAATTGCTGTTAAATTGTATTTTTTTCATTGACATCTAGTCCCCCTCTACCTGCCTCCCCTCCGAAGTCACCACATGGTGTCCGTGTCCATGATGTCAAGTCATGTTACTCCATCTCTGAAACTGGGGTAGCACTCATCATCGGTGTGGATTTTGAACATGTATTTCCCTCTCTGCAACTGAAAGTGATTATTAAATTAAATTACATGTTAATATCAATAAAATATGATGTATCAGTAAGTAGAACTGAACAGGTAACCATATCTAAATACAACATTCCAGTAGATTTTTTTCCTGATTGACTTAAATGCTTTTGAAAATCTAAGAGTGAGCATTGGGGCTTAAATTGTTTTGCAAATCTAAGAGTTAGCACTGGGTATATACACATGTTTATTTGTAGTAAACCCTATATACATCAAAACATGTGTGTAGTCTTGTAGACAATTTATAAATCATTTAAATCAGGTATGGAAAATGCAAATTTGGAGGATATGTTAGTTCTAGACAACTATTACAATATTTGTTATATATATAAGATATGTATATAAGATATGTAAATAGATATAGCAAACCATTTATAATATGGGCATATATTCTGCCTGGGTAGTGTGGAGAGGATATCCACTGCCATTAAACAGGTACCCTGAGGCTCAGATACGATCCATGTGAACCCCTTCTTGTTGCCAAGTCAGTAAATAAAGCAGCTCCTTCTTCACATAACCATCAAATGACTTTGTGCTCTTTCTTTTCCCTTTCCAGTCTGACCTTGGTGTACTCAGCTCATTCTCTCTCTTTCTCCATTCTTAGCTGCTGCATTTTAATATGCTGAATCTGGTGAGGCACACAGTCATGCTCTCCCCAATGGATAAGGTGTTCAATAAGGCAGTCCCAGTTTATGCTTATTGTTCCATTTTGGACAATAAATCACTTACTAAACCTACCTGAAGATGGCACAAATATATTACTGCACAAAATGGAAATGAGTAGCAACCCTAAGTGCTTCACTAGCTCATCTGTATGGTGTTCCAGGAAGGGCAGTAGGAGATTTAAATCTAACCAGGCTCTGCTCCCCCAGATCGTTTGCCAGCAGGATCTGTGTAAAGTGTCCATAGCGTCTTGTCATATCTTTCAGAGAGCTAACAGTTGCAGTGCATTTCAATGTAGTAAACTCTTCATAATTAATTATGGTTTCCTTTGGTCCTGTAGGTCACTGTTTTCCAGGTGAGGTGATTATTAAAGCATAATTGGTGGATGTCCAGGGATATAAAAACTTACATATGTCATCTAGAGTCTGAGCTAAGAAATCATTATATGCTTTTCTAACAATGAGAGGTAGTAGCTAACTCATTATTTAGAAAATTCCCCTTAGGAAAAATTTTGAGTCTGCTAAACTACTTCCTCTCTTGACATCAGTGGTATTTGCCTAAGCAATAATTTTCCAGTGTCTGTCTTATTATCAATGATATACCTTTTACGTGTAAAAATTTATAGTCAGATGAGTAAAAATAAGTCATTATCAATGGTATTTTTCTCATTCGTGTATCATTTTGAGCTTGTGATTTTAAAGGGAAGGAATAGTTTTTTAGTTTCCAATTTGTAATTAAGTAAAAATAATGCTCAGTTTACTGCATAAATATCTATGTATATCTGTACAAATATAGGTGCATATATATAATCACACATATATATCAATTATATTCTAATTAGTTGATTACAAGTTATTTATTATTAATTTTTAATTGAATTTATTGTGATCACATTGGTTCAGAAAACCATATAGGTTTCAAGTTTACAACTTAGCAAAACTATCCCTGCACAATGTATCATGTGCTCATTACCCGAAGCAAAGTCTCTTTCTGTTCTCTCTTATCCCCCTTTCCCCATCTCCCCTTCCCCCTCTGGCTATCACCAAAGGGAAATGCTTTTTTGCTCAATTCCTTCACCTTCTTTCATACAGACCCCCAACCCTGCTCTTCTCTGACAGCTGTCAGTAGTCTGCTCCACCTGTCCATGCCTCTGTTTCTATTCTGTTTGTCAGTTTATTTTGTTCACTAGATTCCACCTATAACTGAGATCAGAGGGTGTTTGTCTTTCTCTAACTGGCATATTTCACTTAGGGTAATTATCTCCACTCCATCAGTACTGTCACAGAAGGTAAGATTTTGTTCTTTTTTTTACAGCCAAGTAGTAAGTATTCCTTTATGTAAATGTACCACAGATTTTCTATCTACTCATCTCCTGACAGGCACTTGGGTTATTTCTAAATCTTGGCTACTGAGTTACAAGCCATTTAAACATCTCTCCTGGTGGATATTTAAGTATAATATTCTGAATAGAATTCTGAATAGAATTCTATTCAGAATATTATACTTAAAATATTAAGTAGTATTTTAAGTATAACATTCTGAATAGAAAGTGACAGCCCACTTTTGAGGAAATAATGAAAAGGCTATTTTTTTCCCTTTCTAGAAATGTAAAACATAGGAAATGTTTGGTTGTCGTGTTCTTTCTGAATGGGGTTTTTAGTGAGCTTATGTATTACTGCTGACTATTCTTGAGCAGAATGCTCATGCTGTTTCCATGTGTCACAGGGGGGTCCTCCATGGGTAGAAGCCAGATACTATCTAGTGAGGAGTCCACCTCTCTACCTTGTTTAAGGATGGCACTTTAGGGTTTTTGTACCTACTGTTTTCAGTGATCTGCATGGAGTGAGAGAATTGGACTTCATGAAACAATTGGTATTATGAGATGTAGGTTTTATCACTACCAAGACATTACTTTCCATTTTATGCTATAATTTAGAGTCCAGTTATCTTACTTCTGTCTTTATCTACTAAACTTAATGAATTTTCATTTCGATGAAGTTTACATCTACATATTAATATGCATAAAAATAGGCATTATAATATTTTTCAAAGTAATATGGCCATGCCTCTGATGTTGCAGGTTTGGTTCCAGATCGCCACAATAAAAATATCACAATAAAGGAGTCACACAATTTTTTTTGGTTTCCTAATACATATAAAAGTTATGTTTATACTATAATATTCTTGATTAAGTGCATAGTAGCATTATGCCAAAGAATGTACATACTTTAATTAAAAAAGACTTTTTTGCTAAGGAATTGCTGACCATCATCTGAGCTTTCAGTGAGAAAATGTTGCCAGAGACTTGCTCAATGTAGGGTTGCCACAACCCTTCAGTTTATAGAAAATGCAGTATCTGCAAAGTGCAGTAAATCAAAGCCCAACACAATGAGGTATGCCATCACCTCTATAATTTGTCTCTAAATTTGTTTCAAACTGAGTTCATCGCTGGATCCAATCTGGCTCTTCTTCCCTGTGGTCCCTATTTTGTTAAGGGGAAAACAGAACCAAGTCAGTTTTGCCTTAAGTCATATTCTTTCCTGTCCCTTGTTCCAAATGTCCTGTTATTTGCCAGTTACTTTATTGACATTAGTTGACATGTGTCTTTTACATGCACTTTTTAAATTTCCGTGGGCACTAAAATATCACCTTGTTTGCCTTAGTGATTGCATAGTTGGTTTTTCTAATCAGCAGAGTTGCATATAAAACTAGATATTTGTAGCCCTGGCTGGTGTAGCTCAGTGGATTGAGCGTGGGCCTTCGAACCACACGATCGTGGTTCGATTCCCAGTCAGGGCACATGCCTGGGTTGCAGGCCAGTTCCCAGCAGAGGACACATGAGAGGCAACCATACATTGATATTTCTCTCCCTCTTTCCTTCCCTTCCCCTCTAAAGATAAATGAATAAAATCTTTAAAAAAATAGATATTTGTAAGTTCATTTCTGGAGATGATTGAATTTTTCTTTAACTAGATATAAGCAACATGTAAAAAGAGCGAATGCTTTTTATCTTTATTTTACTTTTTTATTGTGCCTGAAGCATTACCCTGTCTTTGGAAAGAAGTGAGATATGAAATACACTTCTCAGGAAATTAGTTTCCTTAAATACATTATTTTATATATATATATATATATATATATATATATATATATATATACACACACACACATGTATATGGTGTGTCTGTATCATGCCACTGCATATAAAATTCTTAATTTGAAGTTTTACTTTTTTAAAAAAATATACTTACTAATCACTTAATTCTTGTCCAGCTTGATGCCTCTACCTTCTGTTTTACTGATATAAGCTAAGTTTCAAGGTAGCCTTGGGTTTTGCTAGGATGTGTGCTATTTGGTGTGTTTGGGGAATTGCTTAGCAATCATTGTTTCAGTCCTAGCAATCATGAGCTTTGAGTACAGGCTGGTAGTTTTACTTAGAGTCAGAACGGGTATCTGTAATTTGGTATTATTTGACTGATATTAAACTCTCAGAAGAACATGCCTTACCTACTGGCTAGATTCCTATCTTGAAAATTTTATTAATCTCTATTTTGGTTTCTAAGTATTAAGGCAGTTGAGACAATGTGTTATATAGGAAGAAACAGTGTAAGCAATTATCACACTGCAGCTTGATTCCCTGGCGGAATATTAAAATCAGCTACCTTGAATCCTAATTTAATTTCTTCAGGATTTCTGCAGTGGTTCTTCTGCCTGGCCATTTGAGTAGCTGTGGGCATTTGTTCCATTTCTTGGTCAGTATAAGCCTCGCACACATCTCTAACATCTTCCTCATTGTCATCACTGTCACTCATTGAGCAATTACTGTGTGCTAGCTACCGTGCTATATGCTGGACGTAGGTCAACGTCTTTAAACCTCCCAAAGCTGCTGTAAAATAAATATAATTATCCCATTTTACAGTTGAGAAAACTAAGGTAGTTTAAATAATTAGTCTAAAATTACTCATGTGGTGAACTGCAGAACTGGTTGCCTGATTTCTTAATCACCACCCTTTACAGCCTATTTATCACTTTATCTAACTCACACTGGTCCTGGAACCTGGAGAAGTGAATACAATATGATGTGTCTGAATCCATTTAAACACCATTTCTCAACATTTGTATCTTATTTCCATTAGGGTGAACATCATAATATGTTATGCTACACCATAACTTTGTGGCACTGCTTTGCATATTAGGTATTCTGGAAAGAAACATGTAGTTTATTGGGGATTTATGATGGGGGTAGATGTAATACCTCAAAATTAGAGTTCTCTGCTTCTTACTCAACTCTTGTTGGCCCGTACAAAGTGTAAGGAGAAGGATCTAATCTGGAGAGCATTCTGGACTAGGACAGGAACCTTATACTCTGTGATACAAGATACATTTTTGTGTCGACTTAGAAATTGGTAGAAATATTTTGCAATTAAATGATGTTAGCTTTTCTCTTTAACAAAAGATGCAAAAAACCCAAAACCTCTATCAATCTGTGTAAGGAACTGGTTTGTTTTGTCCTGGCAAATGTGACTCAGCTCTGTATGGAAAACCTACAGAAATGAAGTGGTGGGCAGGAGCCAGACCTTCAAACCGAGTTTTCCCATGGGAATCAGGCCTAGAACATGCATACAGACTGTTACGGCTTGCTCTTGCTAAAAGTCCATCACCCTGGTCTAAAACAACAAATGTGTATTGTCTACCTTCAAGGTAATTTCCAAAGCCTATATGAGTTCTTCCAAGGACAGAGCTAATCAGCTCATCGCCATTCCCCTCTGCATGTTATTTTCATTTTCTTGATTGTACCTAAAATGTAGACAATAATATTCTATGTAATAGATAATAAATCTTTCTCTGATGTAAGACCCCAGGAAAACAATAAAAGCCTGTCTAGGCAAGGGTCGAGGTGCTCCCCTCTTGAGGGAGTGGCTGAGGCATCCGGAGGCACTCTCCCCTTGAGAGAGTAGCTATGCTGTTCCCTTTTTCTACACAGGATTGTTGTCACCTGTGCATTCATTCTCGCCATAAGCCACAACAGGTGGGCTCTGCTGGTCAGGGTCTGCCACATCTGGTGTCTGAACAGGTACTCAAAGGCTATCAGCCACAAATCTGTAGTTTGAGTATTTGTTTTATATTAAATGATACTTGTTTTGATTTTTTTTTCTGTATGTGAAAAACAGTTATAGATAGGTGCGGACAAACAGCCAGGCTGGAGTAGTAGAAGACCAAAGATGAATAAGACAGTTTCTGCTTTCTGGTAAAATCAAAGACTAGTGAGGGAGACAAATAGTGCAAGTAATTCAAGAAAGGCAATGAATGGGGTAGGGTAGAAGACAAGTTATTGCGTGTGTATATAAGAAGAAAAATTATTATATATATGTAGAAATTAGCCAATATATTTATGAATATATCAGGCATTAGAGCATGGGGTGTGCGTGTATGTATATGTATATGTGTATATATATATATATATTTATGTGTGTGTATATGTACAACATATTTTGCTCTGACTGGCTGATTCTGCTAAATATATAATTTCTCCTGTGTGAGGCAAATGAACTAACCATCTTTCTTCTTGGAAATGTTGTTATTTTCTAGATTTATTGGTGAGAGTCAATATTGTGAGAGTGATTCCATACTTGTTTTTTTCTTTAAAGATTTTATTTATTTATCTTTAGAGGGGAAGGGAAGGAGAAAGGGAGAGAAATATCAGTGTACGGTTGCCTCTCGTGCGTCCCCTGCAACCCAGGCATGTGCCCTGACTGGGAATCGAACCACGATCCTCTGGTTTGCAAGCCCCTGCTCAATCCACTTAGCTACACCAGCCAGGGCCCATACTTGTTTTTATAGACTCTATTACAGACGTCATATATTTTACTTTGATTTATCTGTTTGAAGGGCAGTCTCTCTCTTGAAACTCTTTAGTATCCAAATGGTTAATTTGTATGAGTACCACTGACTGTTGGATCACTAAATTTAATTATCATGATTCTACTACTAATTTATTTTTTTAATTCAGGAAATACTTAGTTAGGAGTCTAAATTTGTTATTCTACATTTAAATTAAAAACACAAAACTTTTTTATACTTTTAAAGTCTTATATGTAATGCAGATCTTACTACTCAATTTTTGGTATTTTCTTAAGAGCTAAATTGTCAACTAAAGTAACAATTGCTATCCTGAGATCACAAGTATAAGGTAATAAGGCAGGAGCCCAGTATGATATTGAGGACTTTCAAGTGTCTGTAATTTGAGAATATTGTGAAAGGAAACATTGTTGGCAGGATAACTCTTTTAGTGCCTTTTGTGTGAAAAATACATTATCATGAGCTCCTGCAGAGTGAAATCATAAAGGGAAAAAATTGAGTTTTATTTGTAAGGTCATAGTTCTCCTTGCACCAAAATGCAGTTATGCTAAAATAAAATCCTGAATTTTAGTAGCTTTATGTGTGTCTTGTAAATTTGTAAACTCAGAACTGCCCCCAGTCAATTATAAAATGCAGGTAGGTCCCTTTATCTTTGAAATTAAAAAATGTATCTTAAATATTTAAATGGCACTATCATTTGTTCTTTAGAAAACAATTTGTTTTTAATTCAGTTTTGCAACAAGAAATAAATAGGGGTCAGCTATATGCATTATTTTTGTAAGTTCATATGTTATTGTCTACAAAACCAAATAGAAATATTCATTCATTAATTTATTTACTTCCACAAAGATTTGCTGAATGCTTTAGATGCTGGATATACATGAAGTCCTTGTCTTTAAGGCTTCTGGAAAGAACATAAACCATTCTAAAAAACACTTGACAAGGGAGGACTCCACGTAGGAAGAGTGTTTATACTTTCCCAAATTGGCATCTGTCATTCACTCATGAACTCACTCATTCACTCCTGTTCTTGTTCTTTCTCTCTTGAACTATCAAGATGTTTCCTCAGTATAACTTGTATAACATGTGTGTTTTTTGAAATTCATCTTCTGTGGTTGTTATTTATACATATATTTTATCTTATATCAGACCATAGCCTTTTTGAGTGCCCAAATCTGACTAATCATGTTTCTTTATGCCTTATACTGTTTCCTATGGTCCTTAAATATAGTGAAGCACTGACTGTGTATTTAATGAGTAAACGACAATATGAATAAATGAATGATAGAGAAAGGGTATTCATATTATTTGGGTAGAAATTAAAACCCTCATCTCAGAAGGGTTTTGACTGGACTTTATGAGAACTATATGACTGAGGTAATCTGGTAAAGTCTAATGATGTCAAGATCAGGCCATTATGATTCTAGATTAGAGGTAGAGGGCTAGAGTGAATTTTCAAATATCCACTAATGATTAGGTACATAATGTATAATGCTACATTATGTTTGAGAACTTCTTTATTTTATTTCAATTATTAAATTTTTTTATTATTTTCATTTGAAATGTTAACATATTACATTATATAAAATAAGTTATCAATTTAAAATATATCAAACTTTAAAAAGTAATATTAAAAATAAAATAATTACTCTTAAATTGGTGATTTTCCTCCTGTAAATTTCTGTGTTATATCTGTGCTTGTCCTTCAATACCTTCCACACCTGCATTTTTCGAACTCATTTAGTGCTCTTTGGAAGCATAGCTCACGATCTCTAAGAGTTTGGTGCACCTGCCAAATTAGCTTTCCCAGTAATGGACTCTGCCCTGATTCCTTCTGTGTTAACCTCCATTTTATTTTTGCAGTGCCAATGGAAAGTGATGTTTCTCTTCTATTGAGGCAAAGCAAAATGCCCCAAACTGTTTTCATTTGCATGCAAATCTTTCTGCACAGCCCAATGCCTGCTGCATCCACACTTTGGCCAGGTAGAGTGATGGGACCCAAATTGAGCCTATGGCTCAAAGGCCCCACTAATCTTGATGCTGTTTTCAAATCTGTTTCTTCAGACTGCTGTGCAATGAGGTGCAGTTGCTAATCAATGTGAAAATGATGTCATTTTCTTTTTTTTCTGAAAATTGTAGTTACTGTATTCCACTCAAGAAGTATATAAGTATTTCACTTATAATGACATTGGTAATATGGCAGTTTATATTTTTAGTCTAGGTTCATATAAACCAATGAGATTGAAAATCACCAATTATAGTAAACACTACAAAATAAACAACAAATAACAGTGTTAGGTACTATTACAGGAGTAACTGAGAAAGAACTCTCTGTATCTGTGACTAATGGCATTTTAGTCTCCTACAGAGGCTCCGTGTGGAATCCCTGAACATTGCCATTTGTAGTTGCTTTTCTGTCATGATTTCTCATATCCTATTTGCTTTCCAACTGGCTTTTTCATCTCCACTAGCTTCCTGTAGTTTTAGCATTCTTCATAAAACAGGCTCTACTTTGACATGCTGACCTTGAGAACAGGTCCTGCTTTAGCAGGACTTTGACTACCCACCTTTTGTAGGGGCTCTCATTCCTTTCTGGTACCTAGAGGGAAGCGCCTTGGGATTTGCTGAATCCCAGTAGTTGTCCTCCAATCCAACAAGCTTTCAAATGATGTGACTATTTCCTGGTGAGCATTTAGCTTCTCTCCAACTTTATTATTAAATTAATTCAGATTTTGGTTGAAATTATGTTCAAACTAAATGAGATAATATTCTGTGCACATCTGCTAAGTTACATAAAAATCCTGTACTTAGAAATTGAATTCAACTAACACTTCCTTTGCAAAACTCCTCAGTTGAATTTAACTCTATAGGGATGAATTCCTGCTATGAATTTCTTCAGAATATATATGTATGTATCTCATAAGTATAAAATATATATTGTTCCTTCCATCTACCATTCATCTATCTATCCATCAGTCCATTTATATTCGTTTCCATCTGTCCATTATTGAGTACTCTTGGGATGCTAAATGAAAAAAAACAATCACAAGCAAGCAATTGTAAAACACTATTTTTCCTCGGTGAGTTAAGGTGTGTTTTAGGAGATAGTGAGGGGGGAGGGAAGATGCTCCACCATTGGTGTGAGACTTTGTATAGATAACACCATGTGTTTGCTGGCCAGTTCTTATATACACATTGCCATTATTTCACTTATATGAATATTATCTGCCTATCTAGACTGTAAATTTGATAGAAAATAAAGAATTCTCATGGGTTGTACAGGCTTGTATATTTGTAAAATTTTGAAAGTTCTTGTTAGTGGAAAGATGGGTGAGGAATAGAACTTCTGACAGTCTATATGTATGTACTTATGTTTACCATGAAGATATGATAAGGGATGAGCTAATTTACACAGTTAATCTAATTTATTATTTCAGATTTTTATGTGCAGAAATACTATGAATTTTTCAAAAGGTAAGTCCTGATAATATAGCTTTTATAATAATGCAGTGAACCAGTTCTCATTAACACTTACATTAAGATCAACTTGTAAATGGCATTTGCAGGTCATATGAGGATGGCTGTCAGCGGGCTGATTGAAAGTACTGTTGGGGTGGGGATCTATCACCTCACTCTTAGTGTTTTGTCTGCTCAATGTGTTCTCAGTTACAGTCTCTTTTTCATAGTTACACCTAGAATTTCAAAATGATCATTTTAAGGGTGCATTTTCTGTTATCTTGCTTTATAGAATGTAATGTCTTAGTAATAATAAAGAAGGTAAATGATTTTATTTTTTTTCAGTGTTATGTGCACAACCACATATATTTGCAGATAATCTTTTTCCAACTATGGCTTTGCTCAAACTAATTAAAATACATTGTATAAGGAAATATGTGAGGTGTTATTTCTTAATAGTTCATCTTGTTTTATTAGGTCTATAAAAGTTTGGTTTTGACTTAAAATTCAAAGTAGATATCAAAAAGTTTTATAAATTTTATTGATCATGCTATTACAGTTGTCCCAAATTTTCTCCTTTTGCTCCCCTCCACTTGGTGCCCCCCTTCCCTCTGGCAGTTCCCCCCACTTAGTTCATGTGACTAGGTCATGTATATAAGTTCTTTGGCTTCTCCATTTCCTATATTGTTCTTAACATCCTACTGTCTATTTCTGTATCTACCAATTTGTCCTTCTTAATCCCTGCACTTTTTCTCCCCTTCTCCCCATTTCCATCCCAACAAATTACCCTTCAAATGATCTCCATATCTATGATTCCATTTGTGTTCTGCTTGTTTGCTTAGTTTGTTTTTTAGATACTATTATAGATAGTTGGGAATTTATTGCCATTTTAATGTTCATAATTTTGATCTTCTTTTTCTTAAATAAGTTCTTTTTACCTTTCACATAATAATGGCTTGGTGATGATGAACTCCTCTAGCTTTACCTTGTCTGGGAAGCACTTTATATGACCTTCCATTCTAAACAATAGCTTTTCTGGATAGAGTAACCTAGGTTGTAGGTTCTTGTTTTTCATGACTTCGAATACTTCTTGCCAGGCCCTTCTAGCCTGCAATGTTTTGTTTGAGAAATTAGCTGACAGTCTTATGGGATCTCCTTTGTAGGTAACTGTCTGCTTTTCCCTTGCTGCTTTTAAGAGTCTGTCTTTATCTTTAACCTTCGGTATTTTAATTTTGATGTATCTTGATGTAGTCCTCTTTGTGTTCATTTTGTTTGGGATTCTCTGTGCTTCCTGGACGTGTATGTGTGTTTCCTTCACCAAATTAGGGAAGTTTTCTTTCATTAGTTTTTCAAATAATTTTTCAATTTCTTGCTCTTTCTTTTCTCCTTCCAGCACCCTTATGATTTGAATGTTGGTATGTTTGAAGTTTTCCCAGAGACTCCTTAGCCTATCCTTGTTTTTTTGGATTCTTTTTTCTTCTTGCTGTTCTAATTGAATGTTTTTTTCTTCCCTATGTTATAAATCATTGATTTGATTTTTGGCTTCATTCCCTCCATTGTTGGTTCCCTATAAATCTTTATTTTACTTAGTGTAACCTTCATTGCTGAGTGGGTCTTTTTTATTCTGTTGAAGTACCTGAGTTCCTTGAGCATCCTAATAACCAATGTTTCGAATTCTGCATCTGAAAGATTGCTTATCTTCATTTTGTTTAGTTCTTTTTCTGGAATTTTGTTCTGTTCTTTTATTTGGGACATATTTGTTTGTCTCCTCATTTTGGCAGCCTCACTGTGTTTCTTTCTATGTAATAGGTAGAGCTGCTTTGACTCCCTATCTTAGTAACAAGGCCTATTGTAAGAAATCCCACTGGTAAGTTTGGTGGGGTAGAGCCTTAGGTAATCTCCAGGGCAGGGCAACCCTTGTGAACCAGGTTGACCAGGTTGGTGGAGTCTCAGATATGGTGTCACCACCCTGTGGCTCTGTATGGGGAATGGCTCAGAAAGGGGACAATGACCACTGCCTGGCCTCTGGAGTTTTGTCAGAAGGCCCCCGCACTAACCCTGATGCCAGGCACTTCCATTTCTCCAAATATGCCATGGGTGCCCTTTCAGCTGCTGTCCCAGTGCAGGAGCCCAGAGGGAGTGAGCCTGCATAAATTCTAAGTCTGTTGTGGGTCCTTTAAATGGATATGCCTGAGAATCCTGAAGTTTCTTCTGGAATCCTGAAGCTCCCACTGGTTTTTACAGCCAGAAGTTATGGGGACTTATCTTCCTGGCACTGGAACCCTGGGTTTGATAGTCTAGTGTGGGGTTCAGATCCCTCCTTCCTGAGGTATCCCTCTCAATATTTATCCATCACACATGGGTGTGGGACTGCCCTTTCCACATCTCCACATCTCTATACATCTCTGCATGTCTCCATGTCTCCACCCCTCCTACTCATCTGGTTGAACATGACTTCTTTAATTCCTTGGTTGTCAGGTTTCAATACAGCTCGATTTTCTGATGATTCTGGGTCACAGTTGTTTTGTAGTTTAGTTGTAATTTTTGCTGTGGTTGAATGAGGAGGCTGAGCAAGTTGGAGGCTGAGCCTCCATCTTGACCTGAAGTCCCATAGTTCTCAAATACATTTTTAAAGAATAGGCCATATCTGGGCAGTAAAAGTCAAGCTTGAGATCAATTAACAGTCTTCACTATTGTCAGGATACTCTACTCAGAGAATATACTTTAGCTCCTTTTTATCATGATTGGACAATTGGTGATATACAAGCTACAAATATAAAATAATGTAGTTTTAGTAAGAGTTTTTATTATTGCTTCCTTATTGTTAGGTTCTATAATATACTGCTAGTGAAAACCCAGATGACATAAGATAAAGGATGTACCTTAATTTATAGATATATTCCAGATAAATTCTATATGGGATATTGGCTTTTCTGTGAAAATTTTAACTTTATGCCATTATAGGTAGTATAACAATTCATCAATTTTCATTGTTATTTTAGTGTCTCTTATCAAAGTATGAGAATTGAGTGGGAGAAGTGATCATCAATCTTATAAAAGTAAGTGATTAAGAAAATCTGATGTATGAGTTAGAGAATCTAATTTATAGGAATCAATGATTTTTTACTTTCTCATGGCTACCAATGAAGGTAGTCTCATTTGAATGATCCTTAGAATAGAACTATAGATTAATTTTTAAGTTAATATATTTCTTAATATGTGGTTCACTCCCATTAGCTTTGGTTTTAATGTCTGTTGATGGTGTTCTGATATTATGTGAGATAACATAAGCATATTCAATATTATACATAATTTATGATATGTGATGTATAAGCATATTACATATAAGCATATTTTATGTACATAAGCATCACTTAAATATGAGTTCTGTCCAGAAAAAGTCCAGAAATTTTTAATATAAGGAGGACTGTTTGTGTGACTTTGATGTAACCTGACAGCCAAGGAGGGTGGACCGGAATGCACATGTGTGACCAATGACAACTTCACTGTACTAGTCAGTGGGGTTGGTAGATGCCATTGAGTGAGCCATGTGTACTGTGTGGCTGTCACATTAAAAATGACCGAATGAGCAGAGCAACAGATCGGCATCAGATTTTGCATTAAGCTTGAATATTCCTCCATGGAAACTATTCAGATGATTCAGAAGGTCACAGCTATGAACAATGGGTGATTGGCACCTTCATCACAACAGCAACATGTCTGCTCATGCATCATGTCTCATGCAGTGTTTTTTTGGTGAAACATCAAATCACCCAGGTGACTTAACCCCTGCTGCAGCCCAGCTATGGTACCCTGCAACTTCTGGCTTTTCCCAAAACTAAAATCACCATGGAAAGGGAAGACATTTCAGACCATCAGTGAAATTCAGGAAAATATGATGGTGAATGGGAGAGCTGCGTGAGGTCCCAAGGTGCCTACTTTGAAGGGGACTAAGACATCATTGTCCTATATACAATATCTTTTTTTCTTCTGTCTTCTTCAATAAATGTCTCTATTTTTCATAGTACATGACTGGATACCTTCTAGACAGACCTTGGATATAGGAGCCTGATAGGATCGTCTTTGATATTTTCTTCCTATTACCCTTTTCCACTAGGAACTATTTGTGGAATCCTCACTCCAGGTACAGAATTGTGCCAAATGTTTAGGATAATTTCAGGAGCAGTAGATATGGGGATTGATTGTCTACTTACTACCTTTGAGTTTCTATAATCATTCAGAGTATGTGAGTAAAAAAAACAAACAGAGGTAAAAATCTAGTTGTATGGATGCAAAGAGAGAGTGCTTTCAGGGTGTGGCATTTGTTCTTATTTATAAGGAAACACTGGAGCCCCTGATGGTAACATCTTCCTGAGAAACTGTGTCAAACAAGAGAACTCTTCTTTGAGTTGGTGTTAACCTTGAAATATATCATATTCCCAACTGAATTTACCATGTCTCTCTCTCTCCTCCTAATAGAAAACTGATTAGATTTTTCTTCTTCTTTCTTCTCCTCTCCATAAGCTTTTTTATTTGCTTCAATTGCTTACATTTTAAAAAACTATTTGTAGACTTTGTGAGTAAACAAACTTATACAAGTATGTAGCAGGAACCATTTTGAAATGCCTGTGGGGAGAACTAATGTATTTTGAATGACATTTATTTTTAATGATTTCATAATTTTTTATTATGGGACATGAAATTGAGACACATAAAAGTGCCGGGGTGGGGGAAAACTGCAGAGTTTATTAATAAAGGTACTAGGATTTTATCATTGAGCTGTAATCACTATCTAATGTCTGGATAATGCAGGTTTTCTTTGCTTCTGAAGGGAAATTTAAAAATGCACATTAAGAACAAAAATTATAGAAAATAAGAGCATTTTAGATATTACTCAACTGTAGTTAAAATTTCAAGGATATTGTTAAATGTGTTGATGAAAAGTAACACACTGAGATGGCAATTCTGTTTTGGGATGAGGATGATAGGAAAAAATAAGACTATACATTTTAGCACTGAAATGTTATTTCCTAGATGTAGCCCCGTGAAAGAGTATTGAAAAATGTAGTGGACCTGTTCACTCACCATTATATTGATTCCTTGTTTCTCACAGTGTGTTTAATGAAAAAACAACTGTGTGGCTTATTTTTGTGTCATGGTGCTGGGGTAATATTTTAGGCCTTCTCTTTTTATTTGAGGACATTACCAATGTGGTTTTAAAGAAAGGAAGAGTCTTTCTCCAATCAATTGTGTGGCTCCCGAGGGTCTTTAAAGGGATTCAAAGTTTAAGAAGTTTAATAATGCAGAAGTCTTTATACCAGGATGCCTAGTGGTCCCCTGAGCACATTTGACCCTCCTGATCCTTAGGTGCACACCTGCTTTATTGTCAGAGCACACAGGTGGCTTCTGTTAGGATGCATGACTACAGCAGAAATGCCTGTCTGGTTCAGCATTGCAGTTACACTCCTACTCACGAGCACTTAATACAGGAGGTGTGTTGCTCCTGGTCACCAAAATCTGGTCAATCTCTTGACTGATGATATTGTAGTCCATCCCCTGGATACCCAGGTCTGAAGATGCTTCTGCTAGATCCAGGAATAATAGCTGGTGTTTAAGATTTTTTTCAGCACTCAAATTCTGAAATTTTCTTCTTTGTGCTGATGCAGAATAGATACTCTATTTTATCTGAGAAAGGGCATGTATTTTGGGTAGGAAAGTATCTTCCTGGAAATGATGTATTCCCCCCTCATTCCTTCAGGGATTTCTTTCCCTGTGGGCCAGCTGAGTTATTCATAGCTTCTGCATCCCTAAGAGACCTGTGACATAATGAAGAGTTTTGGAGGAAAGGAAGTGATTCTCAATTTTATGGTATAGGAAATGCATTTCTAGAGATTGGAGTTTTGAGTGTAGCCATTTTCAAAATCTGCTTCAGGGTTTAAGGTTTTAATCCTATGCCGTGAGTGATATTGATTAAGCATTTTCTGCCTCACCCATTAGCTTTCCCTTCTGCTCAGTGCTGTAGTGAAATCATGATTTGTGTTGTGGAAATCACTGAGGCTGTAAATCCAGCCCTTATGACTCCAATGCATTATTGAGAGGAGAGCACAGATGGAGTGTAAGAGAGCAAGCAGTTGTTCAAGCCAACTAATATCTTTGATAATTAATAAATATAACAGGAGAAATGAATAGCAAATGAAGAAGTAACTGATCTAATTTTTAACTAAAACCCAGTATAATTATCTGGTTTGTAATTTTTAAAATTCCCTTCATAGCTTTGAAAGAAACCCTTTTGGTTCCGGAGACTGCTGATGGCAACCTCACTGGTGCTGCAGTGGAGAAAGGGTTGGCCTACCCCACATCTGCAATCACTCTGGGTCCACTTTAAACTTCTGCCTGGGTAGTATAAGTATTTCTGTTTATCGAACACCAGCTAGGTTTCAGGAACTGTGCTAGATACTGAAAATTAAAAGATCATTGGAGCCTGGTTCCTGGTTTCAAGAAGCTCCCAGTCTCTAAGCGGGATTCACGCAGGTGAACATAAACAGTGAATGAGCCCAGACTTGACTGGGGTTGTGCACTGCCCTTAGAGTAGAGCATGATCAGGTCTGCCCAGCTGAGGTCAGGGAAGGACCCAGAGAGGAGACTCCTGAACTAAGCACCGAAGGCAGAGTAGGAACTCGCTAGGGGAAAAGCAGGAAGATCACGCAGGCACAGGCACAGAGGCATGAGGCAGCATGGCTGATCCAGGGAATCAAACTCAAAATGACAGGATCAGATGATGGATTTGAAGGAGCAGCAACAAGAATATGTATGTGAGATGAGAATACAACGGAATAGTAGGTGAGAGATGAGGCGAGTAGGCGAGGGCCGGAGGTCATGTACCAGGTACTAACAATGGGGATGGAAAGAAAGGATCAATCTTCATCAAACATATCAGGTGAGTGACCTTGGACAATTTCATTAACCTCTCTGAGCTACAATATTGGTGTTTGTGAAATGAATATAATAATCTCTACTTTTCACTTTTGTTGTTAGCACTGAAGTTAGTATATGTGTTTCCTGGAATTGAAAGTGATCAATAGTGAAAGAGATGATTATAATATTATTCCTGATTGACTGAAACACTTCAGGTCCTTTTTTTCTACACAGTTCACTGCTTGTCACTCTCATTTCACTGTTCAATATATAGCTGAAATGAGTTCAGAGAATTAAGTATGTTTTAAATGCTGCTGCCAACAGTCATTTCTCCAATAATTATGACATTGCCACATTAATCTATAGTTGAGACAAAATCAAATTGAAGTGCTGCAGAGTTTATAAGCTCTATCAGAACTAAAGGAAGGAGAGAGAAATATTTGGCCATTATTAGAATGGCTGGCTTCTTAGTGGGAAGCATCGTAGTTCAAATGTCAATTATCCAACAAAATAAAAAGGACTGAGAATTTAAATTGAAGTATCAGATATGGACTCATTTATCCATACCTTTAGCTTTAGGCATGACACCTTCACGTTTTCTATGCACATCCACAAAATAAGGAGGAGGATGCCTGGTGAATAAATACCAACAAGGAGGCTTACGTATGAGAATGATAAGTAATAAAATAATAACTTTCCTCTCTGAGGAGAAAAACGTGTATCAGCAGATCTTCTGATGTTGGGACTGAATGTTCTATGTAGTCTAGTTTTTTTTCCATTAATGTTAGTTTCTTTAAATGTATTACTGACTTCCACAATTTGTTTCCTACCTCAGTAGTTTTGTTTTAAATTATAAACAGCAAATCTCTTTGAAAGGTAGAAATTAACTGCTGATGCTTCTCTTTCCACCCCCAAATAGGTGCCAAATCCAGCAGAAAATGTCTCTAACCTACAAAATACCACTAGTTTATATAACTGGATGGTTTTTTTTATTCCTGAGAGAAGGGGACCCTTTATAAAGTTGTCGCTCATCCTGGTTCCTTTTTCCCTGCCTCTCTGGATTCTACCACAACCAGGTTAAATACCCACTGTATGAAGGCTTTGGAAAAACCAAAACAAACAAAAACAAACTTCCTTGAACTGTGGCAGTTTTTTTTGTTTGTTTTACTCCTCCCTTGGTACTTCATACATGGTGCTGTGTGTGAGTGACTATCTTATGAGTTATGTCATCATCCCCATGATATCACACACTCTTGAGAGCAACTACTTTGCTTTCTCCATTGTCTTCCCTAGCCCGAGGAGATATTTTTATGTTTATTGGCTTCCTCAGGGCTTTCCAAACACAGATATACAAGATTTACCCAAGATTACACATTACCCAGATCTTAGCTGTAGGTTCTGCTCTCTCACTGTGGTCCTGGCAGAAAGTTGGCGGCAAGCGGGGCCGTGGATCTTGGTATCTATGTTAATGGAGGGTTCTTCAGTTTCTAGGATTTTCCCCACCGTTCTGTAAAGTAAACTTTCTTACACATAGCATGTTCTCATAAATTGATCTCTCATGTATCTCCCCTCCACAAAAAAATATGGCCAGTAGAACATAATAGAAACCAAACTGGGAATGTACATGTTGTTTCTAAAACTTATAAATATGGATTATGCCATGTGTTCCTGGATATTAAGACTTATTGGTGACTTCAAATTTGTAGTGTAGGTTGTATTCAAAATAGATTGAAAGTATGTTAGAAATTGTACCCCAAATTCAGGAAGCTCTGAATGGGAGCCAAATTATACCAATGTTCTAAGTCAGATAATCAAATGAAGTGCTCTGCGTGTTGGCTTTTTCTCTTTCCCTGCTTTTGCATTTTCATAATTATATTTGGCTTGTTCACCTCCCCCTGAATTTTGAGGATGCCAATGTTAAGAAGACATCAGGAAAAAATTTGTAATGCACAATAATTGCTTTGACTCTGTTTTCCTACATAATTCAAGGGGAGTAACATTTTGTTGGCCTCTATCACTTCTCTGCTGATCATATCCTCCTTCCAAACCTTGGAGACACAAATGCACACAGAGAACTTCACAGCTGGCATGCTTTAGGGCTTTCTACATTGCTCGTTATCCGGTTAAGAGGCACTGTAGCTGTAGAGTTTTTGAAGTGCACATGAACCTTTCCAGGATGTGGAGTTGCACTGGGGGAAGGTCACTCACTCTTCATGTCTGTTGTAGGATGTTTACTGGGCTCAACCAAAAAGTCTAAAAATAGTATTCTTTTATATGGGGGTTTCTGGATGCTCTTGAATGAGGTTGTTACCCCTGAGGGAAAGCTCTTAAAGTGACTGAACTTTGGATATCTTGTATTGACTTGGTCAAAGTGTGAACTTGTCCATGGCCTAGTATATGTCCTACTGGCTCACAATTAGCCAAGCTGACAGACAAGCCTGAAATGGACGTGCCAAGCTCCCAGTGGGCTTCATATTATAAATCACTCTTGCTCTCTTTCTCCTCCCTCCTTCATTTCTTCCCTTCTTTCTCTTTATTAATTCATTCACCCATTCAATAAATGATCATTGGAATATGTATTATGTGCCAGCTACTGTCGAAGGTGCTCATGGGATGAATAAATAAATAAAAATAGATATGATAGTAGAGGGATACGTTAAACAAATAGTCACACAAATATATTATCATAAATCTTGAAGTTGGTTACAGAGGAAAAGTATAAGGAACTGGTCTTGTTGGGTATCTCATGGAAGGTTTCCCTGATAAAGTGTCATAGGTGATGAGATGAAGGAACAGTTGAGTGAAGGTGGGAAGAAGCATGCTTCAGGCTAAGGTAACACTGAGCAAAGTACTGGAGTCCTGAATGGCTGGACTAGGGACTATGGGAATGAGGATGGGTCTGGGGTGAAGAAGTCTGGTTTGAGATGGGCCCAAGAAGTCATTAGTCTCTTGTAGACCATTGTATGAATTTTATAGGGATTTTTTGTAGGATTCAGATGTTACCATAAAGCACCTGGAAGCCAATGAAAGATTTTAAGCAGGAAAGTGATTGACATGAATGGGTTTGCACTTACAAAATAGACCATTGCATTGCCCACAAAAAACCATAACTGAGAGAACTAAAAACCGGAGGGGATGTGTGTAGAACTATTAGGAAGCTGCTGGAGGATGCATTAGGGAAATGAGAAGGCAGCATGGATGGGGCTGGTTCCATGAAGTGGAGGGGATTTGGCAAGTTTTCAGAAGCATTTAGGTAGAGAGGATTTGGTGAAAGTGTTAGGAACAGAGGTACGTGAGGAGAAGGCCTCAAGGGTGTTTAGTTTCTGCAGACACTCATGTCCTGATGTCGGGGGCAGTCATTAGAACAGGATATACAGAAAGGGTAATGCATTCACTGTTGCTTTGGCTGAGTTTGGTGTTAGATATGAAGATATCAAGATTTGGACATAGCCAATGAAGGTGTTAAGGAGAGATTTTGTTCAATTCTGGAGCTCAGAAGAGAGGTCTGGGCCCGGGTAATTAATCAGCCTGACAACGAGAGGAACTATTAATTGATTGTTTTCTGAAGGTAAACTGAACATTTTAAAACATTTTCCTAGTTTATGTTGTGGTATTATGTTGTTTACTCTCTTTTTAAAATTTACAAATCCAGTTTCCTGTACTGTGTTTGGAAACCTGGAATTTCATTTTATTCCATATTTAAACTATAGTCACCATCTTGCATATTACATCCAATATTATTTGAAGACTATATTTTTGTTTGAATGTGATATGATTACAAAACATGTTTGTTTTCAATTTTATAAATAACCTTGGGTTTTCAAAGTCAGATTTCTTTATGTCCAGAAGTGAATCTGACTTACATTAGAAGAATACTGGTTTTGTGTTCTCATGGAGTCCTGGACATGAATTTTGGGAGATATGAATGTGTTGTGGTCTTTTTGTATGTGACTCTGTTATGATGGATTGTGATGCAGGTGTACTTTTCTTATCTCTTCTGCTAATCAGCAAAGTGACCTTGAGCAAGTTGCCAGCCTTGCAGGGCCTTTATTACTTACATAGTGAGGTGAGGGCTTTACTAATGTGGTCTCCAAGATTGATTTTGGCTTCAAGATTCTATGAAAAGTTAGCATTAATCCTAAGAAAGTAGTTAGGCGTAAAGATGGATAAAGGCATTTACGTTAACTATCAAAAACATTTTAGCTCTCTGGATGAACTGAATCATATGAAATTTTTCAGAATATAGTAAAGGAGAGTTTGGAAGGTTTATTTTAAAATCTTTCTACACATGCCGAAAGACAGTTAAATTGCTGCTAATGTGTGAAATGGAGGTGAGCAACATTTTCAGAGGCAGTAAGTAGGGCTGCATTTTACTGGTAAATTCTATCATTCTTTAAAAAAACGAGATAGAGGTTTATATAAAAATGGAGAATAGGAAATTGCATGTACAAATGTAAAATACCATCTGTGCCCTTGGATCTGTTCCATGCTCCACACCTTCGGTGAAAGAAATTGTTGATTGGAAGCTCAGAGTTTGCTGCTAGTTCTGAAAACTTCCTGTGTTGCTTATCACGCACTTTAAAATTAGATGGCCCACAAATTTAAGTGAGTTAATTTTTTTAATCCCTCTGCCTAGGCTTCCTAGCTCAGCTTCCATGCTTGTTAGTAAACCCCCAATTCAATCCGTATCCAACTCAATTAATAGTAATGTGTACTTACAAGGTGGCAGGCAACACATCACTCTGCATTAGCTCAAACTTCCAAATGTTTGTACTAACTTTGTTTGCCTCCTACTGGCAGCTTGGGCCCATCTCATTTCCTGGAGTGCAGAGCTTCATCTGTATCTCACTTTGATAAAATATTAAACATTGCCAGCATAGCAAGTATGTCGTTAGAGAAGTTTGCCCTTTTTTTGAAAATTTTTATTGTATTTGAGAAATTTGTCTGAAGTATCTCCAACTTCACCCCTCTTGTTGCTTTCCTGTCCTAATAACATGTCAAACCTGTTCTCGGACCCAAGTCAAATATGTTCTCATTTACCCTTTACTGTGAATGTAAGTGTAACTGGCTCATCTCTCAGGGTTACTTTTTTCCTAATTACATCTCTAATCAATTGTAGGATGAAATAGTTGTTCCTGTTAATACAGTTTTACAGTTTTCTATAGTTTTCTGAGTACAGGTCTTTTATCTCCTTGGTTAAATTTAGAGCAATACTATGTTAGGTAAAGGGGGCCTTGGATTTAATTTTTTTTCAAACATGTAGTTTCTGACAAGTATGTTCTACACTAAATTTTCTCAGTTAAGAACATTTTAAATGGCCATTGTTTGTGGATACATTCTTAGAAACAAGAGGAAAGAGACGAATTTGTGTCCCTCTTCTCTATACCACATTCAATGCAAACGTGTCTTTGGATTGTTCAGGCACCAACGGCTCTGGGAAAACAAGTGTATTATTTATTAGAAGCTCAAAGTGGACACCTCAGGTGCTAATGCATCACTAAGTACTTAAGGAGAGAAAATAAATTACACAGATGTGCTTAATATGTGAGAAGAAAATAAAGAGCTATATATTTTTGGAATTAAACCTACTTTGTTAAGATACTGACCATTTTAGTGAGTAGCTTGCTTCTTAAATGTGTGACATATAAAAATCTTCTAACTCTCCCCCCTCTAAAGCCTTAGTGATTTTAAGGAATGTATTTTGTGATTCTACATGCGTGTCTTAGCTGGTATAACAGGTAACTTACTAGACACATTCTTTGAATAAAAGATCATTTGCTCTAAATACATGTTTATGGTAAGGTTTAAAACTGTTTGCTTGGCACTGTTTTGACAATGTGGTAGATCTGAGTGTAGCTGTAGAAAATAAATAATTGTGGCTGAACCAAGAAAATCCCTGGTATTAACTACATTTTGACATTGGGCAAAAGTCACTTAATTTTTCTGAGTTAAATTATCTATTAAATGTGATTGAATTGTGAGAATGAGCTAAGTAATCTGAGAGAAAGGCTTTGACGAGAATAAAGTGTTCTTTCTGTTATGATTAGTATTTTTAATGAGCTTTTATTAATCTTAGAAGCTTTTATTCATTCTTGGTATCTTATTTTGTAAAATTTTTTCTTTCTGTCTTTGCTTACATTATTTTTCATTATTTTGTCCATGTGATTTAAACATCTTGTCAGATAACTTCTTTTGTTAACTATATTAACTATATTAATTTTCATATGATTCTTCTTTCTTTTTTTTTCTTCTTTCATTCATTAAGCTTAATGACAGCATCTAATATATCTGTTCATATTTGCATATTAAGAAGGATATTGACAAACTGGAATGTTTCCTGATGATGGTGAGCAGTATGGTAAAAGATTTAATATGAAAAATGAAGTTAGGATTTGTTCATATTTAGACTGGTTGAAAAAGACTTAATGGCCATGATTCTTCAAATTGATGAAAAAAATAAGAGCATAAAATATTTCTATTTTGTTCCAGATTTCAAAATTAAGACAATGAATGAAAAATGCAAGAGAGTCCATTTGTTTCAGTATAAAGAGTTTTATAAACCATTAAGAGGTACTATAATGTTATTGCTTTTTCACTGTCAGGTAGGTTTGGCAGGCCAATTTTTCTTTCATAGTACCTAGAACAACCCAAATAAATTAGCAATGTAGCTTCTAGAGCTGTGGAAGCAACAAAGACTATATGAACTCAAATTTCAGGGAGGAAAAACACCTAAGGCATGATGGTGATTGTCATGTATTTCTTTTCCTGAGGGTATTTACTGATTCTGAGTGTAGTCTGAGAATTGGACTTCATCCAGGCAGAAGGTGTCTTCTGGGAATAAGAATAGCCAGACCTTTTTTCTTGATGGTCCAAGGCCAGGATGACAAATTGGAAACCCAAGAGATCTAAAACACATAGCCAACTTCCTCTGAGATATATTTACTGTGTTTTGAGGCCACATAAGAATCAGGGGGCTAGGCTAAAAGCTTCTAAAAGGCAGAGTGAAAGCTTCCACAGACTTCTGATATTTAGGAAACAAACAAATAAAAGGACCTGGCAGGAGGGAAACACCAAACTCAAACACAGGGCTTAGCTCTTCTTGAAGACATTTACCACCCCACCTTTTTCTTTTCTTTTTAGCTGTTTGGGCCTGAGGGTACAGAAATAAACTGAATACTTCTTAAAGAGCCTCTTGTATACTTTTGGGAGGTAAGAAGATAGAGATCTACCAGGCTCTCAAAATCCAGGTAGTGCTGTGGCTGAGAAATAGAAATAATCATGGGGCAGACCACACATATCTTACTAAAAGCACATCAAAGCCCCAACCCAACTGAATCCTTGACTGACTTGAGATTACTGCCATTCGTTTCTCTAGCAATGGAAAAGGAAAACAATCTGGTGGGAGATGGCATCATTTGGAGATTCTTAGGTTCCTCTCTATATAATTTCTGTCATATAATAAAAGAGTAAGTAGACATATAAATAGGTGAAACTAGATGACCAAAAATCAAAAGAAAAATAGATATTTAAGTAGACAAATAGATGATCCAGATATTGCAAACAACTGACAAGAACTTTAAAAAGCTGTAATTAATATATGCAAGAAAATAGAAAAATAGAAAAATGGTAGACCCTGTAAATGAATAAATAGAAAAATGTGCAATACATAATCAAATATATCTTGATATTATTGAATTGACATAAACTATCTGAAATTAAGAATTTGATGGTGGAGTATAATGTGTTAAACACTGAAGAACACAAGAATTGTGAACTGGAAAACACCCAAAATAAAGCATAGGAAGAGATAGAAAAAAGGAAAAATCAAATAATGTGAAGAAGGCATTAGAGATGTGCTCAACAATTTTAACATATGTAAAATTGAAGTTCCTAAAGGAGAGGTGAGAGCAAGTGGAGGAAATGGGTATTTTTAAGGTGTTAAGGCCAGAAATTTTCTATAATTTAAGAAGGATAACCCCACACAGTTTTAAAAAGCTTAGCAAAACCCAACAGGTTAAATAAAATAAAGGAATTCATAGACACATCATAGTAAAACTGATGAAAACGAAAGATGAAGAAATCTTACAAATAGTAAAAGAAAAAGGATTCATTACCTTCAAAGAGAAAAAAATAAGACTGAGTACTAACTTTTCAAGGGAAGCTAGAAGATAAACGAAATGTACACTGTGTAGAGAAAATAATTGCCAACCTAACAATTTTACAACTTTTAAAAATGTATTCCTAAAAGATAAAGAAAAAAGGTGTTTTCTGATTTAAAAGTCCCACCGAAAATTAAAAACAAACAAACAAACAAACAAAAAACAGAGGGAAGTTGTCACTATCAGGCCTGGTGAAAAGGAGAACGAAAGGGAGTTTCTACAAGAGGAAGAATGACCCTCAATAGAACCATGAAAATGTCAGAGTGATTGCAGAATACCAAAGAGGGTCAATACATGTTAAGTGTAAATGATCATTAACTATATTAAACAATGAGAGTAATGGTTTGTGGAGTTTAAGATTTATATAGAACAATATGTGACAATAGTAATACGTATCAAAATCAAGAAAGAGTAAATAAAGTTATGAATTTCTATGGTTTAGCAGTATTAGGAAAATAGTAAAAGTAATCATTGTGTTATATTCAACCAACTCAAGAATGCATGTTATAATTCCACAAGTAAACACTAAAAATAGTTTTAAAATGTATAAATAACATGTTAAATAAATAAAGAGAATTATAAAAAATATTTGATGAATACAAAGAAGTTAAGAGATGAACATAGTAGACAGGACAATTAGATTAGTATAAGCAAGGAAGATATAGGAAAAAGTCATAACTTTGGAAGAGGTAAGGGTTTTAAATTAGGACACAAATACACTAATCCCAAAAGAAAAAATATGGATTGGTTTGTAATAAAATTAAGAACTATGTTCATCAAAATACACCATTAAGAGAATGAAAACTCACTCAGTGAGAAAATAGTCTCACTTTATATATGTGAATATGACTCATTTCTAGATGGTGTAAAAGCTCCTACAAACTGTAATAACACAATTATTAAATTATATTTTAAAATAAAAATAAAAAGTAGAAGTATTGAGCAAAAATTTTGCCTGAGTATGTCCAAACATTCAATCAATGTGTAAAAAGTCATTCAACTTTATTAAATAGTCATCACAGTAATGTAAATGGTATGAAATGCAATGATGCTGCATGTTCATAGGAATGGCTAAAATGAGAAGGTAAAAGTACATGTTGGACAAGAATGTAGCTCAGTTAGAATTCTTGTGATCTGCTGATAGAAGTGTAAGTGAAACAACCTTTGGGGGAAAATTTTGGCAGTGTCGACAGTGCATATCCTATGACCTAGCAGGAGAGATATGTATGTACGTCAACCTAAAGACAAGTACTAGAGTGTTGACAGCAGCCATATTTCTAATGGTACCAAAAAGAAATGCTTGTGCATCAATAGAACACTAAAGAGGCATATTCATACAGTGAAATAGTATACAGTTATGAAAGTGAGTGAATAACTACATATAACAATATGAATGAGTTGCACAAACATAACATTGAATGAAGGAGGCCAGACATAACAAATATATACTGAATTATTCTATTTATACACAACTCAAAAACAGACAGAACTAACCTATGTATTTAAAAGTCAAGATAGTATTTATTTTGGGGAGACATGGACTTCTATACTGCTTATAATATCTATTTCTTTGTTTAGATATTGCTTAGATAGGTGTACTCACTTATGAATATCCACCATTACTTTATGTCTATTTTTTTATATATTATATACTTCAAAAACAAATATAATGAACAGTCTTTTGAGTTGGTAAGCCTCTTATTTCTGGAACTGTTTAAGCAGAGAATTTGGACAATTACCTTTAAAAGGGATTTCTGCATTTGGATAAAAGGAAATGTACCAGATGTCTTCCCAAGGTCTTTTAAATTCTAAGAGTGTCTAATTTTTTTGAAGAGTATACTTTGAACAGCCGTCTGTATATTTCTCTCCTTTCTTTACTAATGTGGTTTGAGATCCCAGCCTACTTCCACTGTTTCCAGTTTCCTCCCACCCCTTCTTACCATTTATCAGTCATTGACCTCTAAATGGCCAAATGTAATGGATTATTTTTTTCTTTTTCTGATAGATTTGGGTTATTTGCCATTGAGAACTCTTATTCTTAAAATTCTCTTCCTTTGGCTTTCTTGATATTATTTTCTTCTTGTTCTCCTATTGTCTTTTTTCTCTATTTTTTCTTGAAATATAAGGCTCTCCAAAGTTCTATTCTTAATCTGCTTCTCAAGCGGTAAAATTATTTGTGAGATTTCAACCACTCAAGGACCTCACCTACTCCTCACCTGTTACTGCCTTCCAAATTCATTTCTCTGAACTCAGAACTCCCTCCAAATTTCCAGACTTACATATTCAAATGCTTAATAGACCCACATGTGTATCTTCCAACCTCATATGTGCAAGACTAAATTCCTACCTTTTCCCCAAACTTGATCATCTGTCATTATCTCCTTTCCCTAGAGACAGTATCACCTACTTATATGTTTTCTGTAGACTGGCTGTTGTGAATTCCCCCACTTTTCCAGTCTTCTCCTGTCTCAGGTCTAACCATTCCTTCCTTTGATTAAAAAAATTGTGCTAAGACAACTTAACATAATGTCTATTATCTTAACAAGTCTTTCATTAAGTCAGTTATAAACATGATGTTGTATAATAGCAGATCTCTAGAACTGAACCATCTTGCATAACTGACACTTTATATCCATTCAATAGCAATTCTTCATGTCCCCCTCCTTCAGCCCTTCCCTTTCAACATTACATGTTCTTTCTCTTTCCTCTAACAACTTGCTTTTTCTGCTTCGGTTTAGCTTTGTTTGTCCCTCACCATTTCTCTAAATAGACTCCAATAAAATATCTGTTTTCTAATTTTATACTCAGCCAATCCATTCTGTACAACAAAGCCAGCACTGGTTTCTCTTAGTAAAATGTTCTTTCTTCAATTTTTAAGTTAGTGAACACATAATCATTTGAGATTTTGTTCAAATGCCATTTTCTCTGTGAAGCCGGAACTGACCTGCCTTTGGGTACCCACTGCACCCTGTACATGCTTTCATCCAAGCATTTATGGTATTCTAGCATTTACTTGTGAGACTAGGAGTGTGTCTTATTTATCTTGTTATATCCAGCACACAAATGGGCCAGGGTCAAATGACTAAAGCAATGAGGGGGTGACTGCCTGATGAATATGTAGAGGAACTCTTCAACCTGAAACTGTGTTTTCTAGTTTCTCCTGACCCTCACATAGAAATTCTCAAGGAAAAGGGCCAGGAGATTGTTGTTCTCAGGTAAGTGTGGGGAATAGTGGTCTAAATTGTTATCTAAGTTTATTTATTTGAAAGAAAATTAAACTCATCTTTTAAGTTGTAAGCATTTTCGTGCATGTCTTTCTGACCTGAGGTCTGTCAAAATTTGTTAATTAATCACTGGTCCTGAAATAAATTATGGAAGTCTTATTATAGGGAACAAGCAATTATTTTTGAAGTACTAGATAAGAAATAAAATGAAAAGGAGTAAATGATTTGGGGGAGCTAGTAACTATTTTGTGTATGGTCTATTGCTCAATGAATATTAAATGAAGAGTACTAAAGTGATTGATTTTTTTCATTTTTCATAAAATGGTTTTATTCCACACATAAATTGAATACATACATATTTATGTTTTATATATTATATGTAAATCTATAAATATATACACATATAAATATATTTATATTTGTGTTGTGGACTAGAACCATTACACACACACGCACACGCACACACACACACTTGAAAACTTTTCTGCTTCTGTGGTATACTGGTCAAAATAGTTTGTGAAAACTGATTATCATAGTTAATTTTCTGGGAGAAATAAGCACTCAGATCACAAAAGTATGCTCAATCTGAAAATTAACAGCCAGGATTCATTTTAAAAGGGGTTTTGGCCCTGACTGGTATATCTCAGTGGATTGAGAATGGGCCTGTGAGGCAAAGGGTCACCAGTTCGATTCCCAGTCAGGGCACATGTCTGGGTTGCAGGCCAGGTCCCCAGTAGGGGACACATGAGAGGCAACCACACATTGAAGTTTCTCTCCCACTCTTTCTCCTTCCCTTCCCCTCTCTCTAAAAATAAATAAATAAAACATTTAAAAGAATAAAGGGGGGTTTGTCATGTAGTCCTGGGAGAAAAGCTGTGGTGTTGCTTCAAACATATTATCTGAGGGCTTACGAGTAACTAACATGGGTGGAAAAGCTACATTTGAAGTAAAAGAGACTTGGTTTTCAAGCTAAAAAGTATTTCTTGATAAATAAGAATATGAGCTGCTATTGCTATTCCTGGTACAGGTTTAGAGAATATTCACTTATTTTTTAAATGTATATTTTACACATATGATTGAAATATTTGGAAGCAGGTCCATCTGAGTTCAGTGGAGTAAATCAGATGATCTCTAACTTAAAAATATCTTCATGAATTTTATCACAATCTTTAGAAAAATAATCCTTGTTCTTTAGACCCAAATACATGAGGCTGTATTATATAATTAGAATATTACAGGTTATATTTTCTTCTACTCTTTCTTTGTATTCTTATGGTATTGTTGGCAAATGAAAAGTCTGGCTATTTGTGTCTATATTGCCAGTTTCAGTGGCATTATGTTTTCCTGATGTTATTTTGCCTTTAGGTACCACTTTACTCTGATTCTGTGGTGCTGTCACTTATTACAGCATTTTTGTTTGGGTATTTTAGTTTTATGGATACATTTCCAGTTTTTAAAATTCCAGTTTTATGGATAAGTAACTGGTTTGTTGTATGTGAGTTAATCATATTATACAACAGATCAATAGAAGTAAAAACCTCATGATGTTATGAACTCAGATTAACACTGGAAACTTCCAGTAGACTGCATTATTTTTTTCCATTAAGGCAGCAATTTTCAACCAGTGTGGCATAAGAATTATTAAAATACGCAATGTCTGACTATGTAGTCAGGGAACTGACCTCTTTCGCCTTGATTGTCAAATTAAACAATGACAACAGCCAATGCAACAATAGTCATCCAGTGTGACTAAATCAAAATTATATTTTTGTCAAATTGGCAAAAAATATATTTTTGGTGTGCCATAAAATTTTAGTAATTAATGTGTATATGTCATGAGATGAAAAAGGTTGAACATCACTGCGTTAAAGTATTTACAATGCAATAACAAGCATAGGGATGTTACCTGTATGATAAGGATCTTTTGTGTAGCATTACAGTCATCATTTAAGCCATAATATAGCTAAACTGAGCCTTTTGTTCTATGTCCAGTATACAGGCTTTTGGTTATGAAAGTCTTGGTTCCTAAACACAGCACCTACTGTCTGCTGTCATTCTTATCTGAATCTTAGCTTGGGATCTAGCTGAGTGTCACATTAATAAAGCCTATTTTATCTTGTCTGTCCAAAGAAATCTTGTCCATGCCCAAATGTCCATATTAGTTTACCATCACCCTTTATTTTAAAATCAAAGGTAGATTTTCTATGTTATAATATTGCTGTTTATTTAATTTTCATCGACTAGATGGTGACCTAGAGATGATTTATCTAAACGTACATATAATATATAATGTTATAATTCATGTACAAAAGCTTTCCAAAATAAGGGGGAAAAAGAGTAGAGCAGATGTTTTAAACCTAGACTAGCTATTTTGGGGCTAGGGTTAGTTCTTGGATGGGGAAAAGGCATAGAGGACCAAGCAGGGGAAATTTTTATGGATTAAGACTGAAAGTATCCCTTCATGTTCCATTGGTTAGAATGCAGCCATGTGACCATTTTTTTACTGGAAGGGAGGTAAGAAATGTAGACTTTCTGTGAGCCAAGAAAGACGATGAAACAGATTTGGTAAACAGCTAGCTAGTTTCTACCATAATACCTTTCAATACTTATTTTCTTTTTTTCTGCCACAGAATTGGAATAACCTATACCTATAAAGGATTGAGAAATAATCAATGCCCTTATACATAGCTTTATTGTTTACAAAGCCCCCTCATTTTATGATATCTTTTTTTAATCACAACTCTAAAATATGAGTTATTAGTTTTAATTTTCCGATGATGGAACAGACTTATAGTGGTGAAATGAGTTGCCCAAGGCCATAGATCAGGTAGGTGGTCAACCTGGGATTGGAAACTGTCTCTTGATATGCCTCCAAAACCTCTTTCTTTTAGGGGAAAAAACAATGACATTTTCCCAGGTGTGAGAGGGGTCAATGCTACCTCAAACCTTCTACCTTGTGTCACAGATTCATGAGCATGGCTGTGCTTTGTGGATGTCACATGTCAACTTACACTTTAAGAGACTTGCTGTGCAGGTGTTGGTGGCATACAAAGACTATGGAAATTGTATGGTGGTTCTGCATCTCCAAGGAGGGTCTATGCAGTTACACTTCTTTAATTGAAAGTCCTTTCTGCCCCACATTATTTTCAGACCTAGCGGAAACTTACCTTTGAATATGTATGTATGAACTTTCCCGAGAATTCATCTTGCCCTCTGACTTGAAAGGAGTCATCCCATCTTATGTATATGAAGTAAAAGTGAGATTGTAATTACTCTTATCTTTTATACCTAACTCAAGAATATTGTACACTTAGATTCTAATAAACATCTGAAACACAACTCAGCCTGACTGAATTCCTGATTCTCTATGTAACTTAGACAGCAAATCCCATAGGAAATACATTTCCTTTACCTTCTGTGAATAACCTAGTGACATGGACAGAAATTAAAACAGAAACTGTTGAGTAAGGAGAACAAGTCAAAATTGCTTTGTTCTAATTAGGGTTGTTATGGAGAATTACTGTCAATAAGGCCTGCACATTTAATTGTGTGCAAAAATGCTGACTAATAATGAGGGTCTATAAATGAACAAAATAAATGTGAACTTAAGCATCTTTCAATCCTCTTAAAAATCATTTATTTTGTTTCTCTTAAGTTCATAAAAATTCCCCAGAGTTACTCATTTCCATTACAGTAGTACTAGCAGTAAATATGCTCTGCATATTTATTTATGGAGTTTAAAGGAACAATCATTGTAGAAAATGAAATTAAACCTAACCAGAATGCTAATACATAGTATAGCTTTGGACACAGGGAGGACCCAGCAAGCAACCCAGGACTTTAGAGATCACAGGACACAGTGATAATGAAGTAGAGTGTTAACAATTCAGATGTCAGAATGATACAAAATAAAAGAGAAGTGTTAATATACCCATGGTAGGGGCCAAGTTGCTGGGCTAATGGGTATCAGTTTTTAGTCTTTAGACTTAAAGGCTAAAAACTGATAGAAGAACTATTTGATGAAAGCTTAAAACATCAGGTATGTAGTATGTGAGTCTGCTCATGCATACTTGCATAGCAGGAGGAATCATGTTCCATCTAGCTAGATGTGTTCTATTTGGTGAGTGGGTGATATGTGTATTTTGTGTGTGTATGCAGAGTATAAATGGGCACATGAATATACAATCAGGTTAATTCTCTTTTAGAGAAGCCCAAGGTGTTAGATTGGTTACTAGGATAATCTTTCTAGAACTTTATTTTGAAAGAAATTGTGGAATTAAACACTGTAGAGATCTTCTAGCCCAAGCTGCCTCCCCCAAAATTTCAAGTAGTACAGGCAATGTAAGATTTTGTTTGTGGTTCAGGTCAACCTCACTTAGCTCATGCCAGCTGTAGGGGTGACTTTGTACTTATTGGATACCTGAATATTTATTGTTAAAAGAGCACTGGACAGTGGGTGCAGACATGTCATGTGCATTATCTAAAACCAAAGGAGATAGAAAAAATTAAAGAGGGGATAAATTACGGTGAAAGGAGACTTGACTTGGGGTGGTAAACACGTAATACAATATACAAATGATGTATGGTAGCATTCATTGTATGCCTGAAACCCAATACTTTAAAATAATACTAAGGCAGATATTCATTAGTCACAATCCTATTAATGATGGTATTTGGAGTACTCATATCCTTTTCTCTAATGACTCTAACTCTTTGACTGAGATCCCTAACTTTTCCAAACCATCTATACTTCTCACATGCTGCTTTATCCAGGGAGATTCTCAGTTTGGTCCTGTATCGTACTATTGTTGTAACTCCAAATCACTTAATATTACAGGTGAGACGAATGTTACAGGTGATACATCTTCAAAAAATTGGACATGTACTTTGCATCATAATTATTGTGACACACTCTTTACCGTGTACCGCTACATGGCTGTCTCTAGAACCACACTCTGCTTTTGTTAAAGGCAGTTTTCCTTTTCCTCCTGATATGAGATGTTATTGGACATACTGCATTGGTTAGGGTTTAGTTAGGGAAATAGGATCCACACTTGAAATTTCAAGTCAGAAGAAATTCAGCAAATTAGATGCTTCCAGACCACTGGGAAACGTAGGACAACAGTCACAAAAAATGGCCCATTAGTTCTCCACAGACTAGAAAGCTGGAAAAATGCAGCAAAATGCTGCTGATCTTGGCTACCAGGGCGTTTTAGTTGGCAATTTTCAGAATGCCCGAAGCCTTCACAAACTTCACATCTGACACCTGCCTGCCAGTGATTGTTGGAGTAGAAAAATGATCGTTTTTCCTTCTCTGCCTTCCAAATCTCTTGCAAATGCACTTCATTAGCAGAATCTGGAATTTTGCTAGTGAGGACTTCTGGAAGTATAGCTTCTAAGCAGTGCCGGGGAAATTGTTGGTAATCTTGAACTAATAAAAATAAGAATTCAGAATGTTGGTATTCTGCTGAATTAATGTAAATGCCTGGCTCTTTTTAAAAAGTGTACACATTTGGTATTCTCAGCTTGGCTACCTTAATGGTGTATGTCTGCACACACACACACTTTGCAAACAGAAATAATGGCTGGAAAAATACCAAAGCAAGATGTATTTATTTTTAAAATTAATCATCTGTATACCCACAAGGTAATGCTTAACCATGTCGTTCCAGCATTGATATTTAGCATCACTAATCTGAAACCTGTGAAGATGATATCTTTAAGGAGCAATACTGCTAGTGTGTATAGGAGTTAAGAAATTTTCAGAAATTACTTTTATTACAGGAGCTGGTGTACTGTAAGTTATTGTAAAGAGCATTGGCTAAATGGGGTTTACTACTTGTTTAGTTTTAAGCAAGTTAACCTCTATGGGCTTTAACTTATCTAGAAAATGAGGATCTATAACCTGACTTTCAAACTTTGTTATGCTATGGAATTAGATGATGCATGTAAAAGGTTGCCACTAGTGTGTTCTCTACTACATTATTCCTTCCTTTATGTCATTTCTCCATTATTCTCTTTAAGAACTGAACTCTGGTTTTGGAGAAGTAGGTGGAAGAATGTGTGAGTTGATTTTTCTAAGACTTTTCTATATTTTTTCCTGCAATTCTGTATGATTTTTTTAAAACTGTGCATGAATTTAAAACATCATTGCCCAATGTATGATTCTTATCAGTAGTCATAAATATTCTTATGCTCATTTGCTTATCAGCCACAGAGGAATCTGTTTTGAAGTAAAGTTGTTGTTTCTAGTTAAGGTTTAGATGAGAAGGCATTAAAAAATCTCAGAAACAAATATGCATGTTAGAATATGCACAGGTAACTACTTAGTGAAAGCAAGTAATTTTATCTGGTCCAACAAAATTGTAAAATTTTAGAAAACAGCAGCTTCTATTTTTCAGTGTTCCTTAACATTGTAGTATTTAGCATATTTGCATAGCTTAATGGAAAAATGACTGAAAAAATCACATATAAACTATTATGTATACCATTATATATTAGTATAAATTACAGTCATCGTTTCTTAATTTTGAGACAGATTTACAGAGATAAAGAAAGTTCCTGTGTGTTTGTAGGTTTTCTCCGTTTTTATTCTTTGGCCTTGAAAACAAGTGTGGAGGTTCTCAGGAATGGTACTTGGCCATAAGAAGACATATATACTTTCTTCAGGATAGAAGAGACTATCTCATCTTAAAAAAATGAAATCATGTAAAAATCTTTCAAAATGTAGTCGTTCTCCAAATGGCACCAAATATAACCTTTCTTTGACCATATGTTATTCTTTTTTTTAAAGATTTTATCTATTTATCTTTAGAGGAGAAGGGAAGGAGAGAGGGAGAGAAATATCAATGTATGGTTGCCTCTAGTGTGTCCCCTGCCAGGAACTGGCCTGCAACCCAGGCATGTGTCCTGACTGGGAATCGAACTGGGATCACCTGATTTGCAGGCCCGTGCTCAATCCACTGAGCTACACCAGCCAGGGTGACCATATGTTATTCTTATTAAAACCTTCCTTCCCTCTGATGGCCCAATTTCACATTACCATTAGTTTAAATTTATTCTTGCCATTAAGCTTCTCTTAAAATTGGCCTAGGCTCAGATACCTCTTCTGTTTTTTGTGATTACTCAACATTTCTCCATTCTTTATTTACTCCCTATTTCTTAAACCTGATTGGTCTTAACACATTATTTTGCTTTTGCTTAGTTGAAATATCAGTCACTACTATTTTGAAATTTCTTCTCACTATTGAAAACTATATCATCTTATGTAGATCATTAATAATCAAGATTCCATATTCTTCTTATAAAATGGTGATCTGGTTCAATTATCTTACAACAATGCAAACAGTTTGAGTTCATTTCTTTTCAGCCTTTTATCGCCTTGTCACTAGAATTCTTAAACTAGGATGAATGGAAACCAAGGTAATTATGACTGAAAGATTAGATTCTCAAGACTAAGCAGGCTTGTTTGTGTTTACTGATGATATTTATTAATCCTTCATGAGAAATGCCATCTTCTCAGCAGGCAGCATTAGAAGAATTTAAAGACTGAAGGAAGATAAGCAAGTACTTCATTCACAATAAAAATAATTTCTTGCATTTGTTTAATGACTTATAGTTTACAATCTTTGACACAGCCCTAGGGGATAGGCAGGCCTGGCAGTGCCATCTTCATTTCACAGACATAGAAATTAATTACATAAGAATTAGAATAAGAATTAAGAATCCTTAATTACATAAGAATTAGAATAAGAATTAGTATAAGCATCTTGGAGGTCAGCTTAGATTTCTTGTTTTCGGGTTTGCAGACACTTCTGTGAACCAACATTGCCTCTCTAGTTGTGATCACTCAGATACATGATAGCTGACTCTTGAAAAGAAGAAAATAGAAGTATTACATGGTCAAGCTTGCACTTCCTGCAAAACTATCAATGTCATCCTTCATGTTTGCACATCAGCATATTTTCTAAATTTGGAGAAGGTGTGCTCCAGCATCCAGAAAAAGTGCAGCCTGGAGGGAGGGTGAGGGTGATACTTGGTAAGGAAGAATTTAGTTCTGAGAACATATTAGCCAGTTAGTTAGTTAAGAACACAGTAGAGACAGGGCCAAATATAATTTTTTAAAAACTGCTTCAAATGTTGTTCACTCCTTATTCACAGCTGTTGTTTGAAAGTAGCAATTTAGAGCCAGCAATTGTGCCTGGGGTTGGATTTTAAAAAATTTTAAACTTTTCTGGTGAAACCAATGTAGTAGATAAAGAAAAAATATTATATCTGACAAAAACCTAGAACAAACTTTTTTAGTAAAAGTATGCAGTAGATAAACATCGAATATGGTATCTTCAAAATCCTAGAAGCCTTTGTCAGATGTCGCCATGTAGTGGTTGGGAGTGTGTTATAAAATGCTATGACTAGAATTCTGATCACAAAATAATTTCCTAAAACTACAGAAGCCTGTAATTGGAGACAAAAACATGTTACTGGATATAATAGTTAAGCAATCCTTGCTCATGAGAAAATATTAAATAGAAGGATATAATAGGGCCTTAGGTACATCATAGTTCCCTGGGTTTTTATACGGTGTGAAGAGTGTTGGGTATTCACATTATCCTTGCTGACTACCTACAAGTCTGCAGTTACAAAGGGATTTCTGTGATGTAAGCTTTGCCCTCTCCGGAGTTCTCTTTGTAAGACCTGTTTGGTGGGGTAGGTATGAACTCTAACACCTTGACCTGAATATTTGGTGGTTACCTTTTTCAAGAGATGGCAGGAGAGAATGAGAGAGTGTTAAAGCCCTAATATCTGGGAGGAGAGTGAAACATCCAAAGAATGGGAGAGAAAGTAAGAGGAAACAGACTGGAGATGGCTGTTGAGTGGGATGAGCAAAAGGCCTGAGGACCCAGTTCAGTGACCTTAAAACTCTACAGATGGTACAGCTTGAAGTAAGCTAAACTTGTGTTGCTGGGTTAAGATTCTTTGTGATTCAAAGGCAATGTCTGGATCAGTGAACTTTTCTAACCAGTTACCAACTAGAAGCCAATCCAGCAGGAGGGAGGGCTGATAATGCCGTGCTCAGTGACTGTGACTAATTAGAGAACTTAATTAAACTGTCAGGAAAAAATAAAGATAATCACTCTCAGTCAATTTCTACTCTTTTGCACCTGGGAGCATGAGGAAATCCATTTTCTCCTAGGCCATCACATACTTATTCCTTTCTCATTTCATATTGGTATAAACTCGTGTCACCTTCCTGAGGTGATCCAGATTACCCAAGTAAATGCACACGGCCTTTTGTTTCATTGTGCTGTAGCAATTGTATTCATGTCTTAGTTGTCTGTTGTAGAAAATGTGTGAATTTGCTATTTTAAGTACAACCTATTCTCACTACATCCCAACAGTTAGTTAGGTATTATTGTTGGCATTGTTAATTCTGATTCTTATGTTGATAATGGTGGAAGTAGCAATAATGACACTAATTGGGCTATTTATATTATTGTTATCTCCTGAAATGTATTAAGTATTCATAATAGGTAAAAATAATGGATGTTGCTTATTGTATATGCTGGAAAACATACATACATCTTCACACTGAATCTTACAAAACACTGGTAAGCCTGTTGTGGAGATGGAAAACCTGGGGCAGAGAGAATTTCATGAGTGTAGGGCGTCACACAAGTCCCAGGGGGTGAAGCTGGGATATGGACATAGTTCCATCTGATTCTCCTGTGTTAAATGTGCACGGTGTGTCGTTGCTAGGATTGAACTAACTACAAGATTATTTAGACTAGAGTCAATGTGTGTGTGTGTTTATTCAAGTAGCTGTGTATTTGCTTATGGAAAAATGGTTTTATAAGCATACAGCCAAGGATAACCTCTTTTAAAATAACAGGAAAATGTAGGTTATGTATTCAGTACCTTTGGGTTTTAAACAGAATCAGTGAAAGAGAATGGGGACAGCTTCAGTGCCATGCGTCAGTCCTCTTGACTGGAAGACTCATTTTAGGTCCAACTATTAAGATGTCTGTTTGCATCCAGTGAGTGAATGCATTTGTGTTTATTGTGTGTGTTTTACATATGCTGCTCTGGACACAGGTGGGTTGTCTCCAAGAACTTTAGACCTTTTGAATTTTAAGGCTTTATGAATAAAGTGTGGACAGAGTTCTATTATCCTACTACCAGGAAAGTATATTGACAAGTCGTATATTGTTTATTTACTCATTGTTTTGTTTGGCTAGGTGTAATTCTTGAAAGTCATAGTAACTGAAAATGATTATATATTATTATTGCTATTTTGCTGGTGAAGGATTATTTGTTTTGCTTTTATTTTTCTGCCCCTAATTATTTTGGAATAGCCTCATTGTCATCCTTGGTATTGTGACCATTCTAGAAGTATGTGAATGTTCTTCAGTGTCATTCAAACCTGTAGGTACAGAAATGCTTAATAGATACAGCGTTCAGAGATACACATCAGGAGTTTCTGGGCTCACAGGGCTCAAAGCTTATACAATCTTCATTAAGAACAAGAAAACAAGATTGTGAACACAAAATTCTTACAAAAGTGGATGGTAGGACTATTACTGAAAACCATTCCTACATCGGGAAGACTAGCTATGACTAACTATACAGAGATGTAACTGCGAATCACAGAAATATAGCTCCCTTCCCGAAAAAGTTCAAGACATATTCTCCTTAACCAGACCCCAGTGGGTCCGCCAGCACCTGGTGTCATCCAACAAAAGATGTACCAGTCATATTCCCGAAGGGCCCAGCTGATGAGGCAGTGGTAGCATAGCAATACATGTACCCTGAGGCTAGATCAGCAGGATAATTGTGTGTAAACAGAGGCATACATACTTAGTAACACTTTATTGTTGATATTTAGCAATGTTTTAAAATGTGGCTTTATCTTTATAGCTCATGTGAGAAACATTTTAAATATATCATGTTTGTGATATATTTTTTAAAAATGTAAATTCTTGTTGCTCAGTCTATTGAACTAATATTTGTAAAGTTATGCATAGTAGTTACATAGTTGTTTTCATATTTTTCTTGATTTTTAGGATTGAAATGATAAATAAGATGAACTGAAAAGTAAAGAAGTTATTTACTTTAAAAATTTGCAGAAAATTTTGATTTTGTTAAGGAACATTGAGTTTTGGAGGTTGATGAACATTAGTATGTTACTATGGCTGGTATATATGTTAAGTACAGTTATTCTCATATTTTTGAAAAACTTTTTTGCAATTAGCAAAAAATTTAGTGTAGAAAAAGAGTCTGAAGTCATAATAAAATGTTTACAAACTTTACTCAGTGAGGCGATTTTTTTCCAAAACATTGATATCTTTTAAGGTGGTTCTTTATTTTACCTGCTCTTTGCAACAAGACACCCACCCTTCCTCAAAAGAAAACTAGTAAGTTTATAGTCCAACCATGCTCCAGGGCAATGTTTTACTCTTAATTTGAACATTGGTTTTCCTTGAACATGTAAACTTGACTTAAACTAGGAATGTTTTCTTAATCTGGAGCTTTTAGAAGAAATATTTTAGTTCCTTAGACATATAATTGGTCTAAGACCTTTTATCTTGAATTAGAAATGTATACCAATGCTATTGTATGATCATCATTAAGGTTCAGATAATAAACTCTTATGTAATATCAGCTCCATGCCTGGCAGACAGTATTTATTTTAGGGTATAGGAAGGCTAACTTCTTATTTTCTCAGAGGATGTAAAAACATAACGTTATTCTTTCCAATACTTTACAAGCATTCTCTCATCCCCACCTCAACAATATAACACACACATATTGTGGCAATAGAATTTAAGAGATGAGGTGAGAGTATAGTAGTATACTCAGGAGAAAACATACTATTATCAGTGTAAATAAAACCTGAAAATTTTTCTTCTTTACCATATCCCCTGTCGATAACTAAATCCATATTCATGATGGATTATAGAACAACTGTTTAAAATAGCAATTTATCATTAGGGATATGGAGGTTGTTTGGGAAATTTAAGATATCCCCAATATCATTATGGCTTTAAAGAACCTTTGAGATCCACCCTTCTTTCTCTGCTCAGTGTTAGCACTGAGGTCTGAAATTCCCAGACCTCACCCCCACAGAAAGACCAGCAATTTTTTACAGAGAACAAAGCCTGGGGTAAGTAATATTTCATCTGTCTTTTTCAGAAGCATTGTCTGCCTTCAAACTATTGTATGTGTGGATTAAATTTTGTGTCACGTTAAATATTTATTGCTTAGAAAATACTCTATAACACCTTACCCTGCTCACATCATTCTTTCTTTTCCATTTTTGCAGTGTTACTTTTTATCATTGTAGTCCTTTTATTGAAAATAATACCCACATCTTTGTTTTCTTAACGATCCCTTTGAAGTTGGAACTGAAAGCAGTTCTGGTATATCTCTCTGTCCACCCTTGCAGACTGTGTTTAGTAATTCCACTGCTCTCTCCTTGTTCCTTCCCCACTATCATTAGACTTTATTAGTGTTTTTTCCCAACCACTTGATAACCCAGTGGGAAACTGTGGGCAGCTCTGATACCTGTACTAATGGTGGCACTTGTGAAAGGGAAAAGAACAAACCTATGTCCTTTACTGGATGCAACACATGGAAAATTGAGATTTAAAGACCCTATATGAAACATACACATGCAGGAGGTGGTAAAGCTGGGACTTGGACCCGGGACTTTCTGACTGCAAAATAGAACTTACATTTCCTTTTATTTTCATGGCTTCTTTTTGACAAAATTAAAACTGCGATGGCCCTGACTGCTGTGGCTCAGTTCTTTGGGCATTGTCCTGTGAAGTGAAAGGTTGCCAGTTTGATTCCTGGTCAGGACAGATGCCTGGGTTCTGGGGTTTGGTCCCAGATGGGTGCATATTAGAGGCAACCGATAGGTGTTTCTCTCTCATGTCAGTGCTGCTCTACCTCTCTTTCTTCCTCCCTTTCCCTCTCTCTAAAAATAAATAAATGAAATCTGTTTAAAAAACTATGATGTCCTGGCTCTTTAATCTCTTTATGTTTTTATTTTTATAGACTTTTACAATTTTTTAAAAAGATTATATTTCTTTATTTTTAGAGAGAGAGGGGAAGGGAGGGAGAAAGAGAGGGAAAGAAACATCCATGTGTGGTTGCTTCTTGTGCACCCCACACTGGGGACCTGGCCCACAACCTAGGCATGTGCCTTGACTGGGAATCGAACTGGTGACCCTTTGGTTCACATACCAGCACTCAATCCACTGAGCCACACCAGTCAGGGTGACTTTTACAATTTTTATTGTGGTAATATTTTTGGAAATACATTATACCTCAATGAAGGGAATTTGCATATATGCTAGATTTAGCATTATAGAAATAGTCATTTGTAACATTCCCTACAGTCCCTATAAAGTCCCAGCAGGCTTCCTATCTCACAACTACTCAAAAGTATTGATAAATAGTTCAGCTTGTTGCATCGGCACCTTTAAGAAAACCATCAGTCCCCAAAGCCATCTTGAGGACTGAGAAGTACTTTAACTGAATGGAGAGGAGGGTAAATGGTGCCAGATGGCGTAATGCCTCTCCAGTTTGTCCCATTTCCCCCCCTCTGTCTCTCCCCATTTCGGCATACTGCATACTGTCTAACCTGGAGAGAAGAGTAATAAAAAAGAGGTTAATTAGATGAGCATTGCCCTTTGCTATTTAGGAATCTATGAGGCATTCATAGTTTACCATTCATTTACTTAAAAAAAGTTACAATTATTGAACCTGTTAGTATGATTTTGGGAGAATTCATGCTATCATGAGGCATTAGGTTAGAGATTGAAGAAGCAGCTCAGACTGGCTTGTGGAATCAAGGATGTGATCTGCTCTGTCTCTTTGTTCTGCCTAATAAGAGAGTTGCCAGAAAGAGAGGAATCTAGGGAGAGATGGGAAAGGGCAGGGGGGCGGGGGTAAGTGGTGGCCGAAAGAACCTTGACTTTGGATGGTGAGCCATGAGGCAGTGTGCGGAGGATATGTTGAAGAATTATACACTTGAAACCTGCATGGTTTATTAACCAATGCCACCCCAAAATTTCAATAAAAAAGAAAGAAAAAGTTTACTCTTAAAGACCCTTTAGGTCACATCTATGTTTTTATTAAATTGCAATACTTTTATTCTATATTTTTTTACCTTATGTCTTGGAATACATTTGTATACCTTAGCTTTGATGACAAATGTATATAATTGGGATACAGTTCCCTTAAAGTTATAAGCACAAAGTGCTGCCTGATCTTAAAGTACTTTCTGAAGTGTCACCATCACTTATGTGAGTATGTAGAATTACAAAGGGTACCAGCTTGCTGACTTTATAAGTTACACAGATTGTCTAGAATCTATCAAAAGGGAGAAAATTAAGGAGATTGGTGAGTGGATTGTTTTAGAGATTTACAGGTCATGTTGGGGACGAAGTTACTATTTCTAAGATGTGTTGTTTGACACAATGTCATTACGGAACATAAGTTAAATTCTTACTGACCTTTTAGGAGACAATCATAATTATACAGCCCTTTCTACCACAAGTCATACATAAAGTCACTCTGATTTAAACCTGCAGCCCCCAGGTTTTATTTTAGTTTAAAAGATTAATATCAGTGGGAAACTGAGTAAATTTCCCTTGAGATTCCTTTCACAGTTTTTTTCCACCCATCTGGTTCCCAGCACCTGTTCTCCTATTACCTGATTCTTCAGAAATACTAACTGGTAGCATTTCCAGGAGATTTACCATTTAGAAGGGCACCCTCAGAGAGGAAAAAGTGCTCAAGATGAAAATAAATGAATTTATGCTGCTTGTGTCATAGATAATGAAGGAAATATTTTTAGTACCAGCTCTATTTCAAGCTCCTTCAAATGATATGCATATAAATACTAACCGATGGGCGCCTCGGTAAATATGATCTAAAAGTCTCAGCATTTGGCTTTGAATGCATTATAATACTGTTCTCCAGGTTTGCCAGATAATAAAAATTACTGGAGGCATTTTTGTAAAAACTCAGATTCCTTATTTGCCTCCTTAGATCAATAGACTATCCCATGTATTTGTATTCTCATAGAGTTTTAACATTGGCATACTTGGGAAACACTGCATTATAGTATTGAAATCATCTTTTTTTCCTACTTATACTAAAGTTAGTTGTGTGGAAGTTGAGTAAACTTTAATATTCTGAGATGGTTGGTTCCCACAAAATAGAATATTATGATAAAATAGCTGTATAAGTGATGTTATAAAGCATCATTACAAAGCTTCTGTTTCATAGGATAGTGTACTTCTAACATTTTGTATGTGTTCCAGAATACAGTTTTATACCTGTACTTTAATGTTATTTTTCTTTACAACTTAAACACACAGTCAATTTAAGTATATGCCACTTACATACAATGAGCATCCTGTTGAGATGGTTTGCCACTTTAGGCATGCCAAAGAGGTACTGTTATCATTTCAGTTGTATTATATTTACAACTTATAAAATTTATACTTAGGACTAATATCAGTTTTGAGAAAACCTTCAGAGCAAACTAGGAGACAGAATTTGGATTTGTAAACTGTTTTCTGTAGCAGCAAAGCTTGGCTGGCAGGGCTGCTCTGTCATGTGAAAACTTGAAAAGTTATCGGTTGAATTTAAGTGTGAAATTTGTTAGAATAGTCAGTTTGGCCGTTCTGATGCATGGTCTGTGACAGTGTGTATTCTTTTAAAAATCAAAAGTGCTAATGTCTAGAAAAAATCTGTGGGTTATTTAAAGTAGCAGATTAGGAAATGATAATTCTTTTTATATAATATTAAAAATTTTAGGAAACAGTGGCTTTTAATGACAGATGATAGCAAAATGTGGGAAGGAAGAAACATGTTATGGGAGCTGAGAGATGACGATTCTAGTTTATCATGTCATTTACTGGTAGTGTCATTTAGTTGTTAAAAGTATCCAGAGAAAATAGTTAAATGGAAAGGCCTTTTGGAGGCTGCTGACTTTCCTTTGCTTACGTCGCCAAATAGGACGCAGAGTCAATAGTCCAATTGATGCCGTTCAGAGACAGAGACTGAAAACTAGAGATAATAAGCCACTCAGGCAATGAATCTTATTCCTGCGAGGGCAGATTCTCAACTATGGTTTTGACTTTGTAGCATCACTTACATCACTGTTGTTATTGTTTATAGGCATCTGTGAATATTTTATCTTCCTGTGGATAAGATTCTTAAAACAGAAATTATGTCCTATATTCCTTTATGGCTATTCCAAGAGCTGAAATAAATACATGTTTGTTGCAGTCGTGGTGCAGATTTGTGGGAACAACTCCCCTACTTTTGCAATCGATGGGATTTGTGCTGTCACCTTGGCAAATTAAGAATGGTCACAAGTGTGTAAGTAATCCAAACAAAGTTTTACATAAACCCTTTAAGATCCTACAATATCAGAATAGATGAGACCATTATATAACAATCTACATCAATCACAACCCACCCCATTTTCAATAAGCGAAAAATCCAAGTGGATAACTTGATGAAAGTGGTCACTTCTGCTTTAGTCTGAGAAGAAGTCAGTAAGTTCCTTTCGCTGTTACTCACAAAAGTAGTTTAAATTCTGTGCAGTACATGAGCCTGGGGAATCATGTCAGCCTGTGTACAAAAGAGCCTGGATGGAACAGCACTTGAGCTGCTGAGGGAAGGTGGTCTTATGTTTCATTGCAGGAACTGACAGGTTAAATTTAATTCTGACTTAGAGCTCGCCTTTTAAGATCCCTATCTGTTCTGTAATCTAACCTGAAGGTACACTTTTTCCCCAATATTCTTAAGTCACTTAGAGAAATCTAATACTCATATTTTCAAATAACATCAGCTTAGCTTAAAGATATATTTTCCTCTATAAAACTCAGTTGCAAATACAAGTAAACTTAATGTGCAAGAAAAGGAGGGAAGAAGGACTAGAACATGCAAATCATTTGATATTTGACAAATAAGTTACTGGGTGGGGTGTGATATGCAGTTAAATTAAGGATAATGCCTCCGTCTTATCTGCATTGCAGACGCTCTGGGGCATGTTCTGCATGCAGTCTGCACGCAGTACATGCAGCAGGGCACCATAGCTCAGGACAAGCAATTTGGGCAATGGAAATCAGAGGGAGCACATGTATATTAGTTTTATAACCTTTAAAATTATGCAAAATATGCACATGCCTATCACAGTCAATGAGGTGATGAGATCAGAGTCTAGTAATTTATAGAAGGAGAATTGCAATAAATGAATTCAAGGGGAAGAAATAAGTATCTTTCAATTCTAATCATACTTATAGATTTCTAAATATGCAATTCACCATATCCTAAGACTAATGGTGAGAATACATATGCTAGTGCCAAATGGGTGTGTATATAGGATATTAGTTATATATTATATATACAGTATATATTGTGTATATATTATATATATAAATTATAATGTATTGTGTACAACATACGCACATTAACATTCAACCTTTGATCTTGTACTCTTAAGTACTACTACATAGAATCTTTGCAGCATAAATTTTGTGGCTCGATTGGGGCTGAATAGGCAGTTTTCTGTCTGGGGTAATTTGAGCTTGTCAGGGACTATTTCCTTCTTGAAATTCAGTGCTGAAAATTCATAGTTTTGGGTTTGAAAATTGTTTTTGGTTTTTCTTCAAATAAAATGTGAAGCATCTTGGTGAAATAAACCCTTGAAAATTTATCATCTAAACCTTGGAGGAATTGACTATCAGTTAACAGAGTACACTTATACATTAGGGAACGGGTATTTGTATCAGGTCAAGGATATATTTTGATCACAGAGTAATTATACCGATAGTTGTACGTGACTTGTAAATTCAACTCATGTTTGGCACGTCGCTCACATCAGTATTTTGGGTAATGGGGTTTCAGATTCAATATTTATTCTTTCCATTGCAGTTCTATTGAGCCCTCATCATCAGCTGAATTTTGGGGGCAGTCATCACCCTGTTACCTGCTCAGGCACAGCCAACAAGATGAATGTGGAAGTAAACGACTCCTGCTTCCTGTTCCTACCTCCTGTGCTGTTTTCCTGTACTCCTCTGTAAATGATGCTCCCTCATTTAGCAAGGCAACATTTTTTTAGATGCAGTGATTACTGAGTTTTCTCAATAGGCCAGAAGTTACCTCATTGTTTCTGATTGGTGTTTTTAAGATAAGCAGGATACAGTTATGTTCCCAGGCTACTTGACACCCATATTCAGTCCTGTCATAGGCAATAGCATTAAAGTATAAATAAATATACTGTATCTAGTTGTATAAGTGGAACTTTAGCAGGAAGGGAAATTTATTTTTAAAAGGAGGAGGAGATCTAGAAACAATAGAGACACTATGGTATAATCAATGTTAGGAGATGCTGCAAATCTTAGGAATTGAGAATGTTCAATTATTGTCATGTTGGCATTTTTTGTTGTCCTACTTTCCTCATTTTGTCATGTACCCCTTTTTGGTCTTTGATTTTGGAAATGTACCATAAAAGCTGTGCAGTGCTTCACAGCATACTTTGAGGCTCTCATCATAATTTTCAAAGGAATATATGGTTTTCATTCTTTGAGTGTTATGGTCATGTATGTAATTAGTCCTCAATATATTTTAAAATTTTTCATTGGTTACTAACTTGCAGTATATTGGGGAGCTAAGTAATATTTTCTGCATTCTGAATTTGCATGTATTACTGCTTTTGTACATGTCACTGGGTAAAATATTTTTTAACATTTATTTGCATGTGAGCAAAATGAGGAACACCTTGGTGTTGATCATCCTGCAGAAGTCAATCTGCATACTGGCTGTGTTTTCTCAGAAATATTAAGTGTTAATTACTACAGTCATGCAAAATCATATAGACTGGCTTTTATTTTTATTTTTTACTATGTATTTCTTTATTAAATTTCTTTTTATTTTTTTCATCACCATTTATCCCCTCTATACTCTCTTCTACTTCCACCCACCCTCCCATTTTACATGCATTTGAGAATATTCCTTGATTTGCTAGAATTTGGGCAGAACTTACTTCCTTGTCTATATAAATGATTTTTCTTGGGTAGTATCCATCTTTCTGATAAATCCTATTGTTTTTGGTGTTTCTTCCCCATGGAAATGGGAGGGGATGAACAGAGAAATTAAGACAGTGAAAGGAAAATGTTCCTTTTAAAATGGCAGATCTGGTTGGTGTAGTTCAGTGGATTGAGCACAGGCCTGGAAACCAGAGGATCGCGGTTCGATTCTCAGTCAGGGCACATGCCTGGGTTGCAGGTCGGTTCCCTGCAGGCCAACTCCCAGCAGGGGACACACAAAAGGCAACCATACATTGATGTTTCTCTCCCTCTCCCCTTCCCCTCTAAAGGTAAATAAATAAATAAAATCTTTTAAAAAATGGCAGAAAAATGGGGGCAACTGTAATTGAACAATAATAAAAACATTGTGGTACATTTACACAATGGAATACTATGTAGCAGAAAGGAAAAAAGGAGCTCCTGCCCTTCCCAACAGCAAGGATGGAACTGGAGAGCATTATGCTGAGTGAAATAAGCCAGGTGGTGAAAGACAAATACCACATACTCTCACCTATAAGTGGAACCTAATCAACAAAACAAACAAGCAAGCAAAATAGAACTGAAAACATAGAAATAAAGAACAAACTGAAAGTAACCAGATGGGATGGGAGAGGGGGATAATGGGGAAAGAAGGGGAAAAGTCAAGTCGAGGAACATGTATAAAGGACCCATGGGCATGGACAATGGGGTAGGCATTGACTGTGGGAGGGAAGCAGGGCAGGAGAGAACAATGAGGAAAAATTGGGACAGCTATAATTGAATGACAATAAAAAAAGAAAAAAATCTATTCTTTTACTTTTTGGTCTAGACCAGCTTACCCTGATTTAGAGAGGTAATTGCTTAATACAGGAAATTATCAATTTTTTTATTCCTACCAAAACATATCCCTTACTTTTTTTGACAATCTAATGTTCCCCCTGCTCAACATTGCTTCATTCCTTAAGGTAGCTCATCTAATAATCCAGCTTTCTTTTTCAATACCCAGGAATGTTAAAGCTATTTTGTTTTTTTTTTTTTAGGATGCCATTAAACAAAGAGTGGTAACACTGGCTGAACTTTTCATTTTTTAGGAGAATGTGATACCATGGAAGAGAAGAAATAAGGAGGAAAACCACCTTTGAAAGCTAGAAAATTGAACTTAATTTAATTTAATGGAATAGCTTCTAGGTTGATTATTTTAGCATTTGAAAGTATACTGGTATTTATTTTAAAAACATATACAAGGGATAAAAAAGTTATAGTACATATATACAATGGAATATTACTGAGTCATGAAATCTTACTATTTGTGACATCATGGGTAGAGTTAGAGATTATTATGCCAAATGAAGTAAGTCAAACAGAGAGAGACAAATACCATATGATTTCACTTCTATGTGGAATCTAAAGAACAAACAAACAAAACAGAAATAGATTCATAGACACAGAAAACAGACTGGTGGTTGGCAGAGGGTTGGAGGGTTAGGGCTCTGGCTGAAAAAGGTAAAGGGATTAAAAAATACAAACTGGTAGTTACATAGCAGCCACAGGATATAAAGTACAGGAAAGGGGATATAGCCAATAGTACTATATAATAACTATGTATGGTGCCATGGCAGTACTGGAAATATCAGGAGGACCACTTTGTAAAGTTCTATGATTGTCTAATCACTATGCTGTACACCTGAAACTAACATAAAATAATATTAAATGTCAACTGTAGTTAAAAAATAAAATTTAAAATGAGAAAGGCCCCCCAAAAAAAGAAGAAGAAGAAGATACCAGACCTCCTAGGAGCAACCTAAATCTGGGGGAACTTTTACTGTCTATTTTAGAGACTGGAAGGAAGAACGAGGAAGGTACAAGAATTAGATGTTGATAGCCAAGTAGCCACATGAGAAGCAACCAACTTTTTGGTTATTTTCCCCCTTGTGCTAAGCAGGTTTAAACACTTTGCCCATGAACATATTTAAACATTTTTATGTCAACTCCTTCCCCTCAAGCTCCTCTTTCATACACAACACTCTCCTTTCATTTCTTCCCTCTGGCTTTGTATCTTTTCCCCTGGTTTAAATCCAAGCTACAGACCCTGCCCCAGTCTCCTCCTGAGGGTGCCATGGGATTCCTGGAAAGAGGAGGAGCACACCGTCTTCCATTCCACTGGTAAATGTCTTTCATGAGAAGCATTCTGCACAGGCATTTCACATCTCCAGAGCCTTCCCAACTCTAACCAGGCTCCAGAAGAATTATGAAACATTTTCAGCAGAAGGGAATAGAAGCATTGTACTAGAAATACTATAAATTTGGATGGGAGAAAACGAGCACACTATCTGGGTATTTTGTTCCATTATCCTCTGTCTAAACTGCATTTTGAGTATGCAGAAGCAGGGACTCAGATCCAGAAAGGATTTCTGGATCCTGAATACATGGTTCGGTGGGGCAATGTTTGCAATCCAGAGACTGTTCACTTCCTCTCCTCTGTATCCTCCACTCCAATGTGTAATTATTTCTTCCTTATGCACCTCTGATCTCTTTTCTCCTTCAAATCACTGATATCAAAGGAAGATAGTGCTCAAAATGTCTTTGAGAAATTGATTTCCTATGCACTCTCCCAAAAAGTCCTGTTAAATAAGATTCAATTGACCTGACAGCATTAGCTGACTTTACTGAGCACTCAGTAAGGGCCAGACATTATCCTAAACATTGTCAATATATTTAAATGTCATACTGACCCTGATGAGTGGGAAAAATTATTATAGCACTTTTGCATTTTAAGAAACTGAAATTCAGCAAGATTAAATAATTAGCTAGTATGTGGTGGGTTGGAGTTCTGAACATTGTGACTCTGAAGCTGATGCTCCCTATTCTAATATATGAACAAACCCCCAAGTGACTTCTTCCTGTTACAGACCCGCTTCTCTGTTCAGTGTATTTGGATTCTATTTCCATTGTTTTTCCATGCCCCATTAGACTGATGCTTCTGTTCATCTTCTTGTCAATCCTTGGCTCTGGTATTTCCCCTGGATCCTTCCCTTAGAATGTCTCTTGGTTACATATATTGGGCTGTTGGTCATGCATCCAGGGTCCAGAAACCCTGTCAGGATTGGAATCCTTGCTTCTGCTTATTCAGGGACGGATTTTAGAGTGAAGGATAATGAAGACAAAATGCTCAGCCAGTGCATTTATCTTCCCCAATCCCAGTCATACACTATCTCTAACACAGTGCTTTCCATCCTTTCAGCCAAAACTATTTGAATGTTTTTCTGAATTCTTATTAGGGTGGTGGAGATTATAGATGTTAGAAAATGCCAATAATGGATGCTAATAGCAAAAGGAATGTAGTAATGGCATAAAAGATAGCAAATCTCTTTTTTATCCTTTTCTCCTTGTGATTCTACAAAAATATTGTAACACTATACATTCGCTTGGAGTTAACTGAAGTTAGGCTGCGTTAGAAGTCCCGTGTTTGGGGAATCCCTGGTCTAGTTATTCTGGTGGAGACAACTGAGTATTTGAAATCTATTTTCTCACATGCTGAAACTTAAAATCTATCATATTATCTTTAGCCAGTGTGCCTTGGTTGTTGGGTGTCTTCCAGTGAACCAAGAGGTCACTGGTTCAAAACCTGGTTAGGGCACATGCCTGGGTTGCAGCTTCTGAACTTGGGAGTACAGAAGGCAATCAATTGATGTTTCTCAAATTGATATTTCTCTCCCTTTCTTTCTCTCACTCTTCCACTCTCTTAAAATTTTTTTTAAAAGCCTGTCATATTAGACTAATGGTAGCAACAAGGTCCTGACATGAGAATTGTATAAAGCATATGGAATATTAAGAAAAAAAGGGGCAGACATTATTTTAGGATAAGAAAATGAAACTGAATCTCTGAATTGAAAGTCTGTTAGCTATTTTATAGTTCAATAATTGTTGGTAGAATGATTTTTTTAAAAAAAGAATTCCACAGTCCAGGAAAGAAATAGAAGTTTTTTGTATGTTTTAATACTTACTATATCTAATAGTTAACTACTTAGCATTATATATCTGGTAGTGTTTTACATATGTGTGTGTATATATATACATACATATATATATATATATACACATACATACTTTATGTAAGTATTCAGTTCTTTGATATTTCATATCTACAGGATAATAACTATGCTATTGGGAATATGCAAAGAGCAAATTAACATTTAGGAGCATCTATTATATGTTGTCAGGCTTTGGGCAAGGTCCTGTAGATATTAAATCTCATTTAATTTAGCTACCTGGTGAGGTAAGTCCAGTTATCCCCATTTTGTGAATGAGGAAACAGAGGTTCTGAGACAGTGAAGACCTTACCTGAGGTCATAAGGCTAGAAAGTAGCAGAGCTGAGTTGGCTGAGGTTTGGATTCAATTCTCTTGTTAGCTCCGAAGATCATTATTTTTCCACTGTACTATGCTGAATCAAGCTTTTTTCTTTGAGCAAAATACCTATAATGTTACTTTATCCTTCCATCATCCCTATGAGTTCTTTGAAAAATTTGTGCAGGTCATTAAAAACAGAAGTTATCATAACTTTTGGTATTCATTTCACAAACTTAATGTAATATAAACCGTGTCTGCAGGAGTAAGACAGAGCCTGACTCTGGGCCAGCGAGACAGCTGCCCCTTCTCGTGACCAACACTCACAGCAGTTAGAGCGATGGAGGTTCTGGGAAACTGTGCAGAGAGCATCAGACATTGTCTTTCTAACACTGTGTTTTACTTTCAGGCAATCTGTTTTCACTCTATTTGTCCTATCATTAATTGTTGACAAGTTAGTGCTACTTTGTATTCCCATGTCACAATGCTAAATAAAACTCTATTTAAAAATAGTTAAATAATTTTGAAATAACACAATCATCTCCCCCTTCATTAATTTGTAAAATAAAGTAACAAAACTGTGTGGGGAAATCAAATGTACCTGCACATGAATTTGCCTACTAAATATGCTGTAGCCTGTTTAGCACTTGGAGGTACTGTGGATAACATTCTGAGCCATATAACTGTTTTTTCTGTGTACAAAATCAGATGAAGTATCTATCACAGGTTGGAGAGATCTAAAAGCAGTATCTTCTTTCTTTTTTTCCTTTTTATTGAATTTATCCGGGTGGCATGGCTTAATGAAATTATACAGATTTCAGGTGCACAATTCTATAACACATCATCTGTACACTGTACTGTATGTTCACCATCCGAAACTGAGTCTCTTTCTATCACCATTTATGCCCCCCTCTGCTCTCCTCAACCCCCCCAAATCCCCCCACCCCAGCGATCACCACACTGTTGTCTGTGTCCATGACTATTTTTCCTCTCTCTCTATCCGTTAAATTTTTTTTGCTTAATCCATGTACCTCCCAAGCCCCCTCCCCTTATAGTTGTTAGCTGCATTCTTTCTTATATTCGAACTAATTTGAAAAATTCAGAGACCACCTAATGTTCAGATACTCCTCAATTTTTTAAGCAAAAGTAAATACATTTTCTTTTTTTTAAGATTTTATTTATTTATCTTAGAGGGGAAGGGAAGGAGAGAGAGAGAAATATCAATGTGTGGTTGCCTCGCATTTGTCCCCTGCCAGGAACCAGGAACCGGGAACTGGCCTGCAACCCAGGCATGTGCCCTGACTGGGAATCGAACCGCGATCGTGTGGTTCGCAGGCCCGCGTTCAATTCACTGAGCTACACCAGCCAGGGCGTAAATACATTTTCTTTAGATTATTTTTACATAAAAATTCCCCAGTTGATAAATTGCCTACTGTTTGGTATTATGGAGGTAAACAGAGAAAGTAGTTTCCAATACATCACAATTACCTGTACTATTGAATTGGCATACATAAAACTCAGTCACATTGACTAAAAACTGTCAGAATGAACAAAGCACAAATACCAATGATTGATGAAAAGATTTGCAAAGACAGAGGATTTTATTCTGGAACAGTGAGAAAGTGAAGGGTAGGCATCATTGCAAGAATTGGTATCAGCTGTTGTGAAAAAAATCATTGTTCATGATCTGGCAGACTGAGTCAACAGCACATCAGTGGGTTTGTTGGAAGGTGTGAGATTTAGAGCGGTTACAGTATCTGTTTAAAAAGAAAAATCATTGAAATAAACCCTATGCTACCTTCCTAGGAAGGAAAGAGAAAAATGACATTCAGGTAAAGAGGAAAACCTACTCCTTCGGGAAAAAATTTTAAAGGCCATTTCTCTGTGTGGGGCATAAAAAATGGCTTTCAATGGATGTTTTGGCTAATTAAGGAGATGACCATTGTTATTATGGTTATTTATTCTGCTACTGAGCTTAGGAGAATACATTTCTCTTCAGAGATATATTGTAGATCAGAGGCTATAAGAATAATATGGACCCTTGGGTTATTTTTATACCATTCACCATCTGTGGGATATCGCCATATCTTGTGTCCTGTCACACTTCAGTTGTATGAAGTAGAAGGAGAAAGTTGGGGGTGCACCTGGATCTTTTCACAAAAATAATTGAGCCTTGAGATATGGAATTCCTCAAACTGCTGGCCCTTGTACCTACAGGTAATTTATATGTTATTCCTGACTTCCCTCCTCCTGTTGACATTGACTAACTACTGTTAAACCTTTACTCCCTGCACTTCCACTGACTGCTGACTCCTCTGTCTGGGATCTGACCGCTCAGTTTTTGCTTTATTTGGCTCCATTCTTTGAGCCTTTGCATGTGTTCTAATTTATACTAAGAAACACAGTCACACCCTGTAGTCCATTCCCCTTCATCTACCTCCTATTCTTCACATTCCCATTGAAATTAAGACCCTAACACCTATTTACTCTCTACCTACTGAGAACAGACACTATGGGCTTATTGGCTTCTGAGTCCAGAAACTCTTTCAATACTTATTTATTCTTTTCTCTCTAATACAACTGAACTTGCCAACTGCTTCTCTCCTATGATAGTTCTGACTCTTACCTTTCCTCAGTCACTATGGTCTTTCCTCCTCAGGCCCCACCATGACTTCTTTTCTCCTCCCAGCTTCTGACAGTACAGGGTATTACTCCTCAGGACCTTGTTCTTCATCCTTCTTCACCTTGTTCTCATTCACACTTTGACCCATTACCATGCATTATGTCCTATATCATGATGACTCCTAATCTCTCCCCTGAGCGCCATACCTAAAAATCCCTATGCCTGAATTATGCAAACTCTACATGTCTGTAACTTAAATCATATAATAGTCTCTTTATTTCCTAATGACATCACCATCTAGTTGCTTACTCAAGCCAGAAACTGGGTGTCAAATTATTCTTTTATTTGTGCCTCACAGCTAACAGATAGTTCTGTCCCCTTTTCCTCTCAAACATCATTCCTCTCTCGCTCTTCATCATGGGGCTGCCACTCATGGTTCAAGCCCTCATTACTTCTCCCCCACACTTGCAGTAGTTCTGTAATTGGCCTCCCAACATCCAGTTTGGTTCTTTTTAATGCATCCTTAAAATGCATTCTAGGGTTTCTGTTTAGACATCCTTTTCACTCCCCTTTGATAGTTTCCTCTGTGTGGACTCTTACCATCAGTAAGAGCCTGCTTTCCATGTTATAAAAAGATCTGCTTCTCCTCCTATGCAGTATTTCTGAATCTAAAAAATATATAAGATGTTTATATTGTCTCACCCAGACTGGGTGGCTCAGTTGGTTGGAGAGTTGGCCTGTACACCAAAAAGTTGCCCATCCCTGGTCGAGGTGCATACAGGGGGCAACCGATCTCTCTATCTCTCTCTTTCTGTCTCAAAATGAGAAACGTATCATTGAGTGAGGATTAAAAAATGTTTATATTGTCTCATCATTAGTGGCTCTTCAGAAGCTCCTTGAAGATTCATTCTTATCTGAGGCCTTCTTATCTTTGTATGTTTAGTGTATGACACAGTTGTTCAGTGAATCTTTCTTGGGTTAAACTGATGTTTGCATATAACTTGACATTAAGTAGTCTATTTTAAAAAATATGACAGGGATGGATTCTACTTTAAAATGAATGCTTTGGGATTCATTTTTCTTACCCAATTGGGTACCCATATTGGTTCACCCTTTCTATCACTACATTTACTGATGTCTCAGTGGTCTAAATTTACATCACTATCAATATCTTTATATCACAAGTGTATGATGTTTAAAATTGCAGACATATAATTTTAAAGTTAGCTAGGAAAATTTCATCTCATCTGCTCTTAAGGATCCATTAACTGAGGGGAAGGAGCGAAAGACAGTAAATGTCACAGCGGAGAAGCAACATCATGCTAGCTTGTCATTTTCATGGTACTTTTAAATCATATTTGTGATGGTAAGCAGAACACCTTGCATCCTAAATATTTGACATTTGCACAGTGGTCCCCATCATCAAATGAGAAACCAGCACCATCTTTACCCAGTTACTAAGAATGGTGGCTTTCTTGTTCCTTTACTCAATTTCATGCTATTTATCTGTGGAGGAAATGCCTGATGACTTTGACACATAAAGTCATCCTATCTGGAATCCTTAGGTCTAGATGTCGACTAAGAAAATGTCAACTTCACAGGGAATGCCTGTGCCCTCAGAATGTTAAAGGGTGCGACTAAAGCTTGTTTGCCTTCATGAAACATTCACATTTTTGGCGTAAAGTGGGGCTGAATAATGCTGTAGCAACAAACATCATTAGAGAGATTATTGAATTCCTTACACTGCTAAAAGAATAATGAGTGGGCATGGAGTGCCAGTAACCTTCAACTCAAGCAGCACATTGAGGGCAGGGTGATTTCTCTGAATCAGCAGCAATCCCCAGCCACCTGCCACAGGGCTGGGTGGACTGTTTTAAAGGACTCCAGGTCAGAGATGTTTAGTTTGAGGGCCTATATACTCAGATTGATCTGTAATGGTTCTGAGTAAGTTAATGAATATTAATCATTAGTTGTCTTTAACACAAAGAAGGGATTTCTTTCTCTTTTTATTTTTAATATTTTATTTATTTATTCTTAGGGAGAGGAGAATGGAGAGAGAAAAAGAGGGAGAGAAACATCAATGTGTGGTTGCCCCTTGGGCATCCCATTCTGGGGACCCAGTATGCAACCCAGGCATGTGCCCTGACTGGGAATTGAACCAGTGACACTTTCATTCTCAGGCTGGCACTCAACACACTGAGCTACACCAGGCAGGGCAGAAGTGGTGATTTCTGAAGCAGTGGACTAATTTCTCTACTTGTTTAGATTTTGCAGGTGCATTTTTGGGATGGATTCTTCAGCCTGCCTTATTTAGCTAGTTACATGGCTACCAGTGTTCTAGCATGATTTGTAACTTTTCTCATCCCTTTAATAATTTTTATTTCTAACTTTGAGATGTTATCTTTCTCCTGATGCTTAGCTAATTTTTAATGATCATTTTTTAAACACAACAAATATTATGTATTAAAAAATCTGCCAGTAAGTTATATGCATCACTCTTGAGTAAATAGAGACATAATTATTTAGTTATTATATCCTTAGATTAATTAAGTAGAACCATACATTTCATTTGCAGTTATGAGTATTCAAATACACTTGTAAAAGCAGGCTTTTCTGATACTAGGCTCTGTCTAGTATATCAGATATACAGGGAAACGTTTGTCTCCAAAAAAACCCCCCCAAAACAAAAAAACTTTCTTAGAACTAATAAGCTGTTTCAGCATTTATGTTAACTGAAAATATAAGGTATAATATGTAGGACTTCTAACAGCTGTCTTTGCTACACTCGTTATAACCTGTAATTTTCCTCTAGTTATAATTTGTGAAGTTGTACTTCGGCTTATAATGTTCAGTATGGTAATAGTATAGCTTATGGCTTCATAATAATCTCACAGTGAGGCATTTATTCACATGTTATTGTAGAGCAAAGGACAGGTAGAAATGCTGTAAAAATAAGGGAAAACTTATCTGCTGACACAGCAACCTCCTAAATCTTTATTGCTCAGATTCAAATTCGTATGTCTGAAAATTAATATGTATTGTGACTCAGAAAATATTTCAGATTTATGCTGTTCTCTGGACTATTATAGGTAATGTGTTTCTATTAACTAAACTTGTATTATTCAAGCATAATATGAAGATATATATCGATGTTTTCATTTTGTGCATTTACTTTGAAAGTCTTTAAGTATCAGATAATATAAAGAGAGAAGTTTTTTTAAATACCTCTTTGAAATAGAAATCCCAGTTCTTTCAGTGACCTGGCAATGTTTTTGGAAAAACACTTAGCCCTTTCAAAGTTTTCCTCACCTTAGGAAGTTATGGGGAAATTTTGTAAGCTCTTCTAGGTTGGCAAATACCTGGGTGAAAGATGTTATAGCACATACTACTTGATATTTATAGAGATTTAACATTTTTCAAAGCATCGGGCTTCCATTAGTTTTACAATCCATATAAATCCCTATGGTATCAGAATGTTCATTATTCTTATTCCTATAGATGAGTTATGATTGTCAGAGCTCATACCTAGCCTGGGATTTTCTGATTTCTGAGCATATTTTCATCTTTTTGTAACACATATTTCCTTCTCTTTGTAGCACTTCTTGCTTCTCTCGATAGGAAATGATTTAATTGTCGTGTAGTAAATTGTGTTTTTAAAGATTTTATTTATTTATATTTAGAGAGAAGGGAAAGGAGGGAGAAAAAAAGGGAAAGAAACATCAGTGTGTGGTTGCCCCTTGTGCGCCTCCTACTGGGGAGCTGGCCCACAACCCGAGCATGTGCCCCGACTGGAAATCAAACTGGTGACAATTTGGTTCAGAGGCTGGCACTCAATCCACTGAGCCACACCAGCCAGGAAAGTAACTTCTTTTAATAAATGAAATGTTAAAAAGCACATTGAAATGACCATGTTTGAAAGACTGAAAGAGATAACCATACAATGTATTTTAACTTCAGAAATATATATATATATTTTAGGATGGCTAATAAACAACAACAACAAAAATATATATACCATATTTTAAACCCAGGAGGACCTACCTACTTAATCTCTGGTAATCATTATACATTGAATAACTGGGCACCCTTGATAGGAAATGCTTCATGTAAGTGGTGCTGTTGAAGCTAAATGAATAATCATATTGGATTTGTGCTGTGGGTAAATACAGGCTACAATATGGTCAAACATAAAACCTCTCCTTTTCTCATGGCTTCTGTACAAACCTCTGTTTATTCCCTCAGGCCACTCTTTTTTTTCTCTGCCTGCCATTTAAATGTTGGTATTCTGGGCTTCTCTCTTTGACATTCTTTTAACTGAGCATTCTCTGCAGATTATCTCCATTATTTCCATGACATCAACTCCCAGCAAACACAGGCTCACCAGCATGTCTTAAATTGTCCTCAACTGAACTCTCTAACTCTAACCACCACCCTGTAGGTGTTCAAGTTAGGAAGCTGGGTGTTATTCTGGATCCATCACCCTCTCACATCGCCCACACCTATTTAGTCATAAAGTCCTACGATTCTCCATTCTAAAAATGGCTGCAACTCTCGCTTCTCCATCCTCTGTTGGTGTCTTAATTCAGGTTTTATTCTTTTTTTTTCTGCTTTCTAATTCAACTTTCTGTATTCATTTATGCTTCATTTGAATATCTTTTACATATTAATCTATCTGAAATTTAAAAATGATTACCATCCCTCCCACAAATATCTTACATGGTTTTCTTTATCTAAAAGATAAAGAAGAGATATTTTAATAACAGATAATTTGAGTTTATGAACCATATATTTTTTGTTTTATATTACCACTATTGGCACCTAGTAGGTGCTTAACACATAGTTTTTGTGGAATAAGTAAATTAATCAAGAAACAGGATGTCATAAATTGAAAGTACCAATTTTGGCTAATACTCGTTGAGAAATACATTACTTTCAAATAAGCGTCATTTAAAAACCACCCTTTATTATCAACTGAAACGAGTAAACATCTCTCTTAATTTGTTTAATGAGTCAAATCCAAAATCTTCACAATAGCCTCCACATTCTTTACCCAACTGAGTCTCTCTTTTCTTCCTCACTCTGCCCAGTGCATCTACCTGGTCTATCTGCTAGTGGCCCTTGAGCACCCAAATCCTTGAGGCCTTTGAACTTGAAAACTTGGTCTCCTGCCCTAGAGATCTGTCTGATAGCTGTGTGGCTCGTTGACCTTTAATCAAATGTCAACTCCTCCTATTTAAAATTGTATCCTTTCTCCTCTTTCTTTTCTGCTTTATTATTTTTGACCATACCACAATTTGCCATCCAATGTTCTATTCATCTTGTTTTTATCCTATTTAGTATCTGTTTCTCACAGCTAGAATTATAAACATCACGATGAAACATTTCTCTGTTCGTGCTCAATGCTGTATCTCTATAATCTAAACAGATAATAAATATTGTTGAGTGAATGAATAAATGGAGTAAATTCCCTATATTTATTTTTGAGAGTATGCTCTTAAAAATAATGATTTGTAGTAATTTACAGCACAGACTATTTCTAATAAGGTTAATAAAATAGAAATAAGATAAAGAGAAGGCAGCTAATGTAAGAACCATAGTATTACCTTAATTGTTTTAATTCTGTATGAAAGTTTTCTTTGTGCTTTCTTTTAGCCAAAAAAGGAGAAAAACTCTACCCAGCAAACAAACAAAACCAAAAAATAATAATAAAATAGAAAGAGGCAAGAGAAGTTGTCTAGTTCCAATTTTCAGAAAGGAGAGCAGACTTTTAAAGAAATTGTAATGTTGGAATGCAATGGGGAATGTGAAATAACGTGATGAACAATTTATGTGTAAAATGCAGATGATGCTTCAACTGTGGACTTTTTTCTCAAGCAAACTTTGAGAGAATTTAGAAGAATAAAATTAAGCTTAATACAGTGAAAGCCTTTTTGTGATATACTCAGCTGATATAGAGCAGGTTTGTAGCTTAATTTGATAGAAAGATTGGATTTTGAGTACTGAGAAAGGTGATTTGGTGGCATATCTTAGGCTTTTTCCGCACAGAGCTGCTTCTCCTGTCAAAGATTCTGATTGGAATTTAGAAATTGCATGTGAAAAAATACTTCCACTTGGAGTATACTGATTCACACCAGAAAACAAGTAACGCTTCCTCAGATTCTTTACTTTCTCTCTGACCTCTAACTTCCAAATTAAAGAAACATTTTTTTTGAAAAATACTGATGTCAATGACAGCAGCAATAAAAAAAAACTTCAAAAGAACCTCACCTTAAATAAAGCATGTGTCTCATTATATACTTTTTAGCTCTAGTTTTTCTTCCTTCCATGCCATTCTCCATATATTTTTACAAAAGCAAATATAAAAATGTTACACCTGTGTTTTTGATCAATCTAGACACTCATGCCCTAAAGATTTTTCAGCCATAGTTTTGCTTATTCAGACATTTAACAGACACTTTATGGGCAGAGCTCTGTGCTCCGTACATCTGTCAATATATGGCTAAGGAAATTACTCCTGCTCTCAGTGATATGACATTCGAGGAGGGAAACTGTACACAGATCAGTCAGTACAGGTGGGCATCAGATGACTGGCACAAGGAGCGATTAGTAATCAGATGATGGAGAGAGCACTTCTAAGTGGTGAACTCAATGAGGGCTTCCTGAAAACAGGTGACATCTGAACTGCACCTTCCAAAGTTTCTTAGTGCAGGCATGGAGGGGACCTCTCAGGCTATAAGAATGTCAAGGAAAATGGCATTGCCAAGAGATATGTGATCAGCATTATCAAACAGTGTGCAGGTGACTGTACAAAGACTTGTTTCATTAGACTGCAGCGCATGTGGAACAAATAATGGGAAGCAAAATAAGTCTGGTAGGCTGGGAATCAGATTTTAAACAATAGCAAAAGTATGTGAAGGAATTTTAATCTTATTAAACAGTCACTAGGGAGTCAGTTTTTGTACCTGGACAAGGGGTTAGTGATGTTGATAACATGTGCTTTAGAGAAAGACTGGGCGTAGAGAAAACAAAACAAGTGATAATTGCAATAATATAACTTGGTTATTAGGAAAGGTCTGAGCTTGTGTGATGTTACTGGCAGGAGAGAGATTGGAATGATGCCTGCATCCAGGGACCATTATGCGGGGGCATAGGACTCTAAAGGGCACAGGCACAGGATACTAGAATGTGTGATAGATCCTCAGCCAACATGAAAGAATAAGAAGAAACACCAGCTCCTTGATGTCAGCTTGGATTTATCTATTATCGGAAGTTGTAACATCATCACTTAGAATATAGTATGAGTACAAAATAGACACTCAATTTATGCGTATTAGAGGAATGAGTAAGTGATTGCCCAGGAGATGACTGCATAGAATAAACTTCTTTGTGGGTGAAACAGTGACCTTGTTTGCCCTGGATTTGACCTTCATGGTAAAGGGTATTTCTACTGGCACAAGTTAGAGAATTAAAAGCACTGGTGTGGCCTTGGGTCTAACAGTATAATAGCCTCAGCACCAAGAAGACTTTTAAAAAGTGTGTCTTTAAAAGAATAATCTCTCAAATTAAAATCAATCTAAATTGCTTTGATTATTTTTGTTAAAATACTTCTTAAAATTGTGAGTTTCTAGAAACCTCATGGAAAAGTCAGCTATTGTCTTTGTTGCCTTATGCACGGATGGAAATACTATAAAATAATCCAAATAAAAGTTAAGGTGCCTTAATTCAAAAGCCCACTATTCTGAATAGTCTAAAATTCTTCAATGTGCTGAAAATTAAATAGTAGGTGTCATTCTAAAGTACTAGAGTCTCCGTTTTTCTCATACACAGCTGAAAGCTTACGTGCCAGTTAACGAATGCCCAGGATTCCGTGGGCTCTGAGAGGGGAGTTCATTGAACTGGGGACATACAAAAATAAAACATTATTGTTGTTTCATTCTGTGTTTGATTTCTTTTGCCTAAAGTATGGTACAATACAACCAGGAAACTGAAATATGGTAAGGATGTAATTTGAATATGTTATTACTAAATAGTTTAAAATTTTATAGTGTAAAAATATAACTGTAGATAGAGATCAGTAGCATCTATATGATGCCTAATATCTGGCAGTATGCTAGGCATGCGTGCAAAGAGTTACCTGTAGATACTATTTTCGCCTCATTCATGATATATTCCCATTGCCTATAGAGCAGAACCTCCGCAGATCACACACATATTCTTTTTTCTTCTCTTAAATTTTGTCAGTTGAACTAATATTTCAGAAATTAATCTTATCAATCATGATTTATAGCTACCAAGCAAGTGGATTAATTTTCTTTACTTGATTTTCAAGAATAGTTTCTACTTGTTGGTGACCTCTACTTAGGTACCAGCACACCATTGTTCCTTAAACTGAAAGGAAAAGCAACCTTCTCCAGTGCGTGACAATGACAGTTCTTAGTTGCAGAAATGGGACTCAAATGTGGGATGCAACCACTTGCTAGCTGGGTGTCTGTGGGAAAATTATGCATTTTTTCTAGGCTTCATTTCCTTCACATATAAACAGAGACAGTCCTCATGGGAGAAATAGCAAGAATTTTACGAGCTAATATATGGAAAGTACATGGCCTACTGGAAAAGAACTTAGACAAATTATGTATTGCTGTGAACTGTTTTATATAAACCATAGGCTCTTATTACTATTCAGAATCGTAGAATTTCATGATTAAAAAGTAATTGCTAAAGTAATTGTTATCATTAATAAAGACTGGAATTAAAATGGCATTATTACATGGGGTAATAATGAAAAATTGCTTAGTGATTTCCTGCCAGGCCGATGAGGCTTGCTCAGAATGATTACTGATCTGTCCATCCTTTTTTGTGGTGTTACAAACTTGTGACATTGTGGTAGGATGCTAAGAACAGTTCATACTCATTTCTTAAATCTGTAACACAGAATTACAGTAGTTTTTATCAGCAGCTAAGGTCTTAGTCTTCTCAAAGTGCTGTTTTTGACAGTAGTTACCACTTGGAACAGTGCTTACATTCGAATTATTTAACTTCCCTAACAGTACTGTTGCATTATTTCCTCTGAAAGGTCCTCAGTAGTCCCTGGCAGCCTATTAGTGTCTTTACTTAGCAGGATTGCCTTTATAAGTTATCAGTGAAGGGTTACATTTGCTTCAAAATCTTCAAAAAGAACTCAGATTTGAAGTTAATTCAATGCATTTAAAATAAGCACAGTGAATAGCAGAAAGGGACAGTGTACCCTGGAAATGGGGAATGAAGATGAGGAATTATATTCTTAGATCTGATACTGATTTTTTCCTGTCATCTTCTGCAGACCATCTTGTTTCTTGCTTTTTATTCCCTTCCATTATTGAAACTTTTCAATCTGTAAATTTCCACTTCACTTGAATGCTCAGCTATTCTCTTACTAGAAAAAAACTTAGCCAAGTTATATATAAATATATACCAACTTGTATAAATCATTGGGGTTTATTTATACCTGGAATGAGAATTTCATAATTAAATATCACTTTGGAAGTCATCTAGTGTGAACTCTTCTTTAAAAAGATGAGAAAACAGAAGCCAGGTGAATGGTATAAAATGTGTGTTTAGAGGTCAGGTGAGATTAAATTACTAATTTTATTGATATCATGGATTAAATTAATTCCCTCTTTTGTTTGAGCCTAATTTTCTTTTTTTAAATATTTTATTTATTTTTATTTATCTTTAGAGGGGAAAGGAAGGAGAGAGGGAGAGAAATATCAATGTATGGTTGCCTCTTGTGTGTCCCCTGCCGGGAACTGGGAACAGGCTTGCAACCCAGGCATGTTCCCTGACTGGGAATTGAACTGCGATCATGTGGTTCGCAGGCCCACGCTCAATCCACTGAGCTACACCAGCCAGGGCCTGAGCCTAATTTTCTTTATGAATAAATAATGGATATAAATGAATATATTCTATTTCTGTAAAAATACGAAATAATTTACTTATGCTCTTTTATTTTGGGCACTTTAGTGCTAATTTATATATGTAAGTTTTCTTATATGTGTATGGATAATGGTTTAAGGCTATTTCCTTAATTCACAAATGGCCCTGTATTTTGAGTTACTTAATGATCTTCTAACTGAGAAGCATTAGAAGTACTTCAAAAGTGTACGCAGTATCCCTGACCGGTGTGGTCCATTTGGTTGGGCATCGTCCTGAAAACCAAAAGGTCCCTGTTTTCATTCCCAGTCGGGGCACACACCTGGGTTGGGGTTTTGGCCCCTGTGTGGGGTCTGAAGGAGAGGCAACTGGTAGATATTTCTCTCTCACATGATGTTTCTCTCCTCTCTCTAAAGACAAATAAATAAAATCTTTTAAAAAATGTATACAAGGTAAATTATAACAGATGTATGATTACTTTAAAATGCTACCTCAGATGTTTCTTAACCTTAAACTTTAACACCACACCATTCTGTATAGCAGAATGCTTTAAAGTTACAGTGACGCTGCCAAGTATAAAAATATAGCACATGAATGTCTGATTTCTCTTGCAAATCGTCCAACTGGTATTTCAGGACAAGATTATTTGTTGTTACTAATTTAGTTAAACACTGAAAATGGAATTTTTGGATGCTTAAAATAAACCTTTGATATGGCTATTGCAAGGTTATTTTTTTTTCAAAATGGTTTCCCACCAGAATGTTTGAAATAAAGGGTGTAAATATCTTAACAAAGCACCCGTGGGACATTTGGAATTCGAATGTGCAGTCAGTGTGCTCTGATTTGACTTTGAGTCATGACGTGCAATAATCTGTACCTGTGTGATCCAGGCCGATACCCACTAGCCACGTGTGGTCATTGAGGATGCTTTTTAGTGCAGTCGAGGAGCTGAATTTTTAATATTAATTTGAAGTTAAAATAGCCACATGAGGTTAGTTGCTACCCTCTTGAACATCTCAGATATAGATTGATTTTGATATAGAGTGAGAGATTTAAGAGTGAATTTGTAAGAATACCTAGTTCTTTTTATCCATATTTACCTAGAGCCACACTTGTCTTTAAAAAAAGTGAAAAGTTATTTTTAACAGCTACCAGAAAAAGCCATCTCAAAATTCTCTGTAGTAACCTACACAACTGTTAAATAATTCAATGTTATAACTCATTTATGACATTCAAACTCTTTAGTTCTACCATTTAAATCAGGTTTGAGTGTGTACATGCTTTACTTGGAGTCGATGAAGACCAGAGGATCACCACTCTTCCTAAAACAGTAAATAAAGCACCTCTTAACCAGGATCAAATATTAAATGCTTTCGCCTCTCTTTATAGGTCTTTCTGACTTGAGTTAACCTGTTCTGAATTACCTCCAAACTATCTGTGAGCATATTTGCTTGTCAATGTAACAACCTCCGAATGGATTTGCATCGGTTGCTTAATTGAAAGATACTACTTCAACTGAAAATTTAAAAATAGTCAAGGGCATAAGTAAATTTTTTTTTCTCCTTAACAGAGGACTTTGTTTTTTTCATTGCTTTTAGAGAGAGAAGAAGGGAAAGGGGGAGGGAGAGAGAGAAACATGATGGGAGAGAGTAGCATTCATCGGTTGTCTGCAACACATGCCCAGACTGGGGACAGTATTGTGTCTGGACCAGAGGTCACAAGTGTCCTGACCAGGGGCCACATATGCCTGTGCCTGGACCGGGAACAAACCCACAACCTAGCATGTGTCCTGACTGGGAATCGAATCCACAATCTTTCAGTAATGGGAGGATGCTCCAACTAACTGAGCCACACCACACTGGGCAGTGAACTTTTTCAAATGGCTGTTAATATTTAGCTAATGGAGTAATAGCCTGGACAGAAGTTATAAGCTAATAGAAGATGTGATTAAGCTGAACAGTAAGGGGATATTAGGAGAGATCGGGGATAGGCAAAGTACACCTTTTGAACTCATAGTGACTGAACTACTCTGATGTTATGAATGGAATGCACAGTAAGAATGCTTAATAGGGAATTCTGGGTAACTGAATTGTAATACAGTTGCCATGATTCTGTAGCACTTTGCCTGATTTCTTAGTGTGCGGTATAATGAAAAGTTGAGTTTTGCCTTATGCTTGCACCCACATGTTACAATGCCTCTTCAATTTTAATATTTTTCTACTGAATGGTTAACTGTCTTCCTAGGGATTTCCCTTCATCCTAATCAAATTACTTGTAGAATGTTTGGGAAGAAACCTTGAAGACATTGGTATTGCTTTACTAGCTTGCTTTCATTTCTCTTAGAAGATCAAACTTCTAGATTTTTGAATATCCTAAAAAGGTTTGGCAAATATTAAGGGGAAAGAAACCTGAAAAAGTGTAAAAAAGCAGAAATAGCTTGTTGTATAAGTTATCTCTGACTTGTTCCTTGAGCTGGCAAATTCTGTACCATTGCACATGCTGTTGGAAATAACTACATTCTATAATTTCACAGGCTTCTTGGCTGGAGTTTTTCCTTCCTCGTTCCCCAAATGCTGGCCATTCCCAAGTGCCACTTGCTCTATTTTTTAAAGTAAAAAATGACTGGCAAATTCTAAGTTTTAGTCAGGTAGAGGACATTAAATACAGTGGGAATCATGCAAGCTGTTGGCAATGCCTAGGTCCTGCATCTATTTTCTAACTTTCAGATCAATCAATGAAATTGTTGCTGTGAAGACCACTTTTAACTTCCCTGCCTGTGCTATTATGTTTAACTTTTTTTTTAAAGGGCAGAAAAGTCCAGTGAAAAGACTGGGCTCCAGGTGAAATTTTCCAATGCATTGCAGCAAACACTCTGATTATGGGCAATAAAATGTTTAGTATCAGAAGAGAATGAATTCTGGCTCTGCCATAGTCTAAACCTGAGTTTGTCATTTTCATCTGTGAAATATAGTTAATATCAACTGCTTAACTTGCTTTGCAGAATGATTATGAGGGGCAAGAGGGAAAACATACCCTGGTTAGCGTAGCTCAGTGGATTGAGCGCTGGCCTGCGAACCAAAGGGTTGCAGGTTCAATTCCCAATCAGGGCACGTGCCTGGGTTGTCAGCCAGGTCCCCAGTGTGGGGTGTGCAAGAGGCAACCACACATTGATGTTTCTCTCCTTCTCTTCCTCCCTCTAATAGTAAATAAAATCTTTTTTAAAAAAGAGGGAAAACATAGGTGGAGGCTTTATAAATTACCAAGTGCTATCCAAATAGAGAGTGATAGCCATTCTCCTCTTCATCATTATGATATTTATCTAAGAGCTTATCACTCAAGCAAAAAAGTAAATATCAGTGTGAATTTGAAAGTTTTTGAAAAAATAAACAAATGTATACTTTTTGTGTACTCTCATGGACTTGTTATTAACACTTTCTAAGCAAACTCTGAGATGAATCTCTATGAACAATTGTGTGAAAATGTCCTAAAACAGCAAGAGACAGTCACTTTCATTGACAAAAATATCTTTACTTGATATTTTCTAAATGAGTCATTAAAATAATTCAGGAACACCAATTTCAGATGAATGTCAGTTAAATGTCAGACGTAAAACTTTCCATAACTTCCAGACAGAGAGTAAAAAAGATCTGGTTCACTCATTCAGCATTTCTTCCTGTCCCCTCCCACCTTCCTTTCCTCTCCTTTCTTCCATCCCTTTCCTTTTGTTCCTTCTCTCACGAGAGCATCTGCTCTATCAGCAGAATTTGGAGGTGCTACAAGGATATAAAAGAAATGGAAGGGAAAAAATCTCTGCTCTCGGGAGTTTTCAATTTAGCTGAGTCTTTTCAAATTATTTGTGATTTAGGTAAAAAAAAAATCATCATCATTTATTTTTTGAGAACCCAGAATTAACTCTGTCAGAAGTTACAAGTCCTGACCTACAGGGTTACTATTTTAATATGATCTTTAAATTACAACCTCTCAGGGTGAAGGTAAATGAGCTTTTCAGATTTCAGGTTTCTGAATTTTTTTTTTTAGTCAGTAACACATGAGTAATGTTTTATTTTTTCAAAGATCTCTCCCTTTTTCAATCAAACATTTGAATGTTTAAGGAACTGAGAGATATGGTTTTAAATGAAAACTAATGATGGGCCTTAATATACTAATTTTTCTTCAGTTACTCCAAGTGAAAGGAAGAAAATTTATGGAGAGATTGGTTTCCTTTCAAGTTCTAAGCTCCTTTCCATTGAACATGAATTTTCAGAAGACTGCTCTTATCTTGAGAGGTAAACTTGACCGATATTTAAGCAGCTATATAATAGCAACATTTTTGAATGTTTTTCCTGTTAGTTGGCTTTAGGACAATTTATTTATTTTCTGTACTACTAATACAACATTATTTATTTATTTATGTGTGTGTGTGTGTGTGTGTGTGTGTGTTTTGCTCTAAATAGCACTTGAATACAATGAATACAATGAATTAGCTCTATTGATAGCAATGTATATTTATGACATGTTCCAAAAGTTATTAATTCATTTATCCTCATAAAATTCTTCTTGAATCTGGATTTCCAGATATTGGTATTTGAGTGAAAATTAAGAACATCTGTTAACAGACATTATGACTTGTCTGTATTTTCAAAGTGCAACTAAAAATAATATCTTTTGGTTGTTTTTGTTCTCTATCATATTGTACTTCACAGAGTATTTTAATCTGAGTGATAAATTCAAAAGCATCCTTCTCATGGGGGGTCAAAACTATGTCAGAAACTGGACTTTCCTCAGTAATATTACAAATAGCAAAATGCAAATATATTCTCATTCTCTTAATAAAACTTGCATATATTTTTATAGTTATATAGAAAACTTAGAATTTTTGCAAGGTTAGTGTTCTATGACTTTGTCTTCTTGAGCATTGCACTTGTGAGCAAAAAACATTTAAAAAATTATATATGAAGAGGTAAGAGGATTGATATATGGCCTTTATCAACTTTTTTTTTTGTTTGCAGGGGATAGGTATTTCAGTGCTTACAGAACGTACATGAACTCCTGGGCAGTTAGCTCAGTTAATTGGAGCACCCCAGTATGCCAACATTGCAGGTTCAATCCCTAGTCAGGACATATAAAAGAATCAACCAATGAATGCATGAATAAGTGGAACAACAAATCAAAGTTTCTCTCTCTCCTCTTCTCTCTCAAATCAATCAATAAAAATATAAACCAACCAAATACTTTTAAAGCAGAAATACACCAGAATTAATTAGCACAACAAATCTTGTTTTCTACAATTTGTCATGATAAACTTCTAGACACTTATTCCCATGATGTTGTCATTACTCAGAACATGTCTCAAACTCATTTTTGGTAAATACCATCAGTGACAATGAATGGGTAATATTAAAGATATTTCTTATTATTTCATACTGTATATTTAAAAATATGAAATACCTTCCTTTATTCATTAATACTGGTTATAAAAACTTTTGCATAAGTAAAGAAACATTTTTTACATCTGAAAGAATGTATAGTATGCTCTGAAAGCATTTCCAAATAAGTAATTTACCCAAATTTGAGCAATGGCAAAATCAACAGACTAATTTTCTATTTTTCCAAAGTGACTTCTTAGTTAGTTACAACCCACTTGTATATATGTTTTGTTTCATTATGTTTCTTTCAAAATTAAGAAAATGATTTCAGTTTGTATGATATATCACTGTGATTCTGTGGTAAGCTGAATAATGGCCCTACCCAAAGATATCCAAATCCTTATCACTAGTACCTGTGACTATGTTATAGGGTAAAAGAGACTTGTAAATGTAATTGATTAAAAGTCTTAGAGAGACAATACTAGGTTGTCTAGGTGGGCTCAAAGGTATACATGCAAAGATTGTCGTAAGAGGGGGGCAGAAGGTAGAAGCAGTAAGGTCAGGCTCTCAGAGAACACAGTGAGATGACTGAAGCAGTGAGAGAATAGACGGGCTTTGCTGGCTTTGAAGAAAGAGGAAGGGGCTATGCACCAAGAAATGCAGGTGACCTTTAAAAGATGGAAAAAGGCAAGTAAATAGCTTTTCCCTTTGAGCCTTTGGAGAAAGCACATCCTTGCTAGCACTTTGACTTAGCTCAGCACAGCTGATTTTGAACTTAGGACATGTAGCATTGTAGGATAGTATATTTTTGTTATTTTAAGTCACTAAGTTTGTGGTAATTTGTTACAGTGGCAACAGAAAACTAATATAGACCCTGAGGCTTAAAAATTGAATAATAGCTCACAGAAACCATAGACACCATCTAGTCCAGTTTCTTCCAGTCCAGCTTCTTACACATGAATTATGAAATGTTGAGTATCATTTTGCCTACAATTATATAATCTATAGAAAACTTATAAAACTCAAATATCCTGATCTTGTAGTCTAATGAGCTTTCTTGCTTGTTGTGTTATGTAAAATCCCAAACATGTTTTCGTGATTCGTATTACGTATAATTTTTCCTTGGTGTCCTTCTAAGAAGATCAATAGATTTGAATGGATCAATACACATTGACTTTGAATTTCTTCATAGATTTTGATAACTTTGTAACCTTAGTGATTCTTAACTCAATCTTTCCAAGGTGAGGATCATCAGATTGTCTGATGCTATTAAACTTTTCCCAGGTGTGAAAGGTAGAACATTTTGTATTATCATAGATCTCTTAAGTCAGAAGAGATTCTATTAAACAATAATAATCTGGGGATGGATTCCAGATATCCCACATGTAGAAGGTTTATTGGTAAGTCTGTTGGACTGCCAGGGTTGAGAATTGCGATAGTGTGATGCTTATTCCCTAAAGTTCTTGACTTTGGGAAGCATGAAGAGCCATGAAGGAAACTTTTCATGGAGTGTGGTCTTGTTCTACTTTGCACAAAGCCCTTTCAGCAGCTAAATATTTCCTGGCTTTCTGTCTCTTGTACCATATTCACTATAGACTACTTAGATTCTTGATCTTGAGGCCATCTAAAGTTTTCCATAATTTTTTTCCTTTGTTTGGCATTTTTCCTTTACTAGATCCTTTTCCCCTCAATAAAAATATTAGAATCCATTTGTTAATTTCCATAAAAGGACTATTTGTATTTTGATTAGAATTGGGGAACTGACATTCTAAAATATTGGGAACTCCTATTTTTGAACATAGCATTTTTCTCCATATATTTGTCTCCTTTAATTTCACTTGGCAAATTTTGTTTTCAATTTTCTAATTATTTTTGGTTGGTATGCAATAGTGTACATTTTTTTTGTAACATTTTGTATCCTACAGCCTTACTAAATTTACTTTTGGAAGGCTTAATTTTCATTCACCAGTTTTCCAGTTTTTCCTTTGTCATCTGCTGTTTACTTTTCCCAGCCTGTGGAAACTACTTTTTGGAGGTGATCTTCTGTTAGTCAGGTTCCATTGTCTCTTTTTGAAATTCTTCTCTTCCATTTCTCTTTAATATGTGGATAATAGCTTTCCTCATGGAAATACACATACACACAGAGGAAGCTTTCTCCCAGTTGCCATGACAGTGCACTAACATGGATTTCTGACAGTGCCTATTTATTCCCAGAATGTTTTTCTGGTCCTTTAAATTTCCCATCTTCTAGATGGAAGTGTTGTTCCATGTTCTCTCTAAAATTGTATTCTCTTCTTCCAAACTCTGAAATTTGATTTTTTTTTTTTTACTAATTTGGCTTCAAAGACAAGCTACCTCATCCAAGAGTCCTGACTGAGCATCTCTCTTTCCTCAGAAATATACATCATATTTCCAAACACCTGGGAAAGGTCTATTGGCACCCAGCCTAACAGTCAAAATTAAATTTGCTTTAATTGCAGTGAATAAAAGTTCTTAGTTTATTTCTCTGACTGCCCTACCAGATATCAGCCTCCAAGTCTGATCCTTCCTTTCATTTCTCCCTTCCAACTTCTAGTCTTTTACTCCTGTTTGATTCTACTGTGTTTCCTTTTATAATTTTCCCTTTCATTCAAACTGGCACTGTCTTATTTCAGCAGATCATTAAAACTCTAAATTATTAGCACACACATTTTAACAATTTCAGAAATATTGAGAAAAATATTTAGTATTTCAGCTGTTTTCATTTTGTGTGCATTCTTCCCCTTCTCTTCTGAACATGTACTTACCTTTTAATTACCACTGTACTATAGATACAATTTTATTTTATTTTTATGTGTTTTTCATATCACTACATAGATTTTATGAATATAATTTTAATAACTACATAAGAAACCATCACATTTCTGTTATAATTTTTGTTACATTATCTCTTTGCTAAATATCTAGGATATTTTTAAACATTTTTCTATCACATATAATACTTCAATAACTCTTATATATATAGATTTTCAAAATTTGAACATTTTTCTTTCTTTTATTTTTTATCCTTACTCAAGGACATGCTTATTGATTTCAGAGAGAGAGGAAGAGAAGGAGAGAGAGAGAGAGAAACATCAATCTCTTGCTCCTTGTAGATTTCCCAACCAGGGACCTAATCCGCAACCCAGGCGTGTGTTCTGACCCAGAACTGAACCCACGATCGTTCAGTTTGCTCCAACCAACCGAGTCCCACTGGCCGGGGCTAGATATTTTTCTTGATAAATAAAATACATGAAAAGTCTCATGTGACTTTAAAAGTATATTTTAAATTTTATTTCCAAATGAGTTTTTTACCAATTTATTCCCTGATTATGTACAAATGCTCCCTATATGTTTTAACTCACAGTAATTGTTTAAAATTTTGGCTTAGTAAAAGGGATGAAATGGTACTGTTATAAATATGCCTATGTTTAATAATAAATAAGGTTAAGCAGATTTTCCCAGTGATCAGTTGGCTACTTGAACTTTCTTTTGTGATCTTATCATTATTTCGGTAGCCTAACTGGCCTTTCTTTTCCATCACGTTTCACCTCCTGCTGACAGACTAACTAGTTAGGTATACCAGGAAATCATACCACAGCAGGCAACAGAATGAGGTCAAGTTCCAATGTCTGACTGTTAGTTACCAAATAAGACTGCATTTGCTGTTTGATAATTTCAGACTTCCATAGTCAACATTTAAGCAGCCTCTAGCCTTTTGTCATAGGACCCTTCAGGCATTCTGAGGCTCAGACATACTGCATACCCTTTATTTTCCTCTTCTAGACCTTTTCTCACTGTCTTCACCTGAAGCTTCTCTGTTTGAATCCTACTTAGTAAGAAACCATCAAACACTACCTATCTCTCATGATTACGCCCATTAGAATCAATCTCTTTTGTCTGTGTTCCTAATAGGTTTTGTTTAAACCCCAGTTTTGGTGCTTATCTCATTCTTCCCATAAAATAATTTTAGATATCCAAATATGAATTTTTTTATTTTCAGTTCATTGAAGTAAAGGACTATTCTTAAGCAGTCTTTGATTTTCCACAGTGCTCTAAACAGTGGAAAAATATCACAAAATTTAGGAAATATTTGTTGAATTGTTTGAATTCAATTAGTTTTGGTTTGTCTTGAAAAATAGTAAAGGATAAAAATTCTTAATTCCTGTAAATGAACAGAGGTGAACCCCACATAATCTTATAATTGGGAAAAGTTATAAGATTGCCACTCACTCAAGAGCAAACTCAGGTAATAAGAGCGTAGAAGGGAGACATTATTAGAAATGGTTACACTTATAAAGAATCCCTTGTCTTCAAGGCAATGTATTTAAATAAGTGTCTGTATATTTGAGCTCTTGTTCTTGCTCAAAAATATTTAACACACACAAACTTTTCAGTTATTTACTTCATTTACTAGGATGATACTTTTAAGATTGGCATTTTTGGGGGTGGCCCAGTCATTTAATTTTGTTAAACTACTGTTACATAAAATACTAAAACTCTGTCCACTCACTGCTTCTGATGCATATGTTTTATCATCAGATGATTTGGGACTGAATTGCAAGATGGTGACCATGATAGAGTCAAAAGCACTGTGCTTCCTGACTCAGTGAGGTAACGCAGTAGTATTGGTGTTAGCATAATTACATTGTAAAATGCATCAAAGGTGAGGTATTTAGAGCAAATTAAATAAGTGAGATTCTTATTTCAAAATTCATATTTAGTTTCATGCTTCACTGTTTTTATGATGGAGTAACAGCAATAGAGAAAATTATGCATGAATGGAAGAATAACTAATACCTTCATAAACAGATGCTTAGAATTTGAACTTAAAGTGAGTAAGGAAAACTGAAAGTCAAATGGGGTGAACAGGGGAGGTGGCATCTATGGAGACAGTGAAGGATTAGCTGAGATTATTTTAGGACTATTTGAATTGAAAATGACATTACTTGAGTAAGTCTGGAGAGAGGAGTCCTAACTTTGAGTCTCAGTGACTTGCTGTGTGACCTGGAACAAATTACTTAACCTTGGTGCACTCCACGTTTTCTTATTTATAAATGGAGATAAGTACATATTCTGTAAAGTTGTTGTGAAGTAGTCAGGAAAGTGATATGACTATTTTAAATGTATATGCACTGATATTTAGTACATTGTATTGATTTGTTGTAGATATTTTATCATTCCACCATATTTGAACTTGATTCATTTCTTTACTCAGAAAATGTTCAGTAAGTACAGGTACTGTGTTTATTAGGTATGCAGCAGTAAATCAAACAGATCTAACTTTTGCTTGCAGGGTACTTTAGATCTAGTACTAGGTGCTAAATACTGAAAAAAAGGGCTCTTCTTATCAGCTTCCATTTAACCCACCTGCCAAATTAACTAAAGATTTCTATTTCTTTTGCAAAACACATGGAGTAATGTTTATTGTACACTTAATGTCTGGCTAGTAGTAATAGCTAATATTTATACGTAGCACTTTACAATTGCCAGAATCTGTTCTAAGTGCTTTGCATAAATTAATTCCTTTAATTTTCACAGTAAGATCTCAATGTATATAATATCATCATTTTCATTAATATTGTTAAATATTGTTAAAAATGTTGTTACTACCTAAAATAGTATACAGGTTTAATGTTATATTAAAATAGCAATTATATTCTCAGAATTAGAACTAATCCGAAAACTTATAAAGAACTACAAAAGATCCTGAATAACCAAAGAAATCTTGAGAGAGAACAAAATGGAAGATGTCATGCTCCCTTATATCAAATTATACTGCAAAGCTATAATAATCAAAACAGCATGGAATTATTATAAATAAAGGTGTATAAGTAAATGGAATAGAATAGATATCCCAGAAATAAATCTAAATTTATATGGTTAATCTATGGATAAGGTGGCAAGGATACACAAGGGATAAGACAGTTTATTCAATAGGTGGAAAATTCTGGGAAGAGGCAAAGCACTTCCAATGTTAAGGAAATAAAAGATTTGGAAAGAAAATATTTGAGTCTATAAGATGAAATAGTGTATACTCCTAACAGTGGAATTGCTGGGTCAAAAGGCACGTTCATTTTTAGTTTTCTTAGAAAATTCCAAAGACACTGAAATACAGAACAGGCTGCCAGCAACCAGAGGGGTGAGGGGAGAGAATCACAGGGGAAAGGGGAAGGACTCACATGAACGAGTATAAAGGACACATGGACAATAACTAAGGTGGGGGGCGGAAATGGGAGGGAGGTGGGGAGCACTGGGGGGGGGGCAGGGCTGGGAATACAAGACAGAAAACTGTACTTGAACAAGAGTTTAAAAAAAAAAAAAAAAAAAAAGATGAAACAGTGGCTGCTAATTTCCCAGCTAAATCCCAGTCATTCCATTCTCCTTTCCCTTCCCATTACACTATTTTGTTTGCCCCATGAAACATGAGCAGTGATGAGAAAGGGACAACTGGATAAATCTATGCATAAAGGTTGCCATTTTCTCTTTCATATAAGGAGAGGAGATCAAACAATCTAGCTATGAAAAGTATATATCACAAGAGGTATGTTTCCAAAAAAGAGATCAGAGAAAGAAGAGTTCAGAATAGAGAGTGGGGGACGATATAAGGAGATGAAAATAGAACTAGCAGAGTTCAGGAAAAAATGAAAATGTAAAAATAGCAAATGCAACGTATAAATAGAATAAACTTGACTATAAAGTCAGAGGCATAGATACTATGAACAACTATATAAAATATGTATAAATGATATGAAATGTTTATAGTGGTGAATGATATGGAAGATAGTTAAAAGAGCCAACATATGCATCATTGATGTTTCTGAAAAGAGAAAAAGTGATTCAACAAAAAAGAAAAATACAAAGAGGAAAGCTGTTACAAAGATCTGAATCTTTAAACTGAAAGACCATATTATGTCCTAGGAAGATTTATATGGAAAAGTGAATGCCAAGAAATACTTTTGTGCTGCTTCCTGAACTCCAAGCATAACAAAACACTCAATATGCACATTCAATGGAAAAAAGCAAAGTGCTTTTAAGTAGCAACATAGGTTGGCTTCCAATTTCCAGATAATGTCAGAAGCCAGAGAGGCAGTTTCTACACAGTTCTGAGGGAAGAGAAGTGTAGCTTAAGCTTTAGTTTCAGTTGAATATAATGTCAACAGAAGGATACCCTGGAGCCTAAACACACACATACTCACCCACAGAATGAGTCAATATCAATAGCCAAGAATAGAGAACTCTAATTATTAAACAGTTGGTGAATATCAAGTCTATTTAATTATGGGTCAAATACAACTTTGGAGTTACAGTCATAGAATAGAATATAAATGTCATAAACTGTGGTAATGACAATGACTGGGTGTAGAGAGGCAGTATTGGAGGAAGTATCATTTATTCAGGAAGTTTCATTTATTCATGACCTGGGGTCAATAGCTACCTAATGTTAATATACATAATTAAAAAGAATACAGCCCCCAGTTTTTCCAGTTTTTTCAGTTTTTCCCTCAACTTTGGAGTGCCTTTTTATAAAATGCTATGGTTTGGGCTAAATCTTGAGCTGAATTTCAGTAATTCCTCCAGTTTTTGCTTCAATATATTCTTTAGTTAAATTCAAAGGGAAAAATGTAACATTTAAATATTAAAATATATATAATTTTATTCAATTTTTAAAAATTAGGCTTTAATGTATATATATTTCTCTTTTTTACTTAGTTGATATTTAGAAATATTAGAGTGATATTTACTTGGTGTTAGAGGTGATTATTTCTTTCTGATAAATGGGGTTTGGATTAACTAAAATGAAACTTTTTCTATGAACTTTTCCACTTGAATTTTTTTATAAAAGACATATACCATCTAAAAAACTTCAAGTCCTACTTTTCAAAAAATTATAGCATTATCGCCATTTCTGTTTAGAAAGTGATTTTTCTGCTAGTTAGTACTGTAAATCTCTGGCAATTATAAAGTTTGGAACTGGAATATCAAATGAAACAGATTATAGGAACATTACATTTTCCTTAGTATTTAAACCTAAAAGCCAACCTTCTCTAGAAGAATGTTTTAAGGGAGCATGTATGACAAGCAGACGCCATCTGGGGGTCCCAGATAAAGGTATTCCTCACTCACAGGGCCCATAACTCTGCAGGTGACAGAGGTAAGCACATGCAGCAGCTTATTAAAGCTATAAATAGGAGCTAAGCTTCTCCTCAACGAAGCAGCATGACATCAATTACAATTTTTGTGTAAACCTATTACCACTCCTACATCAACTTGATGAGGAATTTATACAAGCCCAGGGTGGTTACAAATTGAAGAAAATTACTAGTACATCTTTGAAGCACTGAGGTATGCATGGGACAGAATGTTGGGGAGTAAATCCTGTTTCGGATGAAATGTGTGGTGCACAATGGTGATTGACTTTTGTATTAAGCCAAAATAGAAATTGATCATCTTGATCGTTTGAAAGGAAAAAGAGTGTGTTGTGCAAGCTCTTTTTCTCTATCCTTAATCGCTTGTTTTTAAAAATGAAGCAGCTGGGGTTTGACAAAGCAGAATCTAGGGGGTAGGTTAGCAGGATCTTGGGCTCTGCAGCTCCAATTGCCTTTCTGCGACCGTACCAGCACACGGAAAGGAGAGGCTGTGCCACCTCGACCTGTGGCTGTAGAACCTTCCTCAAAATTAACTGTTTCTTAAAGTTAACTATGGGGTGTTGATACTTGGAATACTTTTGTGTTAATAAAAGAAAATGATCTTTACTAATGGTCATCGACTAGTATAACTAATTGTGCGTGTAGGAATAAAGATGCCTACATTCTCTCAGGTCCTGGGGCAGTTCAGGATACATTGTTAATCATTGTTAATCTTTGTTAATTGGTAATGATAATGATGGTTAAAGGAAATTTTTTTGTTTTAACAAATTCTAATAAAGAAAAAGATATCTAAATGAACTACTTAAAATTATTATTGCAATAAACAGAGCAAATATTACAAATACAAACTTTTAATTTTGAGTGGTAGAAAGAGTTACTAAACTAGGGAAGGCAGCCTAATGAAGCATTAAGCACACTGGCTGCAGATGACAGACCTGAATTTCAGTGAGCCTTTTCCACCTGTGAGCATCTGACTTGAATCTGCTCAGCTAACCTCCCTCATCTTTATTTTTATCAAGAAAATGAGGGATTATGTCCTTCCTATCTGATTTACAATTTTTATAAAGTGATAATAAACCATGACAGTGTCACTTAATGAATACTACTTAATGGTCATTGAAGTGCCTGGGAACTAATAAGACTCTGCATGGAAAATAAAAAGGAAAAGTGTCAATTATTTTCATGATGAAATAGTAGCATTGAAAGTAGTATGTGTTTGCTGCTAATTAATAATGGTTTTCTATTTATGCAGCTATAACATTTTCCAGCTAAAATAACACATTATAATAAGATCTAGTTATACTTTCTGGGATCACTTGGAATAAAGTTTAACATGCATTTGCAAGAAATCTGATTGTTTTGCAGGGTGCTAAAACCCCAGAACAATGTGAAGGTGGAAATCACTCAAAGACCTAATGATTGTATTTGTCCAAGTAAGAGGACCATCAATAAAAAGCAGGTACACAGTGGACAGTGTTCTTTGGGGATGCTGGGTATGAACTGTCATGATTGTTGTCTTCCTAGGGTTCCTGCAGCCGAGTTTGATACATGTAGGGGTGCTGTATGCCCTTCTAGCAAGTAGATTTTCTATTTTATAAGATGACAAACAATGATAATGCTTTTTGAAATAAGACTGCTGAGAAAATAAAGTCTGTGGCATCAGCAGGTTTTCATCATTTTCAAATGATCAAGGTGAACACAGTTTCCTCTCAGTTGTGAGCTATAATGATTTATACTACATCAAAGAATTTTTAAATGGGAATCGACATAAAGGGAAAGTGAGAGGAGATGTTCTAGAGGGGACTGACACCCGGGTGAGCATGTTGGAGCTCTGTGGTGCACGGCGGTGTTCTCAGCTGTCTCTGGGTTTCAGTTCCACGCCTGCAAAGTGAGTGGGTTGGACCAGGTGATCCTTTTTAGCTCTGCAATTCAGTGACCTTGTGATATTCTTCATACTTTGTGATACAGGGTGTTCATCACTGGCTGGAGAGTTTTCTCCACTTGCCAGTGGCAGCACAGGGCACTGAGCAGTGTATAAGACTATAGATTTGAGTCAGAATTGTGTTTTAAATCATATTTAGTGCTCTTGTGATTTTTGACAAGTAATTGCAACTTCTTTAAGCTCCTGTTTCCTCATATATCAAATTTATAAAATAATACCTATATGGCTTCAGTTTTCTCTTCTGTACATGTGAGGGGTGATAGTATGCCCCTCCTAGGGTCGTTGTGAGAAAGAAATGTGTTCACATGAAAAATGCTTAGAAGAGTGTCTGGCCCATTAGAAATGCAACAGATTCACTATCGTCACTGTCATTGTTATCACCACAGTGGCACCAAACCTTGGATGAACATAGTATGAATCATGTTTAAGTTTTAATTCTACTAAAAATTTGAAAAAATACTATTTTTATTAGAACCAACATGTATGTATTATGGACTAGGATTTAAAGATTTCCTAAATATCACTGAAACCCAGTGGAGCACTATACAACACGTTCTGGCTTCCTAAATGCACTCTACAGATTAATTCCTATCATGAGTATTAACAATGGTATATTCCACTTTATTTGTAACATCCTGAATAATTTGGTATTAAAAATAGACTAGCCTAGCTCTTCAATGCAAGGGGTAAGCAATCACACAGGGAAGATAAAGCAGGAAAGCATTTTGCCATCAAAACATGAACCTAATCTCACACTGCCTTTGCCTTGCCAAACCTATGCTGTATTGCACAGATTCTACCCTTTTAATACAACCTCGGGCACATGAAGTGCTAGACCAACCTCTCTGATGAGCAGAGTTTTAATTTCAATTTAATAATATTAGATTTTGTAGATTTTTATTATGAATTCCTATTAATTATGTTCAAGACCTATGACAAATGTTTTTTTGAAAATGTTAACTTAATTATAGGTTCAGAGAGCAATAAAGAATGTTAGCCATAAAGGTATAACTTAATACATATTTATTTGGCATATACAAATGCGCCATACCCTAATGAGTGCTGGGCATATAGAGATGGGTAAATCACAACTCTTTCTTTCAGTTCTCAGCATTTGGGGTGTGGCAAACGCTGCTGTCTGGCTGAGTCAGTAGCTCTTCCTAAATCTCCTATCTGGTGAGCCAGTCTTATCGTGCTGAACAGTTCCTAGCAGCTACTGGGATGTGAGTAGAAATTTGCTGGAGGCGATAGGGTGTTAGGGCGGTAGGGATACTTTTGTTTACTTATTAAAAGAAGATAGTTGTAGCTCCTGCTCTCCTTCCTCTTCTTTTTGCCTTGAGCACAGATTTAGTGCCTGCAGGACGGCAGCCATCTTGGGACAGTGAGGTGATGAGCCAAAAAAATAATTGGAAAGAAATTAGGTCTCAACAGTAGATGCCACTATGTCCTGACTTTTAAAATTGTCTTTGTAACACAAATAGTAAACATTAAAAAATTTAAGACACTGTTAGGTTTTCTGTTATTGTATCTCAAGACAATCCTAACTAATATGAGAGGAGACACACTTGCCTGTGTGTAATTGTGAGACAACAGGTTAGTTGCTATGGCTGTGATGGTGACTTTTCCACACAGTCCGGTGGTCCAGGGGCCACTCGGGCACAACTGCCAGCAGACTGGAGTCTATGGTGAGGACTCAATAAGCAATAAATGATTTTTAAGGCATTAATTTTGAAGAAACAAGAGGACAAATAAATCAAGCAGAATTTGAGCATTTACATGCATTTAGTTGTAAATATTTTGCTGTTAGATTTATAAATCTGATAGTGCTTATGCTGATTGCATAGTAATTGCTCAAGAGATTAAAGTCATTTAAACTGTCAGTATGTAATTTGTAAACTTCACAATATGTGATTCTAAACCCCTAAGGCAAAGAACTTAGAATTCTGCTTCAGTGGGTAAAAAGTGACATTATAAAACAATAGGAAATATCTGGGAGATTGGCCCCAGAAAATGGTAGCTAAGCTTATGGAAATACAATTGAATAAACTACAGAGTGTGAACATAAAATTACACTTTTCAAGATTCAGGGGAAGATATATACATAGGACAACAGCACATTCGGTAAAAAAAAATGTTTCTACTTTTACCAGGTTTATTGTCACTTGGGTAAGACATAAGGAGGATAGTTTTAAAAACCAAAACTATTAAACATGCTTATAAAGCAACAAAGAGTAAAGCCCTAGTCAGTGTAGAGCAGACTGAGTACATTCAGTGGAGTTTACGGAGGAAAGAGCACAGCTCGGAGTCAGGCAGAAGCAAGCCAAATCCTGGCCCTGCCACTTCCTGCCTGTGTGACCTTGCGGCGTATTTTCCCTGCGTGGGTACAGTCGTGTTTACCTTCTGGGATGGTTGCAGAATTGTGTGTAAAGCACCTGACACTGTACTGTTAAATAGGTGGGAGCTGTTATTAAAATAACAGAATAATGAAAAGTGCTGCATCATTTAGAAATAAATGATCAATAAAAAAGATGGGGTAAAATAAGCACACAAACTAAAGCATTACTTTTGTTTTTGGTTGGCACAACCAGAGAGTAATTACTGTTTGGTATCGCACTATAGCTTTCTTCTAACTCATCATATATATGCATTCCTTCCTCTCACTTCTTGATTCATTCCTTCTTTCAGCAATAATACTTGCTAGCCACTGTGTGTACAAAATTTCCTCCAATATGGAACATATGGCCTATAGGACGAGGGAGACAATGACAGGTAAAGAAGGAAGTGATTTCAAATGGAAAATGCAGTGAGAGAAATGAACTGGGGGCCACGATGGAGAATATCCCGCCGAGGGAAGTGATTTGGATAGAAGGGTCTATTTTCAGTAAACACTGTTTTTCCTTTAATTATGCCACTTCTCCAGTGATTAGAAGATGGTGAAGATGTGAAAACTAACAAGGGACAGACTTTGGGTTGTGTATCATCATTTGCCATTGAATTGCAACGTTGTGTGGCTTTGGGTATCATCTTCTCCAGTGTAAAATGTAAAAGCAAACAGTAAAATGTCAAGAAACCATTTTTAATATATTATTCAGAAAACTATTAGCATTTCTCTCCACTAAAGAAGAAACCAATAAGATAGAAAAAGGGCACCAGTGAGTTTTTAGGAAAACACCAAAATTATTTTTGTGTACTATTTTCTGTTTCTGTTATGTATAAAACTGCTTTGAGGCTCTAGCTAGTAAATAGTAACTAATGTAATTTTTTCAATTTTGTTCATTCCTTCGGAGTGGTACAACCTAACAACAGAATCTGTTCCTAAAATATTGCATTTTACAAGAGATTTCCCCTTTGGCTGGATGTACGAAGGTATTTCCCCTTTGGCTTTGTAAGAATGAACACAATTGTGTTGATGTTAAGGCAAAGAATCAGAAACAAGAAACTACATTCTCCAGTACATATTTCCTAAGGAGAAAAGGTTGTAAATAATTGACATGATATAAGCTTAAAAGGCATTCATTAGCAAGTCTACTAGCCCTTCAAAAGCATTGTTTTGTCAGACTAAGGGTGTCCACCACCTGACAATGCTGTCTGTCCATTATCCTGACCTGCGCTAGCATGAGTTCTTCAGTCCTCCATTAGAATGTATCAAGACTGCAAGCAACAATGCTAGTTTCTGCTGGGGGAAAAATGCCTACAAATGTTTTGTGTTTCAAAAAATTCTGTGACCTGCATTTCTGTGGGCAGGAACACATGGGAATAAAAAGTGGACAGAGATGGCGTGTTAGACACCATGGTGGGGTGGGGGAGGGGCTGGGCTTCTGTGTGCCACCGTTGTAACAGGGAAACAACGTGTCAGCAACGCCCTGGGAAGAACAGTTTCTAACTTAAATCTAAAGACTCCTGAGCTCCCTCACCTTTTCTTTTGTCATCTTTACCATTTTATCCTCTGGTGCCCATGAACACTAGTAGCTGGTTATGCACTATGTTTAAAGATAGGAAGAAGTCATCTAAATGGTGGCAAAACTCTTGCTCTCAAATCTTTTTGTAGAAATTAAAACTCAAAAGTTCCCCTCAATTCAATTGTCCAGCATCGGTCATTAATCAAATAAATGACTGAGACACAAGCATGGCTCCACTGCCGGATCTTGGTTTTAACAGAGGGCCATGTTTTGTTTCTGCATCGGAAAGTAGATGACTGAATTTATTTGTGTTAGGCGAGAAGAATGGTTTGATCAAATGTGTTTACGTATATTGCCCTCACTGAATATTTGCTATTGTTGCTTCAGAATATTAGTCCTTTGACCACGGAAATTCTAGAATCAATCCAGTACTGACACATCCTCTACGAAACACGTGCAAGGTGTAATTTCACAAATTTGGTGTCTGAAATTGCCATTTTATTATGTTCTTTGGCTGATGCATTGCAAATGTTTGTTGAACTCAACCATCCTTAGACAGAGATAACATGTGAGTGCATGATAAAAATTAACCTCTTTTTTTTTTTTAAATTTTTTATTTAATTATTTTTCAAGTACAGTTTTCTGTCTATTACTCCCATCCCGTCCTACCCCCCCTCCTCCCCCCTCCCTCCCATTTCCACCCTTCTCAGTTGTTGTCCATGTATCCTTTTTAACCTCTTGATTTATCTTGATTTTGCCAGTTAATTAGCCAGCATCTAACTAATCTCTAAAGGGCTAGGACCTCAGCAGTTAAATTTTATATGAGAGCAAGGAAATGCCTATATTTGCCACTGGTTATCAGATATGTTAAACATTCATTTGAAAAAAATTATATCAGTAGCCTCCACAGTTAAATAAATATTTTATTTGCATGGATTAAATATAGATAAAATATCTCCTTATTGCTAGACTCCTAAGAGCCTTTGATAGGCTAATTAATTGGAGGAATCCTCAAGATAAAGGATATAGCATACAAATTTCCCAAAAGTATTGGTTCTTGGAACTTCTCTGCACTTTCTTTGATTTTTCTTTTCCTTTTTGGATAAATGCAGTATTTCACAAGACTGCTGTTCTTTGGCACCTACTTTGGGAAACAGGGATACAGGGCTTGGGGACTTTGTATACCATTCAAGGCTCTTTTTTTTTCCAGGAGTAGTTGAAGATTATTCAGTATAAGAATTTAAAGAAGACACCAAAGAAAGGAAGGGAATGGCAATAATGGACAGAAGGGCATGGATATTAATTTCATTTCTATCTCAGTTTTATGTCTCAGTTTAGTCATAGGCACAGGCACACTGGCTGAGTAACTGAGGCAGTATGCTTCTGCAGGCGTCCCAGTGTAGATGAAGTCTGTGGCAGGATGCAGAGTATTTGAATGAAGCAGGTATTGTCATTTTGCATCAGTGTTTGATTACTGCAGCTGGAAGACTGCACTGTGTTAGTAGCCCGAGGACAGAACCACGGCATTAAGAACAGTGGCATGATTGCCTCAGAAGCAGTGCTGCATCCGATGATGCGTGTACTTTATTCAGCATTCACAAGTCTCGTTGCACATATATTTTCAGGAAAAACAAAACAAAACTTGAGGCTTGTTTAGAATAATAAAGGTAATACTTTTTATCCTGTTTCATCCCTATTCTACTTAGTTTAGTTTAAAAATTGTTTTTGTTTATATGAAGACATCTGTAATTAGAAACATTCTAAATAAATACTAAGTATGTTTATCTGTTTACACAGCAATTGTAAAATATGGTCAGTGACTATGGAATTTTGAAAATACTTTTCCATATAGTGACTTAGTACCATGTTACCCTTCATTTTTTTAAAATTAGTTATACCTACAAATAGGTATCTTGAAATAAATGACCCAGTACTGAGCGGGCCAGGAGAGCCACTAAATGCTGTGCTGAGAAGGTTTACTTTTGTCTGTTTTGTCCAAGTCATGATGTTAGACTGTCATAAATAAAAACTTTCAGTGGCGGTTGTCTTTGTTCTGCTATTCACAGATACCGTACATAGATACCACTGAAATATCTCTTACCTATGACTTGAATTTCGACTCATCCTTGCAGAAAGCACTGATTTTTAATCATTAAATTATTTCAGCTAATCATTAAAAATATTTTACTTTTACAAAAAGTTTTCTATTAGAATAAATTGTTCACGGTGACCTTAGATGACCACTTGTACTACTCTGAAAGTTAGTGGTTATTTGAAATTATTTGTATATCAGAGCCTTTGGCAAAAGCTACGGAAATTAAGTATTTAAGTGGTGTTATAGATAAGAAAGAACTATTGTTTGCAAGAGCTAACTCTTTAATTGTATTAAAGAGAATGTGAGGAAAATTTTAAAAAGACAATTTATTTGACTGACTCCACATGAAGACATTAGAGAGTTTTAAGAACACCTAATCCAATCTTCTTGTTTTTTTTTGGATGAAGAAACTGAGCATCTGAGAGATGACATGGCTTGAGTAGTCACTCAACTAGAGAGTGACACTCAGATGCTAAATCTTCAGACCCCAAGACTAGCACCCATTTCTGCACCCTCTATTTTTTCGATTTGCATTTCCCAACTACAACAAAGCCCTGACCGGAAGAGAAATGCCTGGTTATAGAAAATGTAGCTATGGGGATTGGCAAGATTTCTAAGATTCTCAGTGATGATGACAAAGGTAAAAAATTAAGAGAAAAAAGAAATATAGCTGGTAGACATTGTAGATTTTATTTTTATGGCATTGTTATTTTTCATGTGCTTTAAAATAATCTGAGGAAAACTTTTTGTTCCCTGGATGCATTCCTGCCAGGTTTTATGTAAATCATGTTTTTATAAATTAAATGGTAAACACAACTAGGATCTACCTTCTAGAGGAGTCCTTGGTAACTTGGTAAGAGTTCTTTTTGAATATTAAACACTGAATTTCTCTCTTTGTAATGCTTTATAATTATTATATATTACAGAGCTTTTTCCTTTAATGAGGATGTGTTACACTTTCAGCTGTTGAAAATGTCTAAGTTTCTATAAAATTTTTCCCATTGGCTTGTTTTCATCTCCTTTTCCTCACCATTCTGTTCTCTCTTGTTTCCAATTCCTATTCTGTGCTCTTTTTAAAATCTTTAATACATTTAAATACATTTTTATGTAAATTATTTTAACTATATTGGCATAATATTGACAAATAAAATTTTATATATTTAAAGTACACATGTCACTATTCTCTTCTTTTGACTTGAGATAAATTTCCATGAGTACCTATCACTCTAGATGAATGTTCACAGCCTACTGTTCCCTAGTTCACTATTAAGATAGTAATTTATTTAATTTATACCCTTTTCTTACACTGCCCCTTCCCACTTCCTGTCTGCATTTTCTTTTCTTTTTAATTCAGCAGAAGTGTTTGGAAGCTGCTGAGTCCGCACTTGGTTGCTTTCCAGTCCCTGTGCATGAGTAATTGACTTTGGCCAGACACATCAAAATTAAATTCTCAGATTGCCTTAGCTTTAACAGAATTGCACTGGCATCCTTTTATACTCTTCGTAATGCATTCTCCATAGAATTTTATTGTAATTGTCAGATGGTGGGGGCAGGGCTTGTAGTCATAGTAATTGACTTTACAGCAAGATCACTTCTTTTGAATCCTCACATCTAATTCAATTTAATTCAATGGAAAGAACCCTAACACAAGAGGCAGAAGATATGACTTGTAGTTCTTGGATAAATTATATAACCTCCTAGTTTCTTTTTATATATAGGGGTTGAAGCAGGAATCTTTTACATTCTTTTCTAGTTCTTTATGATTCTGTGATTGTTGACCTGGGCTTAACCTCCCCTTTAACTAAAAGACTGTGTCAGTGGGTGTTTTCTCTCACAGAACTAACTAGGCAGCAGTCAACACCATCTCACTGAGCAGGTCAGCTCCATTTCTCCTGTGGGTAATCTTATGCCAGTGCTCTCTCAATTCTCCTCCAAGCAGCTGTTTTCCCCTCCCCTCCGCAAGGGTGCAAGGAGCCTTTCTGACTCAAATACCTCACCAATGACTTACATAAGAGTGTTTTGTAAATCTGATCCAAATGGTGTTATTTCTACAGCACTGAATAACTCATCTTAAGATTCAAAAGAACTCATGGACATGGACAACAGTGTAATTGGACAACAGGGACTAAATTGTGATAAAAAATTTAATAAAGATCAAATTAAAGAAATAAAAGATCATATAACAAGCTTAGAAACTGTCTCCAGAAAACCAGTTGTAGTTACTTGTATACACATACACATGTGAATATATGTGTGTATACATATATATGTGTGTGTATATATATACATGTATATACATATATATGCATATATATACAAGTCTTAACTGAGCAATTCAAGAGTATAAAATAACATTGATATTCTTGAAGGAATCAGAATTTTGGTTAATAAAATAGTTAGAGAGAATGCTATTATGATAATTTCCCTGTATATTCAAGCTTCAATAGTTTTTAATTGTGAAAAACAGCTATCCTGCAAATTGAACTGTTAGTAAGATAAATGCACATTTTGTATTGAAACTAACAGAGCAGTGACTGGCAAAATCTAGTCACTGATCTAGCGCCGATACAACAAATCAGATGACCTTCAATGCTTCTTAATTACTATTTCTGAATAGGTTTAGAAAAATAAAACCAGTATTATTATACAAATTTAAAAAAATGATGGTCAAGTCATCATCTTGTCAGAGATGTGAAATTCAGCTAAGCTTTATCATTTAAGCACAGTGAAATGCCAATGTCTTTTGCATAAAGACTTATAAAATACGTGTTATTCATTTCCTTTTTTATCTAAGTCAAGGCCCACTTCATCCTGAACTAACCCAAGTCCAGTTTTTATATTTCCGGGAGCACCATTTATAGGTTGGCATTTAATAGAATTTCTTTTGTGACCAAAAAGGAATGCTGTCTGATCACCTCTCTGATCAGTTAGATCCGAGAGGCAACAGTGATTGGAAATAGATGAATGGATTTTATTGTATAGTCATATTTTGATCTGTCGTAGCTAGTAATACCCCAATTTTCTGTGAATTTAGTGCAGATGATGATATTAACTTGTTACATACTCACCTATCCAAATACCTCAATTATATATTATTTTTCAGATGTCCTACATTTTCTTTTGGAAATGCTAGCATAAAGACCAATAATAAAAAACTAGCTCCTAGTATACATTTAGAGATATCATTATTTCACCAAGCAATTTGTATTGTTCAGTCACAAGTCTTAACTGAGCAATTTGAGAGCATAAAATAGCATTGATATTCTTGAAGGAATCAGAATTTTGGTTAATAAAATATCATTTTCAAACCACCATTTGAAAGCGATAAATAAAAGCAGTAGAAATATCTTTAGTTCTCAAATTCTAGACTTTTCTGTGTTTCTGTAGTGTTTTATAATCATCTGCCCTGCATTCCAATTCATCGTAACTGAAGTCTTAAAACTTATATTTCTAACATAATTTTGTTATTTTCCCATAAAAATTCTGTGCGTTGCTGATATTTTAGTATTAGTAGAGACTTACTCAGTGGTGTAACATGTGTTTAGTTTTAAAGGTTCATGATATACGTGAGTAGAAGGTGCATTCTCTGATTGCGGAGTGCAGGGTTCTATACATGTCCATTGCATCATACTTTTTAATTGTGTTGTGTACATCTTCCAAAGTGTCCTGATTTTATTTTATTTTTTTGCTGCCTGATCTAAATATCAGTTATTGAATGAAATGTAATGATATATCCTGCTATTACTGATCTTTGACAGTAGCTCCTTCTAATCCTTTCTAAATTTTACTTTGTATAGTAAAGGCAATATTATTATTTATATGTGAATTTGGAACTATATTTTCCAGCTGAATTATTTTTATTGTTTTGAAGAAATTCCTTTTTCCCAGTGTGCTTTTTTGTCTTTATAGGAGTGTCTCCTTTTAGTCATTATTTGTTTATTCCACTTATTCATTATCTGTTTTCATCTGTGTACTTTTGGCATTATGTATCATTGCAGTTTAGTTCTGTGCTTGCAAAAAGCATAGAACCCAATGAACAAATCTGTATTTTCATGGATATTTATTCTCTTTGTATTTATTCTCATTATTGATGTATTTTGGTTTGTTTTCCACTATTAATTTTGTGCTATTCACACTACTTTATGCTTAAAGAAATACTCTGTCTTTTATTTTGATTTCTCATTTTTTCCCTTGAAACAGTACTTGAAACTAGTATGAAAACAACAGTGTTTATCAAGTACTGGCAGAACATGGAGTAAGCAGGTACTTACTCTCCTCTATTAAGAGGATTGTAACATAGGAGTAAGTAGGGAGATGATTAAACATGTCTGGAGAGAAACTTAAAGGCCATGCTGCTATGCCATGTTCAGGAACTTTGGCTTGCATCCTGTGGGTTGCTATCAGCAGTATTTATATAGGGGGGTTGTTTTAACCATATTTATTTAGAAATAAAATTACAATTGTTATAGGCAAATGAGCTGGAATAAGAGTATGAGGCTGAGGTTCAGGAGCAGGGAGGCCAATTATAATTCACTACAATAACCCAAATGATGAATGATGAAGCAGTGGTAGCAAAGTCAAGGGAGAACAGTAGATTTGCAGTATGCTCAGAATCAATAGGTCCCAATGACCAGTTGTGTGTATGGGCCTGCTCCAGGATGGATGACTGTAGGTTTCTGCCTAGGGCAAGGACATGGCTGAACTGCTACGTAAGAAGAGAATAGGAAACAGCCGCAGTTTGGAGGCCTGTTGCTGCTTGGGGCAGCAGGTATTCTCTTACAGAGTGTTACAATAACTTGAGTTGCAGGATTATTCAGAGGGTAAGCCTGCCTTGGGAAAAATGCTAAAATAAGAAGACAGTGTTTTGAAAAGAAGGAGGAACACCTAGAACCCAGAATTTAGTAAAAATTATGCAGAGGGAAATTACTTTATCATGTAACGATTAAGAGATATATTTGTTTAAATGGAAGGCATCTAAAGGTTATATAAGAGCTTTATAAAAAGACAAAAAATGGTTCAAAATATTCTATACATGCTTCAGCAAATTTTATTTTGCTTTATTAGTTGCTGAAAGGGTGTCTCCTACTCAAGGTGTTGGTTTTAAAATAAATTGTAGTTAAAATAATTTAATAAAGGTAATTCACTTTTACAAACAAGAAAACATTTATGGTTATTTGGCAACAAATGAGCACCTCCTGCTTAAATTATATCTCAGTTATATTTGTTTCATATGACCCCACTCTATGAATGGCATAGGGTAAGTTACACTTGTGGTGACAATCATGGAAAATTAAGATCCCTACATTATTGATATAAGAGAAAGATTGATTTGCTAACTATTAGTACATTAAGCAAGGATGAAGAGGCTGTTTGATAACCAAATCGCCTTCTACTCTTATTCTTGCCACTACATCTAAATGTTTTGGGGAGTTTGGGGGATATCAACAGGTCTGTAACTCTCCTGCTGTCAGAGAGCTGCATGGCTGGCTAGTTCTTCACTGTCTCTTTCGTTTAATCCATGATATTAAATCTTTTGCTTTAACGCCAGAAACCAGTAAAACTCACAAAGTTGATTCACAGATTTTCACCTAGTAGATTGTTGCTGAATGTTTACAGGTGTTAACTAGAATGGAATTGTCTAAAATTACCTTTTAGTAGTATTTTAGGATAAAATTTTCAAATGCTACATTAGACAATATTGTCAAATGTGCCCTTGGAAAAAGATTTTCTTACAGCAAGTCAAGCGAGCAGAAATCTGCATAGGTTGTAATTAATCATAAGTGCATCAGTGATTAAAATACAAACATGCATTATTAAATTAGCTTATCATCCATATTATGAATGGCAGTCTTGCTCTTCTTTCTTTGTTGTACACTAATAAGTTAGGTAGAGAATTGCTTTTATTCAGGATGCATTTATAATTAAAATATATATTTTCTGATAACACCTTCAGTGGTATTAGTAAGTAATTGAAGCCATGCATGTTATATCAGTCTTCTTGGAGCCATTAAACTTAATTTATCAACAGAGCTTTGACACCTATTTGTGCTTTTAGATTTTAGGAGATAGATAGGTAGGGAGATTTTAGGTAGTAGATAATAAGATGAAACATAGTTCATCCCTAAGTTTTCAGGCTAGTAGAAGATAATACAAAATATCAATAGGTAGGTAAAAAAAACAACCTTAATTTATTTGTATTTGTAGGATGTAGTAGTAAAATGATGTGAAAGAAGTTTATAAGTTTATAGGGTGCAGTGATGAAATTATGTAATAACCACTAAGTATAATATCTAGTACATGGTAAGAGCTCCATAAATGTTAGTGCTTATTATATTGATGGCATAAAGTTGGTTGTGTATAATTCCACGTATAGATTTCAGGAAGGTTAATAGAAGCAAATGATGCCTGCACTGGACTGTGAGAAGAACTAAGAGTTCATTTGGTTCAAGGTGGGGAGAGGATCTTCCAAGCAGAAGGAGAAGTGAGCTATGCTATGAATTAGTGAGTCTAGGTAGCCTGGTATGGATAGATAGCAGGTCGAGGAGAGAACCAGGACTTAATGAGCAAGCCGAGGATATAGGCCCCAGCCAGATCATAGAGGACTCTGCAAGTCACGCTAAGTATTTAAACTTCATCCTGTGAGAACACTGATAACCTTTGAAAACTATTAAACAGTTGGGGATTTGATCTGTGCATTTAAAGGTATTGTTTGGTGATTGTGTGGAGAGTGCATTAAAGAGGACACATCTAGAGGCAGGAGGTCTAACTAGATGGCTGTGACCACAGTCCATGTAGGCTGACAATGAGGAGTTGCACCAGGGCTGCCGCTGTGGGTATATGTCATTAAAGGATGAGGTCACGTGTAACCCCTAGGTCTTGGTAATAAACAAGGTGTGTGAAATAGGAAAGAGAAAGGTTTTTTATGACACCCAGTGTTATGACAGAGGCATGGGGTGCTATTCACTGAGACAGGTAATATAACAGGAGGAGCAAGTGGGAATCGTGAGTTCAGTTTGGAATTGCTGGATCAGCAGAGTGTTTATGCCATTCTACCAGTACTACTTTGGGAGAGTAAGAAACACGGATCTCTTGCTCAGGTCACAGTTCTCAGAGTACAGATTTAGAATTAGGAGTCACAAGCATGTAACTACAGTTCTCAGGAGAGACCTGGAGGGAGTAACCAGCACGGAAGTGGCCAGAAAACAGCCTCTTTGGCAATTTTCACCTAGACTTGGTGTTTTGGTGTTAGCTGAGCTTATGTTTACCATTCTTGCCATTCTGGCTTCCTAGTTTTACATTTCATATTGTAACATTATGCAGATTTCAAATTACTAATACAACATCTGCAGAATCTCAAAGGGCTGGTATTTTATAAAACTTTTTCACGATAATTATCAGATGTACAAAGGACCATGATTGTAACAATGAATAGTATTAAAAATAGTGAAATTGTTTTTAGGATATTCCTCTTCTATATATACAAACTTGAAATGTTTAGAAATTATTTACATGGTCTAGTCTTGATTTTTACAGCGATTCTTATGGCGTGGTGACATTTTGTGCCTCAACCTACCCATCTGGAGAGTGCAGAATTGAAATAGGGATCTTAGGGCTTAGTGCTTGACACTATTTTTGTGCCATTTGGTGTTGGGATATTACTCTGACTGCTTTCTTCATACTTTTAAAAGTTCAACAAGCTTTTAAAACTAAGAACTGTAGATATTTGGTAATTGAGGGTCTGAAAATAAGGATGTTAATGGCTTTCTGTTTTTAGATAGATTCACACTGAGTTTTATTCCATTTATAAAGTGAGCTAATTTGTTCCACACTGTAACCAATTTAGAAATAAATTTCAAACTTATTAGTTAAAGGTCTGATAAGCTAAGGCCAGGCAAACACATATTTGTCTTCTTTAAATGTCAATATAAAAGTTAAAAGGCATTCTTTTCGTTCTTTTCTTTTTTTACCATTGAAATAATTGGGTATGCTGCTTCTTTACATTATTCAATGGCTATAATACAGGGTGAGGTAAAAGGTTTATAGTTGTGAATACGTAAAACACAGTTTATTCTTATATTATTATTGATTAATTATCATATTACTTTCCATAAGAACAACTGTAAACCTACATTTGCCTCACCCTATATCAGGGACTCCATACCTGCATGAGGATGGCAGTGCACCTGCTACATGAATGTTGCTCATTTGTAGGGGCTTAGCTTAGCTCAGACAGTTGGACCTGGCATGGTTAAGATTTACAAATGGAAGAGTGAGCTTTCTCTTCAGGGTACATTTATTTATCCAATCTGTTATCCATTGAAGCTACATTGTCCTGCACTATGTGTTATGAGAAGCTATAAGAAAGAACAAAGCAGTTAAACTTTTGCCCTTGAGGAGTACCAGCCAAGAAGGGGGCATAGGTAGAAACATTTTGCTTCCTTGTGCAACCAAAAGAAGGATGACAACCAATTTAAAAACAAAAAACAGTCAGAACCGACAGAAAATCAAACTGAATGAAACTCTGACAACCAAGGAGATAAACATTCATCCAGACTGGTAGGAGGGGTGGAGATGGGCAGCCAGGCAGGATGCACAGCAACATGGAGGGAGGCGGGGGCTGGTGGATGGGGTGCTCCCACATTCACGAGCAGGTAAACCAGGAGGATCAATGGAGGAGTGATACAGATGGCCAAAACCCAGGGTTTCAGCATGGGAAACTACAGACTTAAAACCTCTGGGTGTAAAATCTGTGGGGGTTGTGAAGGTGGGAGAAACTGCTAGTCTCAGAGGAGAGCCCAGTGGAGAGGCCCACAGTGTAAGAAGGTACACAAAACCACCCACCTGGGATTCAGCACCTGAAAGGGCACAATCTGCTTGTGGGAAGTAAGGGAAGTGACAAAAAGTGGGGTGAGAGCTGAGGAAGTGGTATTGTTCCCTCTCTGACCCATCCCCCACAGACAGTGCCACAAAGCAGTGACATGGGTTGCCCCACCCTGGAGAGTATGTATGGCTCCCCCCTTACAATATAATGGGTGCACCAAGACAAAGAAATATGGCCCATATGAAAGAACGGATCAAAACTCCAGAGAAAGGACTAAGTGATGAGGAGATAGACAATCTATCAGCTGCACAGTTGAAACCACTGGTAATCAGGATGCTCACAGAAATGATTGAATTTGGTTTCAAAATGAAGGAAGAAATGAAGGCTTTGCTTAAAGTGAAATAAAGGAAAATATATAGGAAACCAACAGAGAAGGGAAGGAAACTGGGACTGAAATCAATGATTTGGAGCAAAAAGGAAGAAATAAACATTCAAACAGAACATAATGAAGAAACAAGAATTCCAAAAAATGAGGAAAGGCTTAGGAACCTCTGGGACAACTTTAAATGTTCCAACATCTAAATCATTGGGGTGCCAGAAGGAGAAGAAGAAAAACAAGAAACTGTAAACTTATTTGAAATAATGAAAGAAAACTCCCCCAATCTGGTGAAGGATATAGACTTCCAGGAAGTTCAGGAAGCTCAGAGAGTCCCAAAGAAATTGGATCCAAGAAGGAACACACCAAAGCACATCATAATTAAGATAACCAAGATTAAAGATAAGGGGAGAATCTTAAAAGTAGCAAAAGGAAAGGAGAGTGTTACCTACAAAGGAGTGCTAGAAGACTATCAGCTGATTTCTCATTCAAAAAAAAAAAAAAAAGTCCTTGCAGGCAAGAAGGGTCTGGAAAAAGCATTCAAAGTCATGAAAGGCAAAGACCTGCATCCAAGATTACTCTGTGCAGCAAAGCTATCATTTAGAATGGAAGGGCAGGCAAAGTGCTTCCAAGGTAAGGTAAAGTTAAAGGAGTTCATCACCACTAAGGCCTTTATTATATGAAATGTTAAAGGGACTTATCTAAGAAATAGGAGAAGATAAAAAACCAATGAACAGTAAAATGACAACAAACTCACAGCTATCAACAACTGAACTAAAACACAAAAACAAAAACTAAGCAAACAACTAGAAAAGGAACAAAATCACAGAAATGGAGATCACATGGAGGGTTATCAGTAGGGAGGGGAAGAATGGAAGGAATATACAGGGAATAAGAAGAATAATTGGTAGGCATAAAATAGACAGGGGGAGGTTAAGAATAGTATAGGAAATGGAGAAGCCAAAGAACTTAAATGTATAATCCATGGACATGAACTAAGTGGGAAGGGGAATGCTAGATATTGGGAGGTGCAAGGCAGAGGGCGGTAAGGGGAGAAAAATAACTGAGAAACTGTAATAGTATAATCAATAAAATATACTTAAAAAAAAACTTTTGCCCTTGAAGGGCTTGGTCTCAAAGAGCAGGAGAAAGATAAGCCAATAAGGTGCTTTAAAAAAAATCAGATGAGATTTAGCTCAGTGGATTGAGTTCGGGCCTGCAAACAGATGATCGCAGTTCAATTCCCAGTCAGGGCACATGCCTGGGTTGCAGGCCAATTCCCGGCAGGGGCCAGTTCCCAGCAACGGGTGCATGAGAAGCAACCATACATTGATGTTTCTCTTCCTCTCTCCTTCCCTTCCCCTCTAAAGATAAATAAATAAAATATTTTTAAAAAATCAGATGAGAGCCCTGGCTGGTGTAGCTCAGTGGATTGAGTGCTGGCCTGGGAATCAAAGAGTTGCCAGTTTGATCCCCACTCAGGGCACATGCCTGGGTTGCAGGCTAGATCACCAGTTGGGGGTGTGTGAGGGACAATTACACAGTGATGCTTCTCTCTCTTTCTCCTTTCCTTCCCCTCATTCTGAAAATAAATAAATACAATCTTTAAAAATATATCAGATAAGAGAGCTGCAAGTTTGTAAGAAAAATTATGAACATTCAATGAAAGGCATGAATGTAAACCTAATTAAATTTGAGAAATAAAATATGTGCATTGATTAGAAGACTAAAGATATTAAATATGTCTGTTTTCTCCAAATTATCAGAAACATAAGCTCACTTGGTGAAGACAGCTTGTCCGTTTTGTTAAATTGTGTATCAGTAGCACTAGAACAGTGTCTAGCACATCAAAAGTATGGAAAAAGAACTAGGAACTAAATTCAATAAACATTTGCTGAGTCAATGATATCTCAAACTTCACTCAAAATCTGATTTAACATATTGTTTGGGTGGAACTTGACAACCTGATCCCAAAATTCATAGACTCACAGATGGGAAACATAAAAATACCAAAATTTTGTTGCAGAAGCCTGATGACAAGGTAAGGCTTGCCCTATCAGAAGGTGGTAGATTGTATTTTGAGTAGATTGGTGGTAGATTGTATTTTGGCCGCAACACTGTCTCCCTTACTATGTGTTTTTTCACAACGTGACATTGCCACTCCCTTCATCAAGAGGCAGAGTCTATTTTTTGAACCTATTGAACCAATACAGTAAAGCAGAGGTGACTTTAAGTACTTCTGAAGTGAGGCCTCGAGAGATCTGCAACTTTGAACATTTCTAATCGATTCCCTTCCTTCTAACTCCCTTCCCTTCCAAAGGGATTCCCTTGCCTTTGCCAAGCCCAGATAGCCATGTGGAGAGACCTGTGTTGAGGAAAACAGAGGCTTCTGGTTGAAAACTCCAGCTGGGCTCCCACTGGGCAGTCAGTACCACANGAGGCAGAGTCTATTTTTTGAACCTATTGAACCAATACAGTAAAGCAGAGGTGACTTTAAGTACTTCTGAAGTGAGGCCTCGAGAGATCTGCAACTTTGAACATTTCTAATCGATTCCCTTCCTTCTAACTCCCTTCCCTTCCAAAGGGATTCCCTTGCCTTTGCCAAGCCCAGATAGCCATGTGGAGAGACCTATGTAGAGGAAAACAGAGGCTTCTGGTTGAAAACTCCAGCTGGGCTCCCACTGGGCAGTCAGTACCACATGTCAAATATGTGAAGAGGCTATTCTGGAGCTCATCGTGGTCCCAGTAGTCAAGCAATACAATGGGAAGCATTATTTTGTGGCTGCCCGCAAATCATGAAAGTTGATGATTTTTAAAAAATGTCCTCAAATTTTGGGGCAGTGTGTTTTGCATCAATAGGTAACTGAAACTCCAATATAAATGCTTTTCAAAGCTATAATAACTGAAGCAGCATGATAATGGCGCAGTGAGAGAAAAACCCTGAGGTTGAAGAACAGAGACAGCCTTAAAGCAATTTTCACCCATAAGGGCATTGGTGTATAAGCTGAAAAGGCCCTAAAAATTGGGAAGAATGAATTAGTTGATAAATGATAGGAATCATCACGGAAAAATTAAAATTAGATTTCTACTTCACACTATGAACAAAAATAACCAACAGGTGAATTGAAGACTTAAATGTGATCAACAAAATGTTTAAACTGTGATAAGAAAATTAAAAACAATATTTCTATAAGTATGAGGTAAAATAATTTATCAAACAAGGCCTTAAATGCTAAATGAAAATATTTATAAAGTGAATATATTAGAATTTAAACTTCTGTATAAAGAAAGGTTGCCATGAACAAAATCAAAACACAAAATGTGAGAAGATATTTCTAATATATAGAACTGAAAAAGGATTTGTATCCAGATGGTTTTATGAGCTCCTGTGAACTAAAAACAAGAAAAAGAAGGAGGAGGGGGAGGGGCAGGGGGAGGGAGAAGAGATGGAGCAGGAAGGCTCAACCTAATGTAAAATAGGAAAATGATATAAACCAAAGGACAACAAATGTGTGATAAGATGCTTAGCCTCTCCTGTAATTAGCAAAATAAAAATTAAATCAACAGTGAGATTGCATCTAACAGCCGTTAAAAATTATAATACCAACTGTTTAAGTGGTGCAGAAACTGAAGCTTCTATACACTGCTGGTCAGAATGTAAATTGATATTAGTTCTTTGGAAAGCAATTTGGCAACACCTGCTAAAGCAGAGGAAGTGCATATCCTAGTGTTGAAGTACCTAAGGAGACATACAAGAATGTGTTGTTGCAGAGTGCAGATAAAAGACTGAGAAATAACCTCAGTCTTCTGGTCTCTGTAAAAAGGTCAGTCTGTTCTTTTTAAAGGGAGATTGGAGGGGTGAGGCTTTGGGGGGGTGACTGCAGTTGCCAAGCTCTGTTGTGTGTGTATCATGTTTGAGACAAAATGAGACACCAGAGATGCAGGAGAGAGTGAAATCAATTCTTATGAGCAGTCAAGAATAGATATAGGGCCCTGGCTGGTGTAACTCAGTGGATTGAGTGTGGGCCTATGAACCGAAGGATCATGGTTCAATTCCCAGTCAGGGCACGTGCCTGGGTTGCAGGCCAGTTCCCAGCAGGGGACTCATGAGAGGCAACCATACATTGATATTTCTCTCCTTCTCTCCTTCCCTTCCCCTCTAAAGAAAAATAAAAACTTAAAAAAAAAAGAATAGAGATAGGACCTTGATAGTCCACAGCATTTTGATTATATTTAAATCCAGGGAGTGGATCCAGTCAATTATCAAAAAGATTTAATGACATAAGAATATGTAAGAGACACTGAGAGGGGAAGTATGAGGGCTAACAGCCAAGAGAAGTGGTTAATGAAGGGCCTTGATTTTTAGAATGATGAGCTTGTCTTTGGTATAAAGTAACCAGAACTGATGACATAAAAGTGTTAGAAAGTATCCTGGCAATTATAAGTAGAAAGGACTACAAAATACCCTACATGTAATACAATTTCAGTTTCAAAAGCACAGAGTTTGGAAAAATATTACCAATGAAGAATAAAATATTTCATATTCATGAAATCTATAGAACATTTATATTTATTTACTAGTCACATTCAAAAGTGTTCAAGTAAGGCCTTTTAGAATATTCAAAAATCAAAATACATGGAAATTGACATGAAAATGACTGCAGTGCCAGTTACTTAGTGTTAATATGATTTCCTTAGTTAGCCTATTGGACCAGATGTCCCCTCTGAGGAAGAGTTATATCAGAGGAGCAAAGTACTTCCTGGACAGTGGTGCCGAGCAATATACAGATAAGTCAAAAACCAATAACTTCTTTCAAATCATATCAATTTAAGTGGCATTTTAAATTTATTGAATGTTTGAAAAAGTTGGGAAATCTCTAAACTGCTGTTCCTGTACAAATCCTGGATAATGTGTATGTTTTAGAACATCTGTTCTTCAAGGTCAAATATGGTTTTCTGAAGGTTCTTCTGCAGGATATCCTGTAAGGCTGGTACTGTTAGCAAGTACTTGTGTCTCTAAAATGTTTAGTGCATTTGGTCACTCAAAAAACATTAACTGCTCGTAGGCGTGTTGACACTGTGCCTGCCCTGCCATTCCAAACAAATCAGCCAGATTTACTAGAACTGACAGGACAAAGTTGCCATATTGCTAGTGAAATTTCAGCTCATTTTATGAGTTATCAGCATTGGAGAGAGACAGTTTTTGGTTACATAGTTCAATCTATGGACATTATCATGTAGTGAGATACACAAATTCCAGCTTGTCCACACGGACCCTACAGAATTCGATGTTAGCTCTGCTATAAATATGCAGTACTCGTGCGGAGTCTGGGCGAGGACACTTACCTAGTCCATATCTGGCTCCTAACTTGCTTCATCACCTTGGATAACATTTGACATTTCTTCCCTCAATTATGTTGAGGGCTAAATGCAGGTACTGCGCTAGAAGTAGATGACTTCTAATTCTTTCTATGATTCACTAGGTCTTCATAGCAAAAATCTATATCCATGTAGAGTACTCTGTGGAATGCTGGAATAATTTGGTGACTAGAAACTCTGTACAGAAGATATTTTCAACAACTCTACAATTTACCCTTTATTTCTTGAAATTAGTAAATAATAGGTGGGTTGAGCCTTGTGCTTCTTTCCTATTTAAATGGAACTAGGATGTGGTTATTTACAAGGTAGGAGTTGCAATACCCTGAAAGTGCTGGGCTGCATTTTCGGAGTCCTGTTCCCGGGCCACAGCACTGCAGGCTGTTTGGATGTTGGGAGACAGTGGGACACGCTGACCCTACCTCATTATTTTTACCAGAGGAGGAAACCTGACTTCATTCACACAACAGATTCCACCAAGCACCAGCAGTTCCACACTGTCTACTCACAAGCTTGAAATACAAGCTGATAGACAATGAAGACTTGACTAACTCATCTTAATATTGCCTTCCTACGGTCATCTGTTTTATGCAAGGATTATACCAAGATATTGAAATGATCTGAATTTCTAAGCTTAATTCAACAAATATTTGTTGAGTACCAGTTAAGGGGCAGGTACTATGCTAAATCCTGGTATCATTAAAAATAATATAATTTCTCTTCCTTGAGATATTATATTATAGCAGGCAATAAAAAGACTTAACTTTCTCTTATGGGTGGCTCAGACCAGCATCCAAATATGATACTCCTCAGTGCCATAAAAATGAATTTTCTAAGAAAATTCACTCAAAAAAACAACCTAGAGGTAAATTCATTAACAATTTAAATAAGTAGCTTTATTCTATACACGTTTTGTTAGATAAGCTATTCACATCTGTATACAAAAGCCTCCTTCACAATGTGTATCACTTTCTTGTGTGTCAGCTACCGTAGGCATTTCATCTGATGGTGCGTGTGGCAGGCTAATGCACAGGATAATCTAACTACATGAGACATCCCAGCACCCACTTTATTCCACAAATGCAATCAAAACAAATCTAGCCATTAACATAGTCTAATTCTGTTACACGTAAACAAATTACCAAGAAGCACACTTTTAAAACAATAAAGTTTTGTATTCAGTGATTTTTCTCTGCCATGGTGCTTGTTTCTATGGACTTTAGGGAATAAGTTGATATGTATTAATGATGTGAGAGCTTTATACTATATTCTGGAATAGCAGTTGATTGATTTGGGAGTTCAGTACCAAACCTGTAGAGGGTCTGCTGCTAGGTCCAATGGGAGGGAAAGAGGAATAGATCTCAGCATTGTCTTTAAAAGGTCTTTACTCCCAATCTCTGACTGATTCTTCATGTCTAACTGCTGAACAAGAGCCATCAAAGTGAAACAGATAACGTGGCAGCAAATTCAGGGGAGGGAGAAAACACCGCTGACTGCCCTCAGAGACGGTACATCTGACAGGAGAAGTTAGAAAGGATTGTTTTTTTTTTTTAAGAGTGAGAAAGAACTAAAGACCAAACCTGCAGGACCACCTAGACGTGTAGGGAAGTGGAAACAAAGAGGACAATGAGACTGCAGTGGGTGGTCAGAGGGAAGAGGTGAACCTGGTGTCATTTAAGTGTATGTGTGTGTGTGGGGGGGTGCGGTGCACCAAGTAAGCAAACACTTGAGTACAATCTTGTCAATGACCTTATGAGGTAGTTAATTTGGGAATCATTTTTAAATGAATGAAGATACTTAGATTAGGAGATTAGAGGACCTGATCCAAATTTATGATGTTTGGAAGTTAGGAAAGAGCTGAAAATGTGGATGTGGTTTCTGCCTCAAAAGCTTGTGCGTCTTCACTATACTACATGCTATCTGCTGCCCTCCATAAAGCAAAGTGAATTACTGACCAAAAACTTAAGTGACATAAAATACAGTTTCAATGCTAATTTTACACTTTTGTATTCTAATTCTTTATAATTTGGTAATTCGTGTTTGATATGGTGGAAATACTTGTGTAAAAGACCATTTATTTAATATGAAAACCCAATTTTTCAAAATCTTCTGCACTGAAAGGATGACTTTACTATAAATGAGATTACATTGTGAAGCCAGTGCTTACATCTTAAATCTGGATCAAAATTTATTTTTTAGAATTTATTTACATTTGGTTATCATGAATTAAATTCACAGAAATGAAATAGGTTTGAAATATCTCTTTTGCCAAAGTCTTACTCTCTGCTCAGTGTGCTCAATTTAAGGTGTAGTGATCTGTCTTCGAGTGAAAAAGTGCTGTTCCAAAGTTATGTATTTTTTGGACTATAAGACCCCTCCCCCCAAATTTGGGAGGGAAAAGGGGGTGCATCTTATAGTCTGAGTGTAGCTTACCTGGCTCACTGTGGGGGGTGGGCAGCAGCCTATGTTATTTCTGTTATTAAATATTTTACCACATTTTTTGCTTCAAAATTTTTTTCTCTATTTTCTTCCTCTAAAACCTAGGTGTGTCTGATGGTCTAGTGTGCCTTATAGTCTGAAAAATTCGGTAACTTCACAAAGTTTAAGGGTCAGATGTTTCCTTAGTGATTCATGACAGTGAGATAATGATAAGTGAATGAGTTTTCATGGTAATGAATTCAAAAACTGGATTAATATCTTATCTCACAGTCAAATAGAAAACAAATCAAATAGACAAAAAACAAATGAACCTTTTGTGAGCACCTTCTATTGTTCAGAACCCAAACCTCAGCACCATTCTTGACCCCTTTCCCAGTCTTCAGCCTCACGTTCTATCATCAGGAAATTATTCCACCTCTGCCATCATGTGTCCATGCACAGAATCCAACCACCTCTCTCACCTTATCATCTCCCACTTGACCAGTGTCATATCCTTGTAACTGGCTCTTTAATTCTGCCTTGTCTCCTGTTAAAATGTGAGTCAGGTCATGTTACTTTGTGACACCCTTCTCTTTGTGAGGAGAAGCTGCATCCTCACAATGTACTGTTATCAGTCCTGTCCTGTTAATGTTGCTCCCAGCCTGCACACTTTGCCAGGGCTTTTGTATTTGCTGCTCCTTCTGTCCAGATCATCCTTTGGAATATCTGCATGCTCCTTCTCCTTGCTTTCTTCAGATATTTTCTCAAATATCAGCTGATGAGTGAGGACTATTCTGACCACCTCTTACTAAATGGAAATATCACTGACCCTGACCTCCTACTAAATAGAAACATCACTGTTTGCATCATTGTTGTATCCAAGTGCATTGCAAGTATAGTGCCATAGTAGGTGCTCAATAAATATTTTAATGCATACATGAATGGGTAAGAAAATAAATGACTATTGTATGTATCACTTAACCTGCAGTTGACTCTGACATAGGTGGCATAATCAATCTTCCCTTGATGAATATGTTGAGTCAAAGTGAACCTCTTTATGGTAAATTCATTATAGTTGAGTACCATTGGTTCTCTTTAAAATTCTCACTACTGAAATGAGATCTTAAGAATAATACTTGAAATATTATAGAATATAATATATAATATTATATATAATACTAATATATATAATATATAATATATAATACTAATAATATATAATATTCTATAGAATACTATAGAATATCATTCTTCTATAAACTAGTAAATCATTTACTCATGAATGTTTAGGTTTCAATGTAATTTTTTACCATAGAAGTTTCATTAATTGAATTGACTCATTAAATACTTATTGGGGGACTAATACATATAGGCATTAATTTAGCCTTTGGGATATACTGATGAACAAGACAGAAAACCCCAGAGTTTGCAGTTAGAAATAGATATGTAACTTAAGAAGAAAATACCAGAGGACTGAGGCTGACTTCATGGACTGTATTATTGGGGCCCCTTACCATTGGCCTCTGGTCATGTTTAACTGGTGAAAACCATTGACAAATATCTCAGAACTGGGGAAGGTGGAGGCTGAGTGTGAGTGTATATTCCCCTGGTCCTTCCTGCCAGGTCCCCACTGACGGACCGTGAGTGGTCTTGCTGTCTCCAAGGTCACGTTCCTGTTGTGTGACCCCGTCCCACATTTTCATGCTCAGAGCTTCAGGAACTGCGCCTTTTCTTACCCTCTTACCTCTATGGTGATAACCACTCCTCCTTGACTGTGCTTGAGGATTACATTATGGGTTGTTTTTTTTCTAACATATTATAATAAATCATAATTATAATACTATCTCAAATAGTCCCTTTGTTAGTTATATTTTATGATTGCATCATTTACTTCCTACCCACCTGTAATTGATAAAGATGATTAGGAAAGGCCTTTATGATGAACTAACAGACAGTGTGAGATTTCAGGGAATGGCTATGAGTAGAAGATCCAGGAAACAACATTCTGGACAAAGGTAGCATCTCAGACAAAGGAGCTAAGGCAGGGATGAGCTCTGCATGTTCCTAGGACAAAAAGATTTTGGCTCAAGCGTACTGAGCAAATGGGAGGTTTAGATCTAGGCAGGTGCCAGACCTCCAACTTGGCATGAATATCCCTGTTGTACAAAAAAAAAAAAAAGCAAAAGCAAAAATAAAGCAAGAAAAATATGTTAGTGAAAGATAATATTTTTGTGTGGTGTGCCTTTACCTAATTCTGTTTGTGAGTTCTATAAGAAATGAAGGGAAACTTACTAAAAATAAATTATTTACATTTTAATAGTCCTTTATTTATAGCACATTTTCTTATATCATTTAAATAGTAACAAGAAAAAAATAAAGGAAGTAAATGATTAAAAGGGTAAAACTTATTCAGGCTATACTTTTTATATATTCTATAAGATTAAAAGGAAACATTAACTTTGAGAAATAATTTGAAGATCAGGTTTATATAGCAGTTTATTTTTTAAATCTATCTTCTTTCTCCTACGTGTGAGAGCAAAATTACTTCCTAAGAAGTGTAGAATTTTATTACTTCAGAGTTACCTTTAGTTATCTTTTTTTCTCTCATAAGTTCATTTGGTCAATTTTACCTGTCTCCTCCATTCAGAAAGAACTTAACTGCTTAGTCTTCTTACCTACCTCCTTGTTCTCCCAGCCTGTTATTTTTCTATTTTTAGTATTTACATATTTAGAATAATATTTGCTATTCTCTTGGCAAGAAGCTTGGCTGTCGTCTAGATTTTTGGTTCTCTTTCCTGGTAAGTGAAGTCACATTCTGAAGGAATGTTATTCCATGAGATATATTCATTTTTGGTTGCTACATTATCTTGATGTAAAAAGTAGTTTTGGCAGTAGGTATCACTTAGAATGATGACTGGCATGTGTTAGATACTTAGTTAGTATTTGCTGGTTGTAAGAATGCTTGGGAATTCAGTTTCCAGTGGTAAGGAGATAATTATTCCAAGGCACTGGGGGACATATTTAGCTTATCTAAGCCTCAGCTACCACCAACTATAAAGTTAAGGTTATAAAGTGTTGACCCTTTAGGATTGTTCTAAGATTTCAGTGCAATAATGCATGCCAAAAGCTTAGCCAGGGTCTAGCACATAGAAAGCACTCAAATGTTAGCTGTGGTTTTAGCAACAATTATTTTGTAACCCGGGAATAGTCCATTTTAACAGATAGTAAATTTTAATTGTTAAATTTTAGCAGGGTTTATTTATTGGTGAAATTTTCATTGTTTACTAGGTAAACATTAACTTCTTAGTGCATGGCTTAGATGGAATGGGGAAATCTCTGAGATATAAATTGTTCTATACCTTATTCCTATTTTATAATTTATATGGCCACATGTTCAAAAATAGAGATATTACTCTCTTTCATTTTAATTCATGAATGGCATAGTGTTTAGATGAAGAATGCAACTATTCCCTTGATCTCAATTTGATTAAAAATACTAAATATTTGTTTTTAAAATTAGAATTGCTTTGGCATTATTATTATTGCAAGAGTTAACTTTAACACCAATTAACTTTTATACAAGTCAGATGAGGTTGTCAAAAAATCTAAATAATTACTCCCAGTAGATGTGTGTGTGTGTGTGTGTGTGTCTACGTGTGTGAGAAAGAGAGACAAGAGAGCTCGGGCATATTAAACTAACACATCACTCTTTAAAAAATGGTATTTTCTATCTACCAAGGAGACAAGCTATTACTCTGTATATGCTTTCTATATTGATAACTGCTTTCCACCCGCACTTGGTCCATGAAGAGATAAAGCAATTCTATCAAGCATAGATCAGTAGATTCATTACAACACAGTTCCTCTTCTTGGAGCCCGTAGCAGTATTGCCTTCATTAAAGTGGAGCGGTCTCAATAAAACTACTGAGTATTGGAACTGACACTTCTTTAGAGACACTCTACTTTAAAACTCTCATATTATCTGATATGCCAATGACGAAGCAACTTTCTTAAGTTTACCAACATAGATAGCAGAAGGGTCATGGGGAATCCAAACCTCTTTTTTGAGGGGGGTCACTATTGTTTTTACTACATTGTGGTCATTGTGTCCTGGCCCTGGTGCCCGGAGACCTTTACTTAGTAAGTTCAGCTCCATGTAAGCAGTCTCACCTAGGCACCCCTAGATGTCCCTCATGCTTTATTTTTTTTAATATTTTATTTATTTATCTTTAGAGGGTAAGGAGAGAGGGAGAGAAACATCAATGTATGGTTGCCTTTCATGCATCCCCTGCTGGAGGCTTGCCTGCAGGGAACCAGCCTGTAACCCAGGGATGTACCCTGACTGGGAATCGAACCGTGATCCTCTGGTTCGCAGGCCTGTGCTCAATCCACTGAGCTACGCCAGCCAGGGCCTCATGCTTTAGATAAGATTATGGACAGAGAGGCTTCTCTACACAGCCCTCTTTATCAGGGTACGTCTTTGAGTGTTTGAAATATTAGGACCTCCCTGTCCCACCATGGAATAGATTATTTAAATGTAATTTAGTTGTTTCTTTTTTTGTCTACTATATAAAGGCACCTATGATCTCTGAAGGTTTTCAGTTCTGGTGTGTGCATGGGATTATGTTAGCTGTAGAAATCCCAGAGTGACCAGGATAGTGGGAGGTAGGGAGTATGGGAGGAATCAGTATCTTCACTGTACACTTTTGTACTTTGTAAATTGTAATCACATTTCTCTAGGTATTAATAGGTTCTATTTTCTAACAGCATCTTGGAAAGACTAATAAGTATAGTAAACTTTCACAAAGACATTTCCCAGAGCTTGTGGGAAAAGTTAAAGGAAATATGTTCGTATAAATAAAGCTGAGTTAATTAAAAACCAATTCAGCTGCCAATACGTGGAATATTTTTATTTTACTTATTTTTTTTATCCTCACCTGAGGACACTTTCTCATTGCTTTTAAAGAGAGGCGAAGAGAGCGAGGAAGGGAGAAAGAGAAACATGGATGCAGGAGAGAAGCACTGATTGGTTGCCTCCTGCAGGTGCCTAGACCTGGGATCCTATACTCAACCCACAACCCAGGCACGTGCCCTGACCAGGAATCAAACCTGCAACCCTTCAGTTATGGGACAAAGCTCCAACCAACTGAGCCACACCAGCCAGAGCCAATATTTTAAGAAAAAAATGACATGTGATCTTGAAAGCCATATGTGATTAGAAAAGACAGTAATTTATTTATTTAAGAAAAATATATGAAAGGAGATCCTAAAATTGCTTATATTTGATGTCATGGAATAAATAATATTGATGCTGAATGACAATATTGTGATTCTGATAGGAAGACTTATGAAGAAATACGTATTCGTGGTATTTTCTTAAGTTTTCATAAAAAGCAAGTTCTTGAAATTTGTAGATGGGTCAATTGAAACAGTGTTTCCATTTTTATTAAGACATATTGTATTGGAGTGAATATTGCTAAAATTAAAAAGTGACTAGTAGCTTATTATATATATACACACACACATATATATACACACATTAATATTAATAGCCCACTGAATATTTCTTCTTTTATATTTTTCCTGAGTATTGTGTGCAGGGCATGACCTCACTTGCCGTGGAGAAAAGCCAGCTTTTCCATGCTACCCCCCCGCGCCGCCCCCGCAGCTGTAGTTCTGTCACTCCTGGCACCGTGCCAGGGGTTAATTGCCAGAACAGAGCCCTCAGCCATTTTCCCACTTTTGGTGCTGTCCAAAAGAAACAGCCCATGGAAAACCCAGTCTGGATGTTACTCCAGTACGTGCTGTAACCACTTTCCGAGGACCACGACTACACATGCAGTCCTGCTGCATTCGATATACGTTGTCAGGTGGATTTCTTGTTCCGTTCCTTGTTTGCTCCATCTGGAGAGGCCTGGGCATCCGTACAAGACTCCACAGCGCCTACACACAGACACATTAGATGGGGCAGCCCCTGCTCCAGAGACCAGAGAGAGATTGTATTGGCACAGGGCAGTGGGGTCTTATGCCAGCCCGAGGCTCTTTGCCGATGCCGAGATGAAGAACACGGACGTGAGGCTAGAATGGAATGATGTATTAGGCAGCCAAAGCCTCCATTTGTCTTTCTGCCCAACGCGCTAAGCTGTAGACACTGCAGTGTTTTCAAAAGTAATAAAAAATATTTTGCTCATTAACTTTTTAAGTCCTGCTGACTTTGGGAAGTCAATATAAGCAGATTGTAATTGATTTATGAAATGAAAAGCTCCTGCCTGACCAGTGAGCTCGGCAGTTGCTGCTCTCAGCACCGTGCCCTTCTGCTCATTCGTGCACTTCCTTCAGCGCTGCCGGAGCCAAGGACGCTCTTGGAGCGGGAGGCTCAGGCCCTCCACAGGCGAACTGTTTGAGGTGGAGCTGCCATTATTTCCCTGTGGTCTTGTGCTTTCTCTCTGTCTCTCTTCTTTCTCACAGTCTCATAACACCACATGGAAAGGCAAAGCCCTATTTATTTGTACCTGTCTTTTGACAGTTAATCTATTTGCTACTTTCCCTTTTCTCTCACTTTTCCCTTTGATCTCTTTTATTTTTTATAAACTTCAAAGATGCATATTTTTTTCTACTTTAATTGCTTTTGTCTAATTTCAGCACTTGAAAGATCCTTGACGTGATCAATGTCTGAGAAAAGAGTTCTGGTGTATAAGAAATCATAGCAGACCCAGACTATTCTTAAGACATTTTCTACTCCTTAAATTAAACTATCTGGCTTCAGGTAGGCATTTTCCTAGATATTTTACATCAAATTATGTTCCCAAGCATCATATAAGGAAAACATTATCTCTAGTTACAGGTGAGAAAACTAAGATTCAGAGAAATAACTCGCTTGACTCAGTCACTCAGCTACTGAGGGGCAATGCTGGTATTTGAATGTACCTCTGAACTCTGTATTTTATTTCCAGTAAAAAAACAGATGCTTCCAATTGCCTCTGTTTTATTTCAAATGCTTAACTACCAACATTTGTCTCTTGGCTGCCCTTAGAGTGGCTCATTCTCTTAGTGCCACTCGTTCAAATAGTTCTGTTGTTCCAATGCCAGAATATACATGTATTTATCTCATGTATCTATTTATCTCATAGATAAATGCATGTATTTATCTCACAGCTTTGGTCTACCCTGGTATACAGGTCTGCTGGCTTCTTTGCATTGAGTTCTCACATGTCAAACAGCATGTGTATGGAGCCCCTTGTCTCATCATTAAAGGCAGAGGGAAGCATTCTCATACTGTCAAGAGTCACCAAGAGCGACCCCATAACCTAGAAAGATGAACAGATAGTTGAGCCAAATAGGCAACCTTTGGGAACTTCACGTGGATTTCATCTTCTCCTGGTTCTTTTGACACCACTCTGAGAGCAAGTAAGTGGTAAGATTACAGTGCACTGCAGCAGCAGGAAAGCAAAGTGATATCCTTACTTTTTAAGTGTTTGAAGGCACCTGGAGTTTCCCCATGCAGGTATGGTATATTGCATCCAAGTGTCATGCCGTGTCCATAATGCATTAGTTTACAGAGAGTTAATAGGTTCCATCCGTCTGAAATCTTGCATAATATTGCAGTAGCATTGAACATTACTGTCATTCAAGATGTGCAGTATTGCACCAAAAATTAACCACAGATGCCATATTAAAACAGCTGTGACTTAGATTTAGCTGCAGCGGGAAGAAAATGGTGTGCCGTGGAAGCTGGCCAGAAGAGCTTTGGAGATACGCTATAATGGAGAAGGAGGGGAAAAAATTGCGGTCACACTGCCAGAAAAGATAGAAATGGAAGTGGGGGAGGTAATTCATAAGGTCAGTAGCCATTCCGAAGGACTCAAAACCCTAGGAAAGAGTGGGGATTTTGGAGTGAGTGATGCCTGAGGAAGCTGATGAGGTTTTAAAGCAGGCAGTTTAATGAGAACAATATTTACAGATATAAGTGAAGGTATAAGAAAATAGCCATAAATGTGATAATTCATCTTTGGGACTTATTGTAGGTAGGGTATTGATTTAGTAATAAACTGCTGGAAAACTATTGGTGCTTGAAGTGATCAATGTCTGAGTAAACAGTTCTGGAGTATAAGAAGTCATAGGAAACCCAGACTATTATAGGGTTTGAGATTATCTTGACTACCCTTGGACTTGAAGGCTGTCCTCTGTCATTGGACCCTCATGAGATGAATGAATTTTGTTTTAGGGAAAACAGTTGTAGAGTTCAGTTGGTCTAATTTTGTACTCAAAGCTAAGGTGGCAAAATTTGACTTCAACGGAACTGTGGGTTTGTAAGATTCTCATTAACTCCAGGCCCATCTGCCTTTTTGCTATTCATTCATTTGGATCATCTAGTCATAAGTGGGTGGGAAGGTCTCAATAGTTTTGGTTCCCATTCAATTCTGATTTCTGCTTGGAAAACAGAAGAGGCCAGTGACAGCTGTCACATTGGGTTCTTTCTCCTCTGTGTGAGCCAGAAGATGACTTCCCCATATACTTTGCTGCTAACAGAGCAAGCAGATCATAAGTTTTTCCTTTGTTGTCATGTTCAGCTGTTTAAAAAATGATTATTTTCTCTGCCCATGGTATATTTCTCTGCCCATGGTATACCTGGCTTAGGAAAGCAGACAAGGAACACACTAGTCTCTAAATCAGTAACTGACTTCATTGGTGGAGTTGAGAAAAGACTGGTTACCGATCATGATGAATCAGTCAAACCTCTTGACCTTTATCTCTAACTTGTGTCTTCTTCTCTGGTTCAAAGACGAAACATTGACTGTTTGATTAGTAACCAGGTGATATATCTGGTGTCTTACAAGTTACTAAAGATATTCTAGGCCTTTCTGAACTTTAGGGGGGAAATGTCCCTATTGCCAAGAGATAACTTTGTTTTTCTCCCTTTTCTTTTAAACACCAAAGAATAAAATAAAAGCTTGAGAGTTACTGCTGTTCCATCAGTGCTTCAGCAAAGAAAAGCAAGGCAGGCAAAACCAAACCAGTTTTTGGGGGGGAGATAGGGAGGAGAGATCGAGTCTGGTGTTTCAAAATTCAGGAAATTACAGTGCCATTTCAAAGTACTCTCTCTCCACAGAAGACAATTTTGAAAACTCTGGAATTCGATGATGATGATGATGATGGTGATGATGATGATGATAAAGTGGAGCTGATGTTTGTTGGGTGCTCAGTATATGCTCAGCAATATTATCTGCATTTTCCTTGTATCATTTTACTCATCCCTGCAAAAAATGTGTGTTTACTAATGTAGCAAACCGAGGCATAGAATAGTTAGCTGGCTCTTCCCAGCCCCACATCCAGTCCATGGCAGCGATTATACAGACCAGCAAGTTAATGCTCAGGTCTGCACTCTGCTTCTGGACTTCTTTGCTTCTCATGTTGGGTGGAAACTCTTATAGTACTTATTTTTTTTATTAAATGCATAAGAAGGGAAAACTTTTTTAGGTGTGGTCTAAAACTAAACAAACTAAAATCCAATAGAATACTAATAAATATATGACTTTCTCACCTTAGAATGACCCAGACCGCAAAGTCATATTTAAGAAACAGGTATGGGAGGAGTGGCTGTTTTTCGAAGGGTCTTATCCCTTTATCAGAAAGACTGAGTAAAGACTTTCTTCAAAGGATAGTTTTCATACACTTCACATAAACACCTTTCACAATAATTCAGTGTAATCAATAATTGTAGACCAAGTTTGTTTTGTTTGTTGAGCCTTGCTTCACCACTACTTTTTATTTAATTAATAGAAATCCTTAATGAAATAGTGTGACATGCTAGCAAATATATTCATGGAGACTTCCTGGGTTGCAAAATTTATATTAATTGCTTGGAGTTTCTTTCAGCACATGTTCTCTTTCTCTCTCAATTTTTTAAATTATGGTAAGAACACTTAACATGAAATATGTCCTGTTAACAAATTTGTAAGTGCCCATACCCACTGAATCGCAACTCCCCCTCCCCTTAATTCTCTGGAATCATATTTTCAGAAGTGTCAATCGCATGTGCAGCATGTCACTCATGATGGTCTATAGAAATACGGGTTTCTATATATACAACTTTGGCTTTTCTACACTTAGGGATAAAAGTTTGACTTTGTCTCATTTTTCCTAAAATGTGTTTTCATAAATATTGAGCAAGAATACTTAAATTTATGGACTATTTTGTGTGGTTTCCAAATTAAAACAGAAGTGGTCAGACCACTATATGAGGTTTACAGGGTGTTTTACCCTAAGTTCAGCGACAGCTAAAGCTCGGGACTTGTGGACGGCAACTATCTATCTATCTCAGAAACGGAGCCTTGTTTTCTTTGCTCAGACTATAATCTTTGTCATGGAAAAACAGTAACTCTTTATCTACCAATGACACATAGCTGTTTTAAATTTTCTTATTCCTCTAAAATAAACAAGACCCTGTTTATTTTCAGAACTTAGAACACACTTGGAAGTTCTTTAGATAGGAATGCTGAAGTTCTGGCTTTCTGTCCCACATGTGATAAGGAACAACAGGATGTCATTTTTCCTGTGAGCTTTGACCTGGCGCCACTCCTGCATATTCTAAAATTGTATTGCTTGTCTTAAGCTTTGGGTCATATCTCAGGTCTATCCAGAAAAAGTCCAGCCATTATTAATACGGGGAGAATGATTTGCGCAACATTGATGTAACCTGGCACCCAGGAAGAGGGGACTAGTATGTGCATGTGTGAACAATGACGACTTTGCTGTACTAGTCAGTGGGGGCAGTAGATGCTGCTGAGTGTGTACTGTGTGGCCACCACGTTCAAAATGACTGAGTGAGTAGGGCAATGAATCTGCATCAAATTTTGCATTAAGCTTGAACATTCCTTCATGGAAACTATTTGGGTGATTCAAAGGGCTTTCAGGAATGATGTACTGAGTGCAGTGCAAATAAAAGTGTAGCAAAAACACTTCAAAGATGGTGGAAAATCTGTTGAAAGTTATCCACATTCTGGAAGGCCTGCAACAAGCAGGACACCTGAGAATGTTGAACATGTCCAAGATTCTGTGTCCAAGAATCTTGAACACAGTAGTGTCCAAGATCCTGATGCAGGATCTTGGCATGAAGTGTGGCAAGATTCATTTCATGGTTTCTGCTACCAGAGCAGAAGGAATATCATGCTTCAGTTACTAATGACTTGATTCAAACTGCTACCAATGAACCAGGTTTCCTCAAGAAGGTCATAACCAGAGGTGAACGGTGGGCCTATGAGTTGGAGATGAAGGCCTAGTCGTCTCAATGGAAGTCACTCAGTTCTCCATGCCAGAAAAAGGTGCTGCAAGGTTGCAGGAAGATTAAGACCATGTTAACTATGTTTTTGATTGTTGTCCACCACAAGTACGCCTCTCCAGGACAAACAATTAGTAAGGAGTGCTACCTCAATGTTCTTCATCAGTTGAGAGATGCAATACAATGAAAATGGCCACAGCTATGGGCAACTGGTGATTGGCAGCTTCATTACAACAATGTGCCCGCTCATACATCATGCAGTTTTTTGGTGAAACATCAAATCACCCATGTGACTCAGCCTACCTACATCCCAGATTTGGTGCTCTGCAACTTCTGGCTTTTCCCAAAGTTATGAGTAAATTCACCTTTGAAAGGGAAGGTATTTCAGAATGTCAGTGAGATTTAAGAAAATACAATGAGGCAGCTGATGGCAATTCAAACAAAGAATTTTGCAAAGTTCTTTGAACAGTGGAAAAGATGCTGGGAGCACCGTGTATGGTCCCAAGGTGCCTACTTTGAAGGGGACAGAGGTGTCATTATTCTGTGTACAATGTTTCTTGTAGCCTGTGTCTTCTTCAATGAGTGTCTCTATTTTTCATTGTATGTGGATGGATATTTTCCAGACAGATCTCATATGGCACATGCATTTTATGTACTTTAAACAAATTTTCTGATATCAAGCTCTTAGTGTATTTTTCCACCTACAGGCTGTGGCAAAATTAAGTTTACAGTTGTGAGTACACAAAAAACTTATTACTGTATTATTATTTATTAATTATTGTATTATTTTTCCATCCAAACAAATGTAAATCTACTTTCACCTCACCCTGTATTTATATAGAGTCATTATTTTAGAAAATGGAACTATCAACCATTATCTAACTCTCATGGAAAGATTTAGACATAGAAATTATATTGACTTTCGCATGAAATGCCTGATAAGCTTGTCCATGATAAAAATTTCAATTTTGATTCTCAGTAAACAAATTATAAACCCATGTTTAGTTATTAATAAAACAACTGATATTTAAAAAATACAGACAAGATTTTAAAGAGGTCTGTGATTCCTCATACATTTTGCTAATAAATCTTCTTCAACATGAGATTTAAAAATTTGTTTTGGGGAAAATGAATGATGAGACCAAAGGTACTCAGGACAAAGAATAAAACTGTTTTATACAGAATGTGACTGCACCAGCCTAGTAGAAAACTAATGCTAAATAAAACTAGAAAAGTAAGTGTGATTCAGATCTAGGAAGCTAAAAATGCAAACTTAGGAACTTCATCATTTTTCTAGAAGGAAGTGCTTTTTAGTGAGGAATGACATTGTTATAGCAATAATCTTTCAGTGTTTTGTAGGGCAGACTGGTAATGAGGTGAGTAGTAACCTATGGAAGAGGTGATGAGGGCAGAAATAAAAGTGGTGGGGAGGAAAATGGAAATGGGTCGTGTGGATCCCAGAGCCTGGAGGATATTGGACACACACTGTTCTCTGAGTAGTTCTTTTTCCCCTCTCTGCCTAACTAATTCCTTAACTTCAAGTCTCAGCTGAAATGTCCTCCTCAGTCTCCCGGGATCCCATGTATTAATGCCCACTCCAATGACACACTCTCCAAAACTGGAGACCTCGTAGTGTTAGAAATACTTATAGTTATTTAATTAGTTATTTGTAATTATTTTTAAGGTAGTCTCATCAGACATTAAGCCTGTAATAGCTGGAATAGTGTTTGTTCTATTTACTACACTATTGCTAGTACCTAACTGATAAGTATTCAACAAATTTTTGTGGATTAACCGGTCTATTGTTGAGCCTTTACTGACTCACTTAGTATACAGGGAAATGAAAGGGGATGAGTAGGTGGGAAAGAGTCGAGTATAACTCCTGTTTTGAACCTCAATAGCATGCTAAACAGTTATTGGTCCATTGTTTATAGTTTAGAATAAATGACTTTTATACATTTGCCTGTGAGCAGCTTTGGAAGAAGTGAAAATTCATGTATTAAAGAAGCAGGAAGGGAGGACTACTGAATGGAGGAAATAGCGAAGAATTGGGAGGCTAAGGATTCAGCCTGAAGACTGTGACCTTGGCTAACAGTTAAATAAAGAACCACACGATTGTGTGAATGGTTAATTCGTAAAAGTTATGTACAAACCATTACACCAAACCCTCTGTACTTGACAGTCAAAGACTCAGAAAAGCAGAGAGTTGGAAGAGAAGTCAAAGATAGTTAAATTCTGTCCCAATTCTTGATTCCTGTTCACAGTATCCAGCAGAATAGTCATCAGGCTTTGATAGAAAACCTCAAGTAAACCTTGATAGGAAACCTGTTTAGTTTCTCTTTTACCCGCATCACCAATAGCTGCTGACTCAGAAGCCAGTTGGAACAGGGAGCACCTCATCAAATCACTGGTAAATACATTCTTTCCCTCAGTGCTTAGCCATCTGCTCTAATACTGTGCAGAGGAAAGCAGTGGGCACGTTTCCCCTCCTACTCACTGTTACTACTTATGACTATGAATTCTATGTGAATGCCTTTATTAGAGAAGGTGCTGTGGTGAGAGCTATGTATTTTGTCAAAAATGCTCCTTCTTAGTGAGCCTTCAGAACTTGGGTAAGGTGTCAGGGGCAGAATCACGTCATGGTTTGTTTAGAGTGAAGCAGGCTTTTCTAAATGAGTGGATGTAGATTTTACATGTGACTGAAGAATATCTTTTTGGTCAGATGGAAAATGGCTACTCTCAATAGAGTCTAAAATAGTAGATTATCCAGCTACTCTTCATGAAGAACTTTTGATTCAAAGCCTGATGTTTCAGAATTGTTTCTGGATTGTAGGCCTGTGCTTGATTCAGAGCTTGTATTGATCTGGGCTGGAATAAGTTTTCCTTAAAAAGAAAGGAGTATTATAAAGAACTCTTAACATTCAATATGAAGGGAAACGACCCAATAAAACATGGGCAAAAGTCTTGGTCAGACATATTACAAAAAATAAACAAAAGATTGATAAGCCTATGAAAAGATGTTCAATGCCATTAGTCACCAGAGAAATGCAACTAAAATCACAATGTGATACAATTTCACACCTATTAGAATGACCAAAAGAAATTAAGAAAGGAGTTAAATAAAAACAAAAAACTGACATTCGGTATTGTAGGTGATGTGAAACGATGAAACTCTTAAGCATTACTGGTAGAAATATAAAATGGTACAATCACGCTGGAAAATAGTTTAAGAGATTCCTTAGAAAGAAAAGTATGGATCTGTTCTATGAACCCACAATTTCAACCCAATGTTTATCCTAGAAAAGTAAAACTATGTTACTGGGAGACCTGTGCATTTGTAGAGCAGGTTGACTCATAGCAGTCCAAACGGAAACAGGGTCTCCAACCCGTGAATGCACAAAGTGCCATATAAGTACATACAATGAAATATTGTTCAGCAACACAAATTAGTGAAATTCTAATAAAAGCAATTCTTTATATTATTTCTCTTTTAAGAAACAACTTACAATAGCCCTGCCCTGGCTGGCATAGCTCAGTGGATTGAGTGCAGGCCTGTGAATCACAAGATCGCGGTTCAGTTCCCAGTTAAGGCACATGCCTGGGTGGCAGGCCAGTTCCCAGCAGGGGACTCATGAGAGGCAACCATGCTTTGATACTTCTCTCTTTCTCTCCTTCCCTTCCCCCCTAAAGATAAATAAATAAAATCTTTAAAACAAAAGAAACAACTTACAATAGCCCAGGTCACCAAAAGTTCTGAATCAAAACGGCCTAAAACTGTATTGACAAAAAAAAAAAAACACACACACACACAAAAAACCAAACAAACCCAAACACAAAAGATTACATTGAATGATTCCATCTATTTCAAGTTCAAAAACAGGCACAATTAATATATGGTGATAGAGACAGATCAGTGGTTATCTGGTATTGGATTGAAGAAACTACCTGCAGAGGAAGACAGGACAACTTTCTTGGTGATAGAAATTTTCTGTATTTTAGTCTGTGGCAGTTAACACTTGATGTATACAGTTGTCAAACCTACCAAACCTTATACTTTAAATCTGTGCATTTTTTGTATGAAATTATACCTTAAAAATGGATTAAAATCAAGGATTAGGGAAATCAGGAATCTAACAAAATTACTTTGGAGCATATTTACTGCACCCGAAAGAATTTTAGCACTTTGAAAAACATAAATTATATGCTGCGCATTGTAAGTGAGAATGTCACTGAAGCAGTATTAAAGAGGTTTATGTGTACAAATACTTGATTCCCAAAAGTTTAGTTATTGTGAAGTTAATGCTTCCAAATATATTTTTTATTTTTTAATTCAGATTCTCATCTTCTGTTAATCCAAATTAGTGACAATTCCTTGTAATCTAATGTTAGTGTTATATCAAGAAAATGTGGAAAGGCCTGGTAGAATGAACAATATGGAATTGTCTGTCAATTTTCATTTTTTAATTAAAACTCAAGCATTACATTCTTTATTTAATATTATTTCATTTCAACTTAAAACTGAAAATTCTGACATTTGTACATTTAAGAGGTTATTTCCAATGAATAAGTAATCACTTTAAGCAATTAAAAAGAGCTATTCTCAACCATTCACCAATATTATAGCATGATATTTTTTCCTGACATGTATTAAATTGCTTGGGGTTGACTTAATTTTTAATGCTGACATTTCTGAAAAGTTATTCTCTCTAGTGTATTTTATTCTACTTCTCTATACATATGAAATATGTTTTAAAGTTCTATTTTATAGAATCTTTAAATAATATCAATATAAAGCTTTTAACATTATGGATTCACTTATGATAATGTCTTACTTAAGGAAAGTAGTTTATGAAATAAATTTTTATCACCTGAAGGAAGCAATAAAACAATATATATGGGTCTTTTAAAGGCAAAGTTAACTATTCTCCAAGAGCAGATGTACCAAGACTACTGTTCCTACTGAGAAAAAAAAGGGAAAGAATTCATATTTTAAGTTAATAAACTGCATTTGAAGATTGCATGTATATATTATATATATGTATATTACAAGCAATTTGAACTGATCATGTAATGAGGCTAAGAAAGGAGTTAAACACCGTATCAGAATTATAAAGAAGGCAGCAAGAGAGTAGCCTGTGAGAGAAATAAAGCCTTGTGCATCCAGGTGGAACTTGAAAGCCACAAGAAATTGGTGACACTCTGTCAAGTTTGAGAGGAGGTGTGTACAATGGCAACAATTTTTAAAAGCTTAAAAACTAAAAGAGGATAGAGTTCAAAACATTATAAAGACTGTTAAAAACTCTGGCTTCAGGAATAATGAGGAAAATTTTCAAAAGTCATGGGGTTTAAATAAAGGAACATAACTGCATTTAATTCATAGTCCATGAAACAAATAGTAACAGAATGAAATACACTGAAGTACATTGGAGTGTTTTAAAACAAAAGAATACATTCTGACCTTGTAGAGACAAAGAAAATATTTGGGCCCCCAAATTAGATTTTGAAGGAAAAAACCTGATGTGAATTTACAAGAATAGTGGAGATGACAGAGTCCTTTGTAATTGAAATGATGTTATAGTCCTGTTAGATGTTCACAATGGGCAGAGCTGACCCGAAAACTCAGTCAGGAGGGAGGAGTGTCTCGTGCCCTCACCTGCTCTTCCCAACGCAGTAATGGTAACGGCAGCTGACATTTATGGAGCACTTACTGTTTGAAAGTACTACTCTGCCTGGCACTTCACATAAAGCGGTCCTCACAGCGCATGAGTGAATTATGGTCCTTGTTGTACAGGCTTGAAGAAGTTAAATAAATGACACAAAGCCACACAGAAGATAAAAGAGTACAATAGGGATTCAAGCACAGTGTAATGCTTATTGTAAAATTTTTGCTTTTTCTACTTCACTATCCTTCCTCTTTGCTATGTCCCATGTAATTATAGAAAGCTTAAGTTGATAAATCTTTTTGCTTCTATTAAAATAAGGGAAAGGGGCCAGAAAAAGGGAAACAATGTAAATACTCAGAGAAATGCAAATAAATTTGCATGAAGGAAAGAAGACAGGAGAAAACAACTGGAATCTTGGCAGAAGTAATAGATGACACCTTCCTATTTCATATGGTTGAGGGTATTTTCTTGCTTGAATATTTAGATTTCTTGAGATCTTATCTCTAGTATCTTGAGAAAATGGAGCTATATATCAAGAGGAAAAATTAAGTATATGGAGACAGAGGGTTTATATTTGTCATCTATGTTCTGAATTTCCTTTCAAGTAAGAATTCAAATATCATTTGAGAAGTCATGTGTTAGCTTATGAAATAGTTCTGCCTGGAGTCCAGGAAAGGACAGACTTTGGCTTTTTAATCTGCTGTTTGGATGATTTGTGATAATTCTGACATTATCTAGACACAGATTTTCTGGTTATATTTAATAGATACTTCAGGTTAAAATCATCTCTAAATTTTTATAGCTCCTGCTTTGAAACATATTTTCTTGGCATTATTAGAACTTTATGTGAAAATAAGTAAGTGCTAAAAAGTACCCTAATAGAAGATAGATATTTTTTCAAGAATATAGACCTATGCAGACCTTTTTTGGCGGGGGGGGGGAGGGGGGGTATGATGAAGACCAGTTGTTTGCTGGCCACCACTTATTTCACTGAACTTAAATATGATACTGCCATGAATGTCTTAGAAGAAAAGAATGACTACTGAATACCTGCTCTAGACAGAGAAGAAGCAGGTTCATACGTGTAGAAATTCATGCATGGATGTCTTCTTAAGACATGGTGTTATAAAACCAAAGTGTAAATTCAAAACATACAACAGACTAACTTTAGAGAAATCTCCATGGTTGTACTTGTGATGGACCAACTATAACTTTTGTGGATGCTTGATTGTAATGCTGCCTTACCACATTTGATTGTGCTATAGTTTGGGGCTTCTAAACTTCATGTAATTCAGAGTATCTATCTTATTTGTGTATTGAAATGTGGCTGTGCATGAGAGGCCTAGAAATTTATTGTAAACTACAGTGATTTTGGAGTTGCTTGAGATATTGACAACTCATTAAATGTATGGAACTAGCTTTGACTTCCAATTAGTTCTAGTCTCAAAATGCTTTGTAATAATTGCATTGTGGGAAAAAAATCTCTGAGTTAGGTTAAGCTCATATATGTAGTCACCCTGAGATTCAAAAACTTTTAGAGGTTTCAGAAAGTTATTTCTGATAGAAGGACTTACATGTCATGATGCTATCCAGAATACAGAAATATTGAGGTTATGAAGCCTTATGTGTGTTGTAAGGGGTGATTTTCTTCCTCTAATTTGAGGTAACTCATAAAAGATAAATATAAGTAGCCAATAAACCTGCAAAAATGTCTTCAACCTCAACTGCTTTCAAATTTGAATTACATGAAATTTGCCCTATCAAACTGTAAAATTGACCTCTAAAATGTCTACACTCCAGATACGATTAATATAAGTACTTTTTAACTACTGGAAGTGATTATAATACACACTATCAGGAAAACAGTATCATACTATGGATCGAAAATGCCAAATCTATCTTTTTGATATAGCAGTTTGGCACATTGAAATGTATCCTAAGGAAAGAGCAAAAGATAAAATCAAAGTTTTAGGGACAAAGCCACTTAAAATTGCCTCCCCTATAATTTGATTTTATGCATTATTCAAATGTACATACATCAATAGCATAATAATTCAATTATTAGTGTTGAAACACTTACTTTCTGGGACACTGTGAAGCTATTAAAACTCATGTTTTAAAAAGATTTAATGACATGAAAAATTCTCACAATGTAGTAAGTTATAAAAAATGAGACATAAAATGGATCTACAATATGGTTTCAGTATGTACATAGAAATAATGAGTGTACATAATACAAGAACATTGGCTGGTGATTTTATCTTTTTATTGATATTCTGTTTAGTTTACTTTTTACTTAGCATTTGACATTTTAAAAATATTTGGCAGCTAACAGTCTTGTTTTTGTAATTAAAAAATAGACCAATGGATATTATTTTAAAAGAAATAGCTCATTAAGTAAAAGAGCTATACATTTAAACTCCACCTATTAAAAGTGCATCCTTCTGACTCAGTATGGTGCTATGTACTCAAGTTCATATTCATTCATTCATCTTTACATGAATAGGTATTCAATGACTTTTCTGTGTGAGGTGCTGGCTAAGTAATCTTTTTATTTGATGGGGAACTCCTGGATCCAATCTCTTTTAACCACTTGATTTTCAGATTTATTAACTTTATTCATATCCAGTTTCTTTCCAAAATATAATATGGTTCTATGAATGGCTTTTCTCTAACTTAAATTCATTGTCTTTTTAAAAAGTATTTTCTCCTTAGTATCAGTCTACCATAACATGTGCATATGTGATAGATCTATTTCTTATATTTTTTATTTAGATATACTCTAAAAGAGTTGTAGATGTTTCTAATTTGCTGTAGCCTAGAATCAGACTGTTTCTTGGTTTTGTTTTTTTTTTTAAGATTTTTATTTATTTTTCTTTAGAGGGGAAGGGAAGGAGAGAGGGAGAGAAATATCAACGTATGGTTGCCTCTCGTGAGTCCCCCGCTGGGAACTGGCCTGCAACCTACGCATGTGCCCTGACTGGGAATTGAACCTCGATCATGTGGTTCACAGGCCTGTGCTCAATCCACTGAGCTACACCAGCCAGGGCTTGGTTTTGTTTTGCAAACAGGTTGAAATCTGAAAAACAATAGCAGAATCCATAGCCAGCGACACACTAGTCTTATTTGATGACAGTGGAAATGGTGCTGTGATCTTGAATAATTTCAGTATATCCCGTGGGTTTTACTGGCAAGTTTTTCTGGGAACAGATTGGATCTTTCAGCCTCAGCAGAGTTGCCTCTAAGTGGTAACTTGATGCTCAGGGTATATTTCCTTAGAACAGTTTTGTCCTTTTACATAAAGAGGACAAAACCAATTCAGTAGCTATTTAAAAATCCATTTATCAAATAGCATTCTTAAATGTTTCAAATATATTGAATCATGGATTTCATTACTATTCAGTAATACAATAGCTTCCTCCCTTCTAATAATCTATTAACCATTATTGTTGAACTTTTTAAGAAGGTATTTTCTATCTTAATCAGGATTTCATATGTTTAGACATAATACATTTAATATTACGTAAGTGGTACTGTTTGCTTGTTTTGCATAAGATTAATAACTCAAATGTACTAAAGAGATTATTCTTTATCACTGGCACATTCACCTTTATGATTCATTCCAGAATATTCTTAAGACTTCATTGTTTAAAAGATTTTATTTATTTACTTTTAGAGATGGAAAGGGAGAAAGAGAGGGAGAGAAACATCAATGTGTGGTTGCCTCTCACATACTCCCTTACTGAGGACCTGGCCTGCAACCCAGGCATGGGCCCTGACTGGGAATCAAACCAGCAGCCTTTCGGTTTGCAGGCCCACCCTCAATCCACTGAGCTATGCCAGCCAGGGCAAGACTTCATTCTTAAATTTATTGTTTTGTAATCTTATTTTTTTAATTATTACTTTTTATTGTATCTTGGAAAATAAATTTTAATGGACTTTCTTCACAGTCCTGCCTCACATATGGTTGTTTTTCTGGCTAGGGCTCAAAGGTATGTGGAGGGTAGAGATGCAAATAGTGATTGAAATCCTGCAGAGCTGAGGAAAAGGTGCCACTTTCTAATTCATCTAGCTAATGGGGCAGTTTGTTCATTCATTCATTCATTCATTCACTTATTTATCTTAATTTATACAAATGTTGAGTTTGTGTGTATATCACTAATGGAGGATGTAGTATTGTATATATATAATATACAATATCTTAATTGTTAACAAATGGTAGGTCAGGTTTATGTTAAAGATTATGTCTAGATGGTCATCAAAGAAATGCAAGATTGTACACATGGATAAAAATCTTGCATTTCTAGGAAAAAATTTTCATACCCATTGTTTATTTTTCCATCCCAATGTTTAGTACCAGGACTATCAGTACATCTAATGGATCATTAATAATATAAATAATGTTAAATAATAAATAATACCAGGATTTATGTTATACATAATGTTTCTTTTTGCTCTTGGATATTAAAAAATTGGACCATATAAGGGGATCAAAAAAACCCCTAGAATTTATTTGTAAAAAATTGTGTACTTATTCTTACATCTTTAAAATCCAGTCACCTTCAAAGTACTCTTCATTTGATGCAATATACCTATTATGACTTTTTTCTATTGCTCAAAACAGCTTTTGAACTCATCAATTTTGATGTCTTTTAGTTCTTCTATTTTTTTTTGTCTCATCTCTTCCACATCAGTGAAATGTTTTCCTTTGAGGACTTTTCTCACTCAGGGAAACAGAGAAAAGTTGTTCTGGGCAAGATCTTGTGAATAGGAAGGATGGGGCACAGGGGCCATGCGGTTTTTGGCCAAAAACTGCTGAACATTCAGCACGGGGTGGGTAGAGGCACTTATAAATCGCCCATCATAAAATGGGTAAACTACATGAAAGAGTTCAAAGAAAATTCACTAAAGCTGAACACAGCCTCTCACAACAACACCAGCTGGTACACTGATACAGGTGGGTTCCTGGAACACTCACCTAGTCTGGGAAGCCTGTACTATAAGGGACCCACCCTCCAGATAATAATTCTGTTTTTTTAAAGATTTGACTTATTTATTTTAGACATAGGGGAAAGGAAGGAGAAAGAAAGGGAGAGAAACACTAACGTGTGGTTGCCTCTCACATGCCCCTTACTGGGAACCTGACCTGGCCCACAATTCAGCCTTGACAAGGAATCAACCCCTAACCCTTGGGTTTGCAGGCTGATGCTCAGTCCACTGAGTCACACCAGCCAGGGCTGATAATTCCATTTGGTGGGGGGGGGTTCCCCCTAGTATATAGATTTAAGATAGATCACCTTGTCCAAAAATAAAATATTTCTATTCTCCTTATCCCATTTATTTGGGTTTGAAATGGGGAATGAATTAAGGAAAGCATAGAAAAATGACTAACCATGTCTTAGAAGGACTACTAGTTTGTGTGTGGTAATGCAGAGATGTGGAGATCTGAGTGCACACTGATTTATATTATTTTTTCTCCTAGTAGATTATTACATACATAGTTCTCTAATCAATGATCATGTGAAGTATTTAGGAAAGAGCCATTTATCAGTTAACTGTAGCATGTGCTTATTTTTTCCTTGAAAATTAAGTGTACATTCTATTAGATTTATAGCACTAAAATGGAACTCAGCTGGCTGTGTAAAAAAACTTCTTTTTAAAAGAGCCACTTTTTAGTTATTTCCTTATACAATCTGGAAGGTATTTCCTGAAAAATTCCTTTACAAAGCCATTTTGTACAGTTGAGTTATTCCAGTTGCACGCTAGATCTTTAAAATTATATGACATTTGTTCTTTTAAAAATAATGAAATCCAAATATTATTTTTGCATATACAAAGAATTTTAAAAATTATTTATATGATGATAAAACTTTGTATGTCAAAAATGGAAATAAGACTATTTAAAAGGTTAATATAATTTGTTTAAAATGTGATTTAAGATGTTCCGACTTCCGCCAAGATGGAGGCGTAGGTGGAAACACTGTGCCTTCTCCCACAACCAAGTTTGAATACAACAAAGGTTTGGAGAACAAAGACGCAGCCAAAGAACAGAAAATTGAACTATACGGAAGTCCAACAACAACGAACCGTTCTACCAGATGGGTAAGAGGGGCAGAGCCAGCAGCGGAGCAAGGTTGGGCAGGAAAGATCCCCCGACCCCTGGCGCCCAGGCATCAGGGGTAGTGTCCAGCGGACCCAGCGAGGGCTCCAGACGGAGAGAGTGAGCAGCGAGACGGACCGCGCAGCCCCCAGCAATGAACCCAGCAGTGGCTGACCGCGGTCGCACATTCGAGAGCAGTGGGACAAATCGTGAGGCCCATTCGTACGCAAAGGGATGAATCGTGCAGCCCTCGGTGGCAGCGGGAGGAAGCAAAGGGTCCCCGCCATTGATTTCCTTTGGCCCCGCCCCCACATACAGCTTCACAACCCAGCGACTGGGTCGCCCGGCCCTGGTGAACACCTAAGGCTCTGCTCTTCATATGTAACAGGCATGAACAGTCCAAAATATGGCTCAAGAAGAACTCAAAGCCCCTGAGCCGATAACTCCAAGTGGCCAGGAAATAGTGAACCTCTCAGATGCACAATTCAAGATACTGGCTAATCAGGATGCTCACAGAACTGGTTGATTTTTTCCTCTGTTCAAAAATTAGAGGAACATATGAAGGCTAAAATAATTGAAATGAAGGGAAATGCATAGGAAACCAATAGTGATGGAAAGGAAACAGGGACTCAAATCAAGGGGGTGGACCAGAAGGAAGAAAGAAATGCCCAAATAGGAAAAAGTGAAGTTACAAGAATTCAAAAAAAATGAGGAGAGGATTAGGAATCTCCAGGACATCTTTAAACGTTCCAACATCCGAATTATAGGGGTACCAGAAGGGGAAAAGAAACAGCCACGAGTGGGAACTTCCCCAGTCTGGCAAAGGAAATAGACTTCCAGGAAATCCAGGAAGCTCAGAGAGTCCCAAAGAAGTTGGACCCAAGAAGAATCACATCAAGGCACATCATAATTACATTAGCCAAGATTAAAATGAAGGAGAGAATCCTAGAAGCAGCAAGGGATAAGGGGACAGTCACCTACAAAGGAGTGCCCATCAGACAGCAGATTTCTCAAAAGAGACCTTACAGGCAAGAAGGGGCTGGAAAGAAGTATTCCAAGTCATGAAATCCAAAGACCTACATGCAAGAATGCTCTATCCAGCAAAGCTTTCATTTAGAATGGAAGGACAGATAAAGTGCTTCTCAGGTAAGGTCAAATTCAAGGAGTTCATCATCACCAAGACCTTATTATATGAAATGTTAAAGGGACTTACCTAAGAAGAAGAAGATAAAAAATATGAACAGTGAAAGGACAGCAAACTCACAGTTACTAACAACCACACCTAAAACAAAAGCAGACCAAGAGGACAGCTAGATCAGGAGTGGAACCATAGAAATGGAGATCACATGGAGGGTTAGCAACAGGGGAGTGGGAGGAGGAGAAGGGGGGAGAAGATACAGAAAATAAGTAGCATAGACGGTAGGTAAAAAATAGATAGGGAGGAGGGCAAGAATAATATGGGAAATATAGACTCTAAAGAACTTGAGACACGTGGACATAAACTAAAGGGGGGGAAGGGTAGGGTAGGGGTGTGCAGGGTGGAGGGGAATGAAGGGGGAAATAGAACAACTGTAATGGTATAATCAATAAAATATATTAAAAATGTGATTTAAAAGGACTTTTATCTACTAAAGTCCAACTGGAAACAGGAAAGTTTTATATAATTTCTCAATATAATAAAATTGTTTTCCTTTACTAATACCAGTTATTAAAATGGATAATGCTTATTGAAGTTTTACTGTGTACCAGGTGCTTCACTGTTTCTTACAAGAGCACTATGAAATTAGAACTATTATTGTCCCAACTTGACAACTGAAGAAACTGAAGTACTGACATCCTGAGTTGTTTGTCAAAGCACAGGAGACAAGCAAAAGGCCCTAATCTTGAGTCCTGACTATGATGCCACACACTACTTTGACAATCCTGAGCTGTGCTAAGTTAATGCTGCTGCTTATAGAATCCCTGCAAAGCAACCACTTATTCTGGAAACAGCCAAGGTGGATACATTTTTTTCCAAAATTATTTTATAAGCATAAGAAGACACATTTTATGAAGTTAATATTTGCACTTAACATAGAAGGAAAAGACATGGGCACTTAAACTGCTCTTCTCCTCTCCTTTGTCATGTATTCTTTGACATACATGCAGCCATTGGCAGAGCAAAGACATAAGAGAGAAGATGGAAGAGAGACAATTAATTTTGTGAGTGGATTTGTTATGATTTTGCTTTGGAGATAAACTAATAATCCTTTTCTCTATATGGAAATCACTTAGATATTTTTGGAGCTGTCTTGCTCTCAGAAATATTTACTAGTTGAGTTTCATCATTCAGAAAAGAGCTTTTAGATTTAAAATTTTTTTTTTTTAATTTGTGGAGAGAGGGGAATGGGGGGAGAAAGAGAGGGAGAGAAATAATGATGTCCGCACATAGCCCAACTGGGGATGGAGCCCGAAACTCAGGCACGTATCCCGACTGGGAATTGAATGGGTGACCTTTTGCTTATTGGGATGACACCCATCCAACTGAGCCACACCAGTCAGGGCCAGAAAAGAGGTTTTAAATGCGACCCAGAGAATACTAGTGCTTAAATTCAGTGGATTCCCTGTCTCTACCCATGATTCCCAGCTGACTCTTTTTGCGTGGGACAAAGAACTGAGCTTGATCCACAATGGGCACACACAGAAAGGTGGCCAGGGGAGTCGGAGCACAAAGTTTGAGGAAGGAAACATTTGCTCCTATGTCTTAACTCAAGAGGTGGGATGTGACAATCTTATTTTAGAACTTATACTATTTTATAAAATTTTTAATAAGCTTTAAATTTTCTGGCACTTGAAAATTTAATTTTTCTGTTAAATGTTTTCTAAGCACAGGTTTTTACACTAGGAAAGGTTTAATTCTGCAATTTGATTTGACTTGATTGATGTGTGAAGGGCGAAGCCTAGTAATCACAGAGCTGGTTTGGCCTTATGGGCTGTACCTCTTCTTCTGTCTCTCTCTCATCTCTCCCTCTTAGTCCTATGCTGCCTTAACTGTTTTAGGGAAGGACCATGAAGATTTATAAGAGAAGAAGACCAAGTGCAGGATCCAGGCTAACCGTGACTTTGTCCTGTGGTAGTTATGAAAGGTGGCAGTTTCTCCAAAGTGAATCAAAAGTCGCCTGACAGACACACTTAATGCACAAATGTAAAAATGAAAGTCTCTTAGCATCTCCTCTAGTCTAAGGCAAGGCTTCTCCTAGACAGGCAAACTCCTCGGGAAACAGGAATCCTGGTCCCTAATTCATGAACATTTACCATTGATACTAGCTAATGAACATTTTATCTATTTTCTTGTCTTCTCACTAGACAGTATCTTTATGCCAGTTTTTAAAAAATATGTAAAGTATGACAGACATTGTACAGTGGTTTATGAAAACACAGTGCTTCTACTTATTTTTTTCCTCAGTATCTGAGAATTCTAGATGAACTGAAGGTAGAAAAACATCTCCTCATTACAGACTCTGCATACCATCTTCTGTGTGTCTAAGAAGGAAGAATCGTGTTATTGATTCCCAAACCAGTACAGCAAACTTTTCCTATGAATTGGCTATGGATAAAAATCAATGTCTAGCCCTAACTGTTGTGGCTCAGTTGGTTAGCATCATTGGTTAGCATCATAAAGCAAAAGGCTGCCAGTTTGATTCCTGGTCAGGACACATGCCTGGATTGTGGGTTCAGTCCCCGGTTAGGGAATGTCCAAGAGGCATTAGATCAATGTTTCTCTCTCACATTGATGTTTCTCTCCCCTTTTCTCGCTCCCTTTCCCTCTCTATAAAAATAATTAAGTAAAATCTTTAAAAAATTATTCAGTGCCTATACACTGATAAAGTCTCTTGGACAATAAATCCTTGAGAATGGGACAATGTTTCTTTCCTCAGATGATACCAATTCATTCTGCTCCTCCTCATGGACAGTCTTGGCATACTACTATCTGAACTATATTTAAGACACCATCTACACCTCCCTACACCTCACCATGAAAGGGGGCCCGAATATCACTTCATGGGAACTGTCACGGGCACAGTGAATCCAATCCTTTCTGCTATGTTCACACATTTGTTTGACCATTTTAAATACCTTATCATTTACCCACTTTTTCTTGGAAGGTAATAGGCATGTGGAGAAGACTGGAGCAAGGAACTTTTTTTTTCAGGTGCCCAGGCGCTTTGCACATGTAATTTCATTTAAGAAGCATTAGTAATATTGTAGGTGTTATAGACAAATAACTGAGGTTTAGAGAGGTAAATAATTTCCCAGAATCACATAACACATATATGGCAGAGGTAGAGTTCAAAGCTATGTCTCTGTGTCTGCAAGCTCTTGTTCTGTTTGTGATGTCATGCAGCATCCCTTTTGTGACTGCACTATCCCATGTGGCTGTGAGTTGCTTGTCAATGCTCTTGATATTTCTGTAGCAAGTACCAAGCACTCACTTGGTTTCATTTCAAATATCATGTTTAAAATAATCAGTTAATCTATAAAGTATAATACCATTTGGACAAGTAGAACTATGTGTGTTTCTTACTACAATAGATAAATGTGCTAGCTTTCACAGAAGATTGCAAAGAACTTCTTCATTCATTCATTTGTTCACCAGCTATTTACTAAATGCATGCTTTATGCCAGTCACTGGGGCTGTATTGTGAATATAGTAGATCAATAGCATATCTTATTGAGGAAGAGATAAAGACATAAATAAGTAACATATGTATTATGCTACATGATGATAATTACTCTGGAGAACAAGAAAACAAAGAGAAAAATAAAACAAGTTGAAATAGAGGATATCATGGAAGCCTTACTGAGGAAGACATCTAGATAAACACTTGGCAGAGATGAAGAGGCAAAGCCATGTAGACATTGGGGGAAACTAATGCAGGCCAGGGGACAAGGCCCCACAGAAGGGGCCTGCCTGTAACGAACCAGGGAGACAGTTGTGGGTGATGCGGTCCGTTCTCACTGAATATCTATCTATCTATCTATCTATCTATCATCTATCTATCTATCTATCTATCTATCTATCTCTCTATCTCTATTTCTATCTCTATCTCTATGCACTAAGCTATAAAGCAGGTCAAAAATATTGGTGGCTTGAACCAGATTGGTAGTGGCTGAGTCGGTAAGAAGATGCCAGATCCTGGCTATATTGAATTAGGCAAAAAGTCTGTTTAGTTTTTTCCATAAAAGACACATTTTACATTTTTACCAATAACTTTGTTGATTTGGATGTTTGAGTATGTCGGCTATCTCCTACATGGTGGAATCTTGATTGTTCTCAATGTCTCAATTTGGTTACTATCAACTTCAACTTGTCTACCTGAACATGGAGAAATCTCCAGTGAGAAATCTCCAACATGAAACTTGACAAACCACTTTTCACTTGTTGGATCAGTCACAGCACCTTCTCCATACACTTCACACATCTTTTTCTTTTTTGCATTTTTACCTTTCTTGAAACAGTAAAGCATAATATGCCAAAAACACATACTTTCTCCCATCTTTAATATCAAAATGGCTACACAAAAATTTACCAATTTTGGGAAGCTTTTTTGATGTATACTAATATTTGTCACACTACAATGTAACAAAATTGTTTTCAATGAAGTTTAAGACAACTAAGTGCTCTAAGAACCACCTTAGGAAAAAACCAAACGAACTTTTTGGCCAACATAATATTTAGAATGTGGAATTTCCAATCACAGGATTTGGTGATGGGTTGGGCTTAGGTTTGAGAGAGAAGGAGAATCATCAAGGATGGCTTCAAAGACTTTGACCTGAGCATGCCATTAACTGGGCTAGAGGGTATAAAGCGATGGATAGGTTTAATGGGGAAGGAGTAGAGGTGGAGATCGGGAGCATGGTTTTACATATGTTAAATTTGAGACATCTATTACTCCTTCAACAGGTGACATTGAGTAGATAATTGGATATGTCTAGAACTCAGGGGAGAAGTCCAGGCTGTGGGTATAGATTTAGAATTATCTGCATATTCTGTATTAGTAGTACTGAGAAAATTACTAAAAAATAAATTTAGACACAAAAGACAAGAGATTCAAGGACTATTTCTGGAATACTCCCACATCAATAGGTTGGTAAGACAAAAAGGAATCAACCATGGAAACTCCACAAGAGAGGACACTGAGGCAGGGGGAAACAGCACTGAGTAGTGTTCTTCGATTTAATGACAGTAGGAGCTAAAGAAGGAGACAGTGATCAACTGTGTCAAAAATTGCTGATAAATGAAGTTAGATGGGGATTGTGAACTAACATTAAACATAGTAACATGGAGTTCACTGGTGACCTAATAGTTTTGGTAGAAGTGTGGTGCAAAAACTTTGGAGTGAGTTCAAAAGAGAAGAGTGAGGTGAATTGGAGATCAGAGATTATAGACAACAATAGAAATCACCAATATTATCATAACACACCACAGTTATTGCAGCTAGCTTTAAAGAGCATTTTTACATTCATTTTTATAATGGTGGCAGTTATCTGACTCACTGCAAGATTTTGCTATTGAACATTTCATAAATTTGCACATATATTACTGTACCACAAATTTGTGTTTTTAATAGTGATAGCTATGTTAATGTAATTGAATTCATTTGTAATTCTATGTTTTTTATTTTATGCATTTGAGAACATTGTTGTGAGGGTGCATGGGATTAACTAGTCACACACAAAGCTAAAGAACACCTTTATTTTAGGGTTACTACCAAGACTTCTAAAGATCCTTCTCTTCTTCTACTCTTTACTAACACTGCCCATGCACCTAACCTACTGCTCTACATTTTTAAATGACACCCACAAACTGGAATTTAAAAATAGTTTTCTATGTACCACAGACCCCACACCACCCTATTCTACATTTTCTACCTTAAACTTTTCTTTTGGATGTTGTGCTGTGAAATGATGCTTATGAAGTAAAATGAACCTTCCAATAATTATCAGAATGTCAAAAGGTTATAATATTCGATTCAGTTAAATGTCTTGTATTTCTCTGTCTTTTCTCTTATAGGCTTTTACGAATGATTAAATTGTATTTTCATGCAACATATTACCCGAGAAAAGATCATTCTAATTAGCAATTAGTGCTATGCCCTAAAACTTTTTTGAAGTTTATAACTACTTCTGTTTTGCTGTAGGGTTTTAAATAAGGCAGATTGAAAAATCCAATCAGACTGAGCTGGTGTTCTCTATACAACATCTGGTCTGACAGCTAAATCTGTAGTCAAGTTTATAAATCAAAATGGAGCTGACTAGGAAGTGATGGAGAAACACAGAAATGCCCCGTGATTTTTGCAGAAGTTTTGAAATCATTTTTATGTTAATATAATAGCACTAAAAATGAGCTGCTATATTTTAAGTTGTAAACATTGTCATTATGAAAATGGTTTTAATGCAATCTCTTTACTGAAAAGTAAAGTTATCTGCAAAGAGAAGTCTGTGAGCCTGAGAAGAGCAAGAAATATATTTGGGAGCCTGCTAAAGGTGAATAAAATGCTTTCCAAAGAACGATGAGAGTCAACTCATGATGCCCACAGACCTGGATTAATGAAATATAGGAAAGAAAAGAATTATAAACTCTGTATAGACTCGCCTTGAGATCATGCCAACTTATTCCTGGAGACTTGGACAAAACAATGGAGAGTAGAGAGTTTATCCAAGATTGGGGACTTGCCAAATGGCTGTGGTGGAAGAAGATGGGACCAAGAAAGATAGCGCTTTGTGAGTGTCAGCAAAGTGTCTCACTCTTGGGTTTCATGCTGGAGGAAGGGAAAAGTCAAACTAAAAAATAAAACATGGGCTAAGAAATTAGGACGGGCTCTGGATATTAGAGGGGGCTCTGAGGGGAAAGTAAGTTCAATTGAACTGAAAGTAGAAGATACGGAATGGAGGGCATTGAGACAAGTAGCTGTGGAAATCATCTACTTTAACCACTTTATTTTCTAAATGATCCAGAGAGATTAAGTCTCTTCCTAAAAATCTTACACAAAACCAGGGGCAGAGTACCTAGAACTCAGTGGACTAAACTCTCAGTCTGTCCATACTTATTGCCATGGAAGTAGACAGAATGATAATCCTGACTTCTCTTAATAAACGAACTTAAGAAAGGTTTTATTATCTCCATTGAGCATGAAGATTGAAACAAGAATAAAAATAGAAACCCCATCTTGCCTCCTGGCTCAGAGAGTTTCCCAGGTATCAATCCAGGCAGCCGCTGGATGCTCTGGAAATTTTTTGAGAATGCCACCGTTATCAGTGAAGGTTTGGAAATATGAAACTCTATAAAGAGGAAGAAATTTTAAAAAGAATAAAAGGTTGTCAGAAAGATGGATCTGCAGCACTGGGGCACTGAGCTAACTGCTACTGGAAGCCTTTGCCCTGAGTCTGTGGGTATAACGGCAGCAGGATGAACATGACAATTATGATTTTTTTTCAACATCTACCCTGTGGCCACCAGTCCTCAGCGGGACCCGTGTGGCAGTGCTGTGTGTAATTAAGAAAAGGGTCTGTTGAAAGGCCATAGGGAGGAGATAATTCGTTCTCACTCTCTCTCTAGCCCCGAACAGAAGCAGGACTACTAGGACAGGGTAAATGATGTCTGGCCTGTTAAGAGCACTTTCAAATACCTCCGCCTTCTTCACTAATGTGGGCTGAAAGTGCACGCTGAACCTCCCACCTTAGCTCTCCCTGTCTTAATGCCCTTCTCCCTTGTTTAAGCGCCCATGTTTAGAGACTCGCAGAAAGGCACAATGTGAGGATCACATGGAGGGTAGTCTGCCTCAGGGGCAGTGGGATAGAGGCTTTAACTCTGGTGCTGGAATTTTAACATGTGCTCTTGGCTCTGGGGATTATGTTCTGGTTCCAGTTGAGTGAAAGCTTGCTGTGCTTTTGTTTTCTGAAAGTATTTAATAAAAGGGCAGGAATCGCTTACTTGCTTATTGAATTCTTCTGCCTAGGAAACATGCAAATTCTGACCAGCTGCACATTTGGACAAAGAGATAGGTAATAATCTGAGCTATATGGTATTTTTTTTCACAAAAAGCTTTAAAAAACTTTTTTCCCTACAAGGGCAGCACTATTATATACAAAGTTAAGCCTTTCAGAGACTGAGTTTAAATTTGTTTTCTATTAATAGCTTTCAGACGCTTTCCTAAATAACCTTGAGGCTCAGACAGTTTTTCTTACAAGAAAGCAGGTGGAGGAAAAAAAGGTCTATGGTTTGTTAACCGATAAAAGCTTAGCTGCTAAGTCTACCTGTTTCCAATAAATCATTTCAGCCAATTAGAATATCTATTTTCCTCCTTTCTCCTTTATTCGGTCTTCATTAATAATACTAGAGATGGAATAACCCTTGGAGATTATCCAACTCAGACTTTTAATTTTCTAGAAGTTAGGACTATAGGCCAGCAAGGATACATGAGCAGAAGCGCATTGCTGGCGTGCCCAGTAACTGCAGTTTGCCCCGGCAATCCTGTGCTCCCTCCCTCTCCAATTTGCTCCAGGCCCCAGAGGCTACATACACTTTATGGGAACCTTCAGAGGTTCCCTTTGCCCTCTAGCTGCTTTTGCTTGGGCTTAGCCATATGTATGTAGGTTAACAAACACAAACCCAGGCAGCAGAAGAAAAGAAAGGAGAGGATTCTTACTTCTCTAACTCAGTCCTTTTGGGCTGTGGTAACAAAAATACTATAAACTAAGTGGCTTATAAACAACAGAAATTTATTTCTTATAGTTTTGGAGGCTGGGAAGTCCAATATCAAAAGGCCAGCAATACCATATTCTGAAAAAAGGCCTTCATAGCGTCTGCCTTCTCACATCCTCACATGACGAAAGGGACCAGGGATATCTGTGGGGTGTCTTTGAAAGGGCACTACTCCCCTGGGGCCCACATGATTTATATCCCCTGAAGGACTCATAATACCATGGTTCTGGAGGGTTAGGGTTTCTACATACAAACATTTAGAACATAGACTCATTGCTCCTTGAAGTTGATAGAGGCTGCATTCTTGGTGGCCATCTCCTGTAAGCACATATTTTAGCACTTCTGGAACTTTTATTTTGCCTTGCCTTCTGCCCTAGGGTGGTCATGGAAGCCTGCTATTGTTGTTCCCAAGGGTTTCACCATCCTTTCGAGCTCCCTTTACTCTGCTGACAGGATCACAAAAGTTTGCTCCATTAAGTCTTTTGAGTCACCCTTTTGCATACACTCTTTTGAGTGTATCTATTTCCTAGCAGAGTTCCCACTGACATCCTGCTGGTAAGCACCAGTGCTGCGACTTGGTCCTAGGCCGCCACACCCCATTCTAATACACTTTCCCACTTGCCCAAGTGAAAAACCTTTCTGTCTCCTTTGATTCAAGATCAAATCAACACCCATAAAAATTTGGATCTGTTTCTTCTAAAGTGTTTTAACTTGTCTCTCACATATTCTTTTTTGATAAATGAGCAAGTAAGGATTCTAATGAACTGTTAATGACAGGTGGTGCCCCACTTTTTAAATCCACTTGGTACAGCTGGATTTGGGGGGTAGTCATTGGACCCTTGACAAAGTTGGGCTTCTATTGATCAAGAGAGGAAACATTAAAACAGTGTTTTCATCAGCTGATGGATGAAACTTTTGTTTTTGTTCTCTGTTTCTCATCAGGAGATGGTTTGTGAGGAAACGTGTGACCAACACAAAGCATGAGTTTCATCTCCCCAGAACTGGTAGTATTAATACCTTTTTTCCACTTTTTCTAATTAGACATCCCACTTCCCATGGTTTTATCACCACTATTTTTCTTTCCTCAAGGTGAATCCATTGGGGGTGTCACTCCACTATTTCCTCAAAAAACTTTTAAACTCCCTACATTTTTTTAGGAGGGCAGGGTCTTCCTCCACTTGGTCTCTTAAGGGTTAGGAGTGAACAGGACAGTGGTTACTATTGAACCTCTCACAGGCTCCTCGTGGAGTGTGATTTGTCATGGCTGAATTCAGTCGAAGCCAATTAAGCAACCACTTAGGAAAAATACAGATGCATCCATTTTAAAAACAGCCAGAGTGCTGAGGTTTGCTCTGCATGGATCCAGAACAACAGGTAAGAATTATAAGAGGCATTAATTTTACCTTGAAATGACAGCACTATGCCTGGTAACTTGTTGACAGTTTGCAGAGGAGATTTTACTGGAGGGAAATTGACAGCTCTCACTAGCTGCCTGCAAAGCTTGCCTCTTTCTTGCTAAGGAGTGGGAACAATGCAATTATTGTTTGTTGCCTGGGTAACTTGCAAAGATTCTCAGCCCAGACCGTGCAAGCTAAGAGGTACAAGAACTAATCTAGAGATTTGGTTAAATGTGGAAATCAATTGGTTTGATGGGGTCCGTACTGCTAACAAGACAGCAGGCAATGTCTAATAATTCTTCAAGACTCAATTTAGCTATCACTGCCACAGGGAAGACCCTGTTCTGCTCCCAAAGCATTCTCTGTCAGTGGTGCTCAACCTTAGAAGGCATCGGACTCATGTAGAGGGCCTGGCTTAGGAAAACACAGAATGCCAATCTTAGCCCCAGTTTCTTGATTCAGTAAGACTGTGCATTACTCTGAAGTTCCCAAGTGATGCTGAGGCTGCTAGTCCTCTGTTCCTTAAAACCTCTGTCACCAATCACACCGTATGTCATTTATTGTGGGTCTGACTATATTTCCAGTATTTTAAGCTATCGTATGTATCTATTGCCTAGTCACCTTACACACACCCATGGTCCTGCCCCAAAACACCCATATACCATACGAGAAAGGATTGAGGGAATATGCTTTCTAGGAGCCTGTCTTGAAATGACAAGACATGCAGTGCTAATCATACTAAGTTTTGTCTACTCCATGTGCCTGTGTTATCATCACATCCTACAGGTTTACACAATAGCTGCTGCCCAATGTATTTCTTTTGTGTAAATGAAAAAGGGGTGCTCTGAGCAGATGCATTCCCCCACATGCAAAAAGTAAAAAGGGTAGTAAGTAAGAAAGTGCTTCTTCCTCCAATTGTCAAGTTAATAATCTATTTGTCTTTCTCTGTCTTATTTCACTTGGCATAATGCGCTCTAGAACCATCCATGTTGCCACAAATAGCGAGATCTCATTCTTTCTTATTGCTGAATAATATTCCATTACACACATATATGTGTACGTGCTTATATTATATAATGTATGTATATAAGATTATGTATATAATATATACATACATATATATATAATGGAATACACACATATACATATGTACACACACACCTTCTATATTCATTTACCCATTATGTAAAAGCAAATTCCAGGGTTCTGGACTTATGCAGTGGTTTTTTTCCCCCTATTTTTGGCAGCTTCTGCAAAATTCTCTCAGATGCTCTTAATGTTAAATATGAGGACCCCTTTTCTGCAGGGTGCTTCCCCATGACCAGAATTGTAAAACTTTGCCTGAGCAAATAGCAGATGCCATGTTGTCGTCTTGCTAGAAAGAGACCCTACCGTCAGATCTCAGCAGATCTCAGAGGTGGAGGTGAGGCACGTTGGGTCTAAGAATTTCAAATCCTTCATCACCTGAGGGAGCGGGAATAATAGGAAGATAGTCGATCCTCATATAAACAGCTAAGAAACCCTTACAATCTGGAGTTTTCAAATTGCGGAAGAGGAAGAATAAGAGAAGTTAAACTCCAAATTGTGACAGAGTCTAGTTAGGCCACCTCAATCTGATTCTTATAGACTCTAATTTCCAGAGGTCAGCCAACCCATGTATCCATCCACCAACCCGTCCATCCATCTATTCATTCGTTCACCCATCAATATTTATTGAATGTAGATTCTGTGTCAAGTGTTATGAGAGTCAATGAGAATAAACATAGACTGAACATGGGCATTGGAGCCAAACAAACATGTGTTGAAATCTTGGCTCCCTCAACTTCCTAGTTGCATAATTTTATGCAAGATGATTAATTTTACTGAGTTGGCATCTTCATCAGGAAAACAGAGATTATCTTATCACTTACATTATAGGATGAGTATAAGAAAAAGATGCTATGCATCTCTATGGTGCCTACTGATCTTGACACATAATGAATAATCAATAATTGATAGATATTATTTAGAGGCATGATACAATGATACCACAAAGGAATCATGTTTTTTTTCTTACTCTCCATTGATGATTTATGTACATAACATTCATTTTCCTGTCTTCTATAGTACACGACTCACAGTAAAATCAGTCTTTTCAGACAAACAACACTAAGATTATTAAAAAAAAAAAAAACCCAGACAACTAGAAAGACTCTTACTTTTAGAAGGTAACAGAAGTCTATTTATTTTTTGATTATCATGTATATGATGAGACATTTGGACTTTCATTGTTCTGTATATTTATATGCTCTAATTTCCAAAGCACATTTGTATCTATTATTTTGATACTTTTTCCTAATTGATATTAGCCTATGACTCCCACTTTAGGAGAAAACCACACATAATAACACTGCAAGCCAATGGCAGTGCTTTGGCTAGGATTCGTGGCTCCTAACTTCTAGTCTAGTGGCTTTTCTGTTCCTAACCAGAGGCCATTGTTAACCAGCCTGTGTGGAAAGACTTTTTTAAAAATTTAAATTTTAAAAAATTTTTAAATTTTTAAATTTTTTAAAATTTAAATTTTTAAAAAAGTAGCCATTGAGTTTTACCACATGAGGACACACCTGGATTGTAATAGTTTCTTGGGAAATCAATGAACAGTCTTTGTCCGCTAGCACATAGTAAATGGCTATAGAATATATAGTAGAATCTATGAGAAGGAACATTTCTGTTCCTCTTCAACAGGATAGAGGGCCTTTGAGGAAACAGATTCAGAGAAGTTAACTAACTAGGCCAAGATAATGCGAGGTAAGCACTGCTAAGTGTCCACATAATAATCCAAATTTGTCCTTCTGTAGACAATTTGACATCATCTTAACTGAAGCCAAGTTTATGTTTTTATATTCCCTCTTGAACCATGGCCAGTGTGTAAATTTCACCCTTGATGGTCAGCGTTAACACGGTAATCTAGATTATAGCGCCCCGTAGGATGGATTGTGCAGGGCACGACCGCGCTGCTGTCCGCAGCAGCCTTGCCTTTGACCAGATGTTGTTATGTTATTTTGATTAGTTTAGCTGTTTCTATGTTGGTTTTTCCCCTTCTTCAGACTCTGCCCTGGAGAAGAGCTTATGAAACAGCAACCTTGATTTAAATATTAGTTTAAATATACATATGGCAAATTTTGGAGAAAATGCAAAGATATTATTTATATGCAAACATATTATTTAAGAATCAGGTTATTCTTAATTCTTAAAGCCAGGTACTGAAATGTACTAATAAAAGTCCATATTTTTTCAGGTGAAATGCTGGAAACTATTTTTTAAATTAAAAAAATCATTTTTGGGTGAGGCTTGATTTATTGAATAACAGAGGATTCCATTCTATTGACCAGCATTTTAAGTTAGGAATTATGCTGCATATATGCAAAAAGGAAATAACAGCTAATACATTGTGAACATTTATTATGTTTTTTAATCACCACTTTAATCTTTTTAAATAACCATTTATATCTGCAAACTTCTGTGGTGTTCTTAACAATCTTCTGAGGTGGCTTCTCTTACACTGATTTTATAGCAGAGAAAATGGAGGCTCGGGGTGGTTATTTATTCAAGGCCACATAGCTCTTCTGGTTGAGATTTTAACCCATGAATCTATTTGTGGACCCTGTACTCTTAATATGTTAATGAAATGCCACAAACACCTTTGGCTAACTTTAAAAAAAGAAGACAACTAATATGGTCTAATATTACCTTAGAGGATGATCTCTCTAATCATAAAACATGCTAGAAATACAACCTAGATAATACGTATTTGAAGTTTCAAAGATGAAATGGAGGGAGATCTCTGAGAAATATGACTTATTTATTATTTTCATGAGGTAGTGTATCTTTGAAGTCTATATCCATCTTTAACATTTTTTCTTGTGAGTCATAACCAACCATGGATCCTCAATGAGACTGTTTTAAGAAAGAAGTCATTGTGGAAGGACCCAATGATCTGACCTACTCTTTGTTGAGAAAGCAGACTCATAAGTCAGGATAATTTTCACAATACAGAACAGCTATCAGGACTTAAGCACTAACTAAGCATAGGAGTCCCTAGATGCCCACAACAGGTGCACCCATGGCCAGTGACATTCAGAGTGTAAATGAAATGGGTTTATAGGGAGCTTCTGAATTCAGCCGACTGTGGAAATATCATCTTAGAACTAATTGATTTATCCATATATTATGGCCTATTATTGCACAAGCAGTAAAATGCCACACACACACACACACACACACACACACACACAGAGTTACTTTCTTCCCATTGCTTGTAATATCTTAATTAAACCACTTCAGTTAATCAAGCTAATCTTGTAAAATTAATGTTCTTCAAATCTCCACACTTGGACCTACTTTTCTATTGAATACATTTCTCTTTCTAAAATGGTCTCTCTTCTTTCTATTAAATTTTTTCCCAATCATCCCACTTTCAAAATACCTGCTACAGGAAACCCTCCAAATTTTTGTCTATGTTTACACTATATAACCCCATATAATCTTACCTTACTTGTAAATTGAACTTACAATAGATCATAATGACTATTAAAATACCATTCTGTTTTTTACATCATTTCATATGAGTACATTTTGTCTTCTCTATTTCACTTTAAGCCTATTTTTTTGTCTTCCTGCAGTACTTATAAATCTTTTTATAACAAGCTGATCAATTAATTAATTGATTGCTAGTGAGTGAATAACAACGGACTGAGCTCAATTGCACCCTGGGAGCAGGGCGTCACTTCTCTTTGATTGTAGATTGGGTGTGTTATATGGCAGACACTTAACCTTGGTATCACCAGCATCTAGTCTGGCATCAAAAAGGCTGAACGGGTGCTTGTTTGGTTTGATGAACACATAAATCCCTTATGATCTGCGTATAAACTGGCCATTTGAAAACAGAGAGCAGTGATTTGACAACTCATATCTCAGCCAGAGGAGACAAAGATTTCATGAAGAAAAAGAGGCATCCTTTCAGAATCAGAGAGCTGAGCTCAGCCACACCCAGTGGAATACCTGTTTTAGTTTATTTCTTTGTCCTGAACTTCTACTTGTAACTATTTTCGGTCTTCGCTACCAGAGCAACCGAGTGCCTTGGCTGGGAGAGGGATGTTCAGCGTACAGAATTCCCTGTGTTGGATAAAATTCCTCTTGTATTGGTACTATGTCATACTTGCCTTTCCTTAAGTAACCCTCACAAAATAAACACAACAAGCAAAAATACTGAAACTAAGCAAAACAAAAATATTGGAGTCATTTGGATAGGGTAGAAAAAAAACCAAAGAAATCATGGATTTGGTTTCAAGGCGTTTGACTAACAAAGCTCGACTCACTCATCCTGGACCAATGTTAACCTCTTGGGACTGCGTTGTCTTCAAATGGGAAAAACGAAAGGGCGCACCCCGAATCGTCGTCAAGGCCCCAGTAGCTTGCAAAAGATTCACTTTCTGGGTGCTACAGAGATGTTTCTTAGGGCTTCTCTCTCTGAACCCTTGAAAGGTGGTATCTCTTAGCTTGTGTATAGAAGTGGCATCTGTCCCTTTTCAAACCCTCGGAACTCCTGTGTGCATGTGAGGAGCTTTGTCCTCTGCCGCTGTGTGGCTCTGTGACAGCTGCTGTACACCCCTTCAGTGGGGACTGAAATGATTTCTGCACCTGCCTTATGCTTAAAAATAGTGGGGGAGGAAATGGGCTCAGCATGCTGGAAAATATTGACTTGTTTCTTATATTACGTGTAGCCTCTGAAAGTCATGGATCTGGGGTGAGAGACAAGCAAACCAATTTGTTCAGGGCACTGGCTGCTTCTCTGATGTATGTTCTGTTTATCTAAATGGCCCTGGGACAAGGTCTTCGGTCTATTAAAGATCAAGATTCACTGTCATTTTAGGACCTGGCTTGGAGATAGTCTTTGTGAAAAATGTAAACAGCTTAGCGAGACCTGGCGGGATGAGCCTATCTCTTTATCTGTCCTCCACCACCTCTTTCTACCCTCTAGTTCCTTCCAACTGTAGTTTCTGTCCTCACTAGTTTTATAATTGTGTGTAAATTTTAGTTTTCCTATCTAGAATATGAGTAAACAGTCCTTACCTTCATAGGATTGTTGTAAGAATTAAATATGTTGAGAGAAGTATTTAACCTAGTTTCTCAAACATAGCAAGCCATTGGAAAGTGACAGTTTTGTGTTCCTGTCTGTTTTTAAGAAGACGATGTTATGGGAAGAGCTCACAATGACTTGTGGTATATGCATTTAGCAGGGCAAAATGACTTCTCCTCTATTTAAATAGGCATCCCTTCTATGTAGAAGGCAGTTAACATTCAGACAGGAGATTGGTATTCAGTGACTCTAACAGAGGTGCTGAATTAGATCAGGACTCAAATTCTGGCTCCATGTGCTTGCACTTCAGTGTCTTTACCTATAAAATGGGATGATGGCCAACTCACTGCCCTCTGAAAAATCTCTAACAGCCCCTCTGTGCCTATTATTCATGGCCATTCAGAGTGTGTCCTCTACATGAACTCAGGACGGTTTGGTAAAGATTAAATGGTTGTAGCTCAATAAAGATTTTGCACATGGCAACTAAGGCCACTTACAATTTAGGAATGATTTTATAATTCGTAAGATGATGCTTTTATATTTCCAGTGCTTCTTTTTCTAGGTAGGGCCATTCAAATAGCTGTGAATGGTAAGCATTTGTTGGAAATATATGAACTAAATGAAATGCAATGTTTGATGGTGTGAAGTGTATCCCAAACTACTTATGAATATTTTTGGCAAGGATAAGGGAATAAGATTCCCTTGTTTAGCATACTAGAATTTCATCACGACTATTACAAATATGACATTCATTTATTCACACATTAATTTATTAAATGGACATTTATTATTAAGCATGTACTATATCTTAAATCTTGCCTTAAGCATGCTTGGGGCACAAATGATGTGTAAATCATGTTTCCTCCCTTTAAAATTTCTCTGAAAGAAAAATAATAAATAGACAACTAAATATAACACAACTTAGAAAATGATAAGGACTATAGAAGTAAAACCTAATAGTAATAGTAATAATACCAATGTGAGTTGAAGTTGAGGGAGAAAGAAATATACCTTTAACTGTAAGAGTCAGAAAATAGTTCATGAAAGAGTTAAGTTGGGTCATAAAAATATAAGATGGATTTAGTGTAAAGAAATGTTCCTGGCAGAAGAACTAATACTAGGAAATTAGAGATGGACTCTGAGGAAGATGTCTGAAGAATAGTAGCTTTGAGCTCTGTTGGAGCACAGTGGTGGAGGGGTAATTGCACAAGAGAAACTGAAAGACGGTTTGAGGTTCAGAGCTCCAAAGTGACAAGTTCACTATACAATGTCTGAACACTTGGAACTCTAGTAAAAGGCTTTTCCTTTTCATAGTGTCAGTATCCATTTCTCTTTGCAGACATAGTTAGAATCACAAAGCATTTGAGAGAGATATCCTTTGACGTGTGCATTGGGTGCAAAGGCCTTGTAAAGTTGGAGGCTGCCAGGCTCCAGTCAGTGTGCTGGTGTTGGCCACTGTGAAAACCAGTATGGAGGTACCTCAGAAATTAAAAATGAAACTTCCTTATGACCCAGTGATTCCACTTCTGGGAATATATCCAAAGAAATCTGAAACATTAATGTGAAGGAATATATGCATCCCTATGTTCACTGCCGAGTTTTTTACAATAGCCAAGGTTTGGAGGCAGCCCAAGTGCTCATCAGTGGGTGAGTGGGTGAAAAAACGATGCTCCCTTTACACAATAGAATATGACTTGGTCATTAAAAAGAAGGAAGTCTTATGTTTTGCAACAGCATGGATGGACCTGGAGAGTATTTCACTAAGTAAAATAAGCCAGTCAGAGAAAGACGAGTACCATATGATTTCAATTACCTGTATTTTGATGTGTATAGTATGCACCCACTTTCTGTGTGCATTATACACAGGATTATTACACCTATTGTTATACTCACAGTATGTAATAATTATACCCATGTATATAATGCACATCTTTACTTTTTCCTAAAAATTTCATTAAAAATGTGCATTATACATGGCAAAATACAGTATGTGTGGAATCTACTCAATAAAATAAACTAACAAACAAAATAGAAAGACTCATAGATACAGAGAACAGACTGGCAACAGTCAGAGGGGGAGGGAAGCGGGGGTGCTAGATCAAAATGGTAAAGGGATTAAGCAAAAACAAATAAACCAACAAACAAAAAACACCTCATAGACAAGAAAACAGTATGGTGATTACCAGAGGGAAAGCGGAGTGGGGAAGGTTGAAAAGGGTAAAGGGGAAATAAGTGATATGGAAGGAGACTTGACTTGGGGTGATGAATACATAATACAATATTCAGATGATGTAACATAGAATTCTATACCTGACACCTATAAAATTTTATTAATCATTGTCACCCAATAAATTCAATTAAAAAACCAACATATTTTAAAATAAAGTTATTTAGAAGTAGAACTGCTCTACCTGCCTCATTGGCTCTTATAAAGAGACTACTATGTGATGTAGTGAAATAATTTCAATCACATTCTAATAGTAAATACAACATTGAATGCCACAGATCGCTTCCTTGGAGTTCTTCAATGTAAATGAACCACACAGCACGATCAATAAATGTAGCTCTAGAAGGGAGCCCATTAGGGGTAATCAGAGAGTAATTGGACCTCTTTGCTACAGCACTGTTCTGGGGCTACCCTGGTGAGCTAATGATTTAGGCATTAACACCTTTATGTGATTTACCCAATTTTTTAAATTTATTTTTTTATTTTAATTGTTGTTCAAATACAGTTTTCTGTCTTTTACTCCCATCCCAGCCCACCCACCCAGCCCTCCCCCTCTCTCCCATTTCCACTCCCCTTAGTTTTTGTTCATATGTCTTTTATACTTGTTCTTGTAAATCCTTCCCCCTTTCCCCTGAAATTTCCTCCCCTCTCCCCTCTGGTCACTGTCAGCCTGTTCTCTATTTCAGTGTCTTTGGTTATATTTTGTTTGATTGTTTTGTTGTTTAGGTTCCTGTTAAAGGTGAGATCATATGGTATTTGTCTTTCACCACCTGGCTTATTTCACTCAGCATAATGCTTTCTAGTTCCATCCATGTTGTTGCAAAGGGTAGGAGCTCCTTCTTCCTTTCTGCAGCATAGAATTCCACTGTGTAAATGCGCCATAGGTTTTTGATCCATTTATTTACTGATGGCACCTAGCTTGCTTCGAGATTTTGGCTATTGTAAATTGTGCTGCTATGAACATTAGGGTTATTTACCCAGTTTTTAAAATACAACCATTAGAGTACAGCAGGCTTCCTGGGAGCTAAGAACCTTGAACAGAGGCTGAGGTCAGGGATTGGTGCTAAAAACAGGGGCTACTGAAAAATGTGATTGCCTCACAGTGCTCCTTAGAGCTGGATATCCAGGGCCAGATTTTATAAGTGCAAAATAATTTAAAGTTGCATTATTTTTACTGCTATGCATAGAATAGAATAGAATAGAATAGAATAGAATAGAATAGAATAGAAAATTATTCACTTAGCAATTCCTCAGTCTCCCATGCTATGGAGTATATGACATAAGAAGTTCATAAAAACTTCCCAGTACAGGGATCCATGGTCATTATTTGAATAAGAAAAGTATTAATTCTGTGTGTGTAAAAGGGGGAGAGGTGGAAAGACAGAGAGTAGATACCTGTAGATCTACAACTATACTCAACAATATGCATGGATCTCATGAAAGATAATGTCCAGCCAGAAAGAAGCAAGACTTAAAAGATGGTACATACTTTATGATTCCATTTATATAAAGTACCAAGACAGATAAAGCTACTCTCTGCACTTAGAGGTAATGCTAGGTTGCACTTGGAGACAAGGCTAATAAACGGAAGATTCAGAGGAGGCTTTTGGAGTGCTGGGACTCTTCTGTTTGTTTATCTGGGTGCAGAGAAAAGAGGTGTGTCCCGCATCCACTGAGCTGTACATTGACAGTACGTTCACTTTTCTCTGTTTAATGTAGGTCAACAGAATTTTTTTGTTTAAGCCCCAGAAATACCTCCCACTATTAGAATATTGCTAACCTAGTTACACCTCTGCCCTCTTTTCTGAACTTCTCAGTCGCTATTTCCAAACGGCAGGGTAGTTAACATTGGATTTCACCTCCTTTCCTTGTTCACTTTGTCTCAGATTTACGCAACAGTTTTTCTCCTCTCCTGATGTACAGAGATCCTAAACTACATTTAAATATCTTGTTTAATAATTGATGCCATCATCATCAAATAATGCCTTATATTATAATACAGAATACCTCGCCCTGAGGGTTTCTCAGTTCCATGCCTAGAGACAGTGGAAACCAATGTTAACACTGTAAAACAGAGAGTCTGGGCTTTGGGGTCTAGACAGGCTTTCCAGGAGTGACATGGAGAAAATCAGAGTAGGAATGAGTATCTAAAAAGTATATAATGGAAAGATCCAATATGTTAGAATGGTAGTTTCTATTTTCAGACAGAGTTATTTCTCTCTCACATGTGTTAAAGTGTAAAAAAACAGTCTAATAAAAAAAAGACAACACTTCAAAGTCATTAACTAACTAATTAACTAATGAATCCGCATAACAGCTCTATGAGGTTTGTGTTAAATACCTACCGCTTCACAGATCTTGTGTCATTTAGAAACTCTCATAGCTCTTTTCATCTTTGCTCTTCTCAGTGTCTCTAAAAAGAACTAATTATCATGTCCCCAGTGAAGGGCACAAATCAAATTTTTCTCTGGAGAAGAAAAAAATCCAATGCTTTATAAGGAAGTGACTTTCCAAACCAGTCAGTTCAATGGCTTTCCTGGTGATATGACTCCAAAGTTCAACTATCCTTTGTCCTCTGTTAGGTTTTGTTTGCCTTGAGGAAAAACAAAAATCCATTTGTATGCTTGTACATAGTAGGTGCTCAGTACATGCCCATTGGAATTCCTGTATTTTAACTTTGGATTAATTGCTTTTGATAATTCAGCCATCATTTCATAGACTTGAGTGTAATTTTCGAACATATAAATATTACTATTATATTACTTTCTTCCAAATGCCTAAATTATTTCCCACTAGAAATGAATTAGTGCTAAATTATATAGGCCAATTAGTTCCCCACAATAATAATAGCATATTCTTTTCAGCATTGAGTATGGAGGGATGGGATATGTCTATGTTTTGGGGGGAAAAATGAGGGGCATTTGTCAGACATTAGAGTAACATTTTAAAGAGACTTTAAAGATAATGAAGTCAGTGCTTTGAGTTTAGTAATGAAAAGGTGAGGATACTGAATTATTAGAAGTTAATTCTAAAATCAGAGTGTTTTGGCTGTGGTAAGCAAAATTGTTACAGAAGAATATTTAACATAGCAATTTCATTAACAGATATTACCAGAAGGTTTCCAAATTTATGGTGAGCCCTATATGAGCTTGATTCAATGACTGATTAATTAAGTTCCAGTGATATTTAACTATTTTCTAGAGCTTGCAGCCTGCAGCATCATGAAAACCCCTAGTAAGACAGAGAGACATACTTTTATTGAACACCTGCCATGCCAACAAATACGTATTTTCTCATTTTATCCCCAAAATGGGTCTGAGATGTAAAGTAGTGTTCCCATTTGACAGATGAGAAAACTGATGCCAAGCTATGCTGTTAGTCTAATGATTCAAAGTCTGTAATCTCTCCCCTCCACTAGGAAATCAAAGTAGTCTTTTATGAACTGCTTTAATTTGAATACCTTCAGGCCTCATGTATCTTAAACTGGCTTTGCAGGTATTCATCTGTGCATGGTGCATGCTGTTGTACTGATTTAATAAAAACATAGAAATAAGAACCCTTTTTTCCCCCATTTGTCGACCTTCTCTTTCAGCTATATCCCGCTCACGCGGCTTGAATTCTGGCTGGCACAGGCAGTGCGGTCAAGGCTGCAGCTGCGAGGATCCCCTCCTCCCATGCTCCTCGTGAGTTCTGCAAATGAGCCCTGCAGACTGATATTGCACTCTGTAGTTTATGTGACAAATAGCTTTTGTGGCTTTTCATATCACTCATAAATCCTGGCAACATATGGGCTGTTTGTCAGATTCAAATTCCATATATTAGAAAGGAAAGAATTGAAGATTTCTGCATTGAAAGTGGACTCTACCCGTAAGATTTATTTGTAAATTTTACTTGAAACTACTTTGAGAGGAACCTAGAATATTCTCCTGGTGCTGCCTTGCTGCAAATTATTTCTATCCTTATGCCATAAATCTTGATAATACATCTTTTAAAATGTGCCCGAGAAATGTATTTCATGTTTCTAGTGCTGGATTTTAGTGAGTCAAATTGTGTTGGGGCAGTATGTTTGCCTCTTCACGTTCTATGTGACACTGGAGTAAAATGGAGACTTCGGTCATTCAGCTGCAGGCTCTAAGAAAGCCTGTTGTAACTGTGCATTTTAATGAACCAAATCAGCTGAGGAAATGTTGTCTCTCTACTGTGGTGTAGCTGTCTGCCTTGTGAAGTGCCTCCCCGGATAAACAGAGGACTTCTATTTCTTAAACTGCCTTTCCTCCATGGTCTTTAAGAGTGTTGGGCTTTTTCTTTTTTTCTGAATTTACAGGTGGAGGAGGTTTCATAAACTCTAAAATGATTCTCTGGCAAATTCAGTCGCCTTTTTACAACACTTGGAGCTACAGTATAGTTACTGCAGGATTCATGCTGTTATGGGCCCACAGAGAAACATTTGTAAACCTAAATCTGTTTGTCATATTACTGGAGATAGCATCTGTACTTGGATATAGTTGAAATATAAATTGAAGATCAAATAGTGGTTTTTTAAAAATAATTAGTGGGCTATACTGTGAACTGAGCTAACAAAATGGGAATAATTGAACCATTGATTATTTCTGCACAACACAATGCTGGATGTTAAAACAAAGTTGTGAAAAGAAGATAGTTGCGGTTCAATGATTTATGTGCAAATATGACCTCTGGAAATATAATCTGTGAGCCTGATATTGAAAATTACCGAATATATCCTGCTGGAAACTTCTTGCCTATGTGATTGGTTGTAGGTTACTTAAGCACTGGGTTGTTTTCACTCAGCTGTCACTCTATGAAGAGGTTTTTGAACCCCAAATATGTGAATTAGTGCTCATTTCAAAACAGAGGTTTTTCATTTTTACAAACTATACATCATGGAGCCTAGAGTCCTCTTCTGAGTTCGACGAAACAGATGCTAGTACTGAAAATCAAAACAAAACAAAACCCAACCTCTTTGTATAGTTCTTTCTCTTCTGTAAAAATGAAAACAAAAAAAATCTTTTTAAAATTTGAGTGACCACTGGGTTTATATTAAGCAAGAGAGAGAAAGGTGAGGGGTCCAAAAATGATAACACTGTTCACAGTGAAACCCTGGAATAGATCGTGAAGAAAGAGGCTAAGGTCTGAAGTTCTTGGAATATTGTTAGAAATTCAATGAAATTAGATTGCAATTTCAAATTGAAGATAAGAAAATGGATTGCAAGTTTCTCAAAAATCCTTATAGCTATGAGTTATTATTACTAAATGAAGGTTTCATTTCAATTCTCTTTTTATCTTTCTTCCAAAAAATGAACCTGCTCCGTTGATGGCAAAGATTAGCAAGGTCTAGGGCCTGATTCATACCTCACATGAAAAGGAATATTAGGATGTCCTACCAACCTGCCCTGCCTTACAACTCACGACAAAAAGGTTACTTAAGAATATATTAGGGAGGGTGTTATTTCTGTTTCTGAAATTGAACTATAATTTACAAAATTACAGTTCTTTATAAAACTAAAAAAAGCTATTGAACACAAATAGATTTTTGACTCTTTCAAATTAAATTATTAGACTGTGTCATTTTGATTATCACTTTTCTAAGAGATAAAAATCTTTAGCATTTGGCTTTTAACCCATCCAGAGATGCATATTGAATTAGTAAAAATTGACTTAGAAATAAAAGTTGCATAGAGGGAAAAATTGAAAGAAATTTTAAGTGGAGCTGAGGCAGAAATCAATGTAAAAGAGTAAGAGGGGAAACAGAATGGAGGAAGGCAGAGACAACCAGCAAAGGGACGATGCTTCAATTCTGTATGACCACATGTGCCTTCTGTAGAAGCAGTGTTCAGGGGGTTAAAAAGATGAGCATTAATCACTGTCAGCTTCTGAGTATTTGATGTTTGAAGCCTCCAGTAAGTAGAATTGTTGCTTCAAAAATATGTATAATCAAAAAGGTAAGGCCTCTGACCCCACCTTTCTGACAGTGTAGGGCAGCCTCATTGTGTGTTTGGTAAGAGACGGGAGGCCTTGGAATGGATCTGAAGCAGAAGCCTAGTGGGACTGGGGATGAGATGCGGAGACAACCAAGCTGAAGAGAAGAGGACCTTTCCCGAGAATCAATGAACAAAGATGAGTCACAAATATATGGCTTTTACAACAAAAGTTGGCTCCTCAGTCTCCACTAAAATCAAGATGTGTTTATACTTAGAATTAAATATCCTTCCTTTGCCTCACGTTAAGCTTTTAGTCACCATTAACGTACATCCTAAAAATGTTAACGCCCTTGGTGGGTATCAAAGGAAAAATCACTGGTAGGTTATTCATGACATAGAAATAATTCAAGTCAGAACATGATTCTTAAAAGTATATATAATTTGTAATAATTTTTTAGACCAAACCAGGTAATGATAAATGAGAACACTGTATATGTGAAAAGTATATGTGAAATAAAAACAACAATGTTTATGTAGGCTATATAAATAAATATGAGGTTGATGATCACCTTACATCACCAATCACCAGAACATCGATTCAACAGAATAAAAGACTATCCCAGTCAACCCTGGAAGAAGAAAGAAACGAGATGGTCCCTTTACTCAAAAAGGGTATATAGACACATTAACACCTCTAACACAGGGCAGCCTGTGATGTAATCTTCGACACAGCTACGAAATACGGAAAATAGGAAAAGGCAAGAGTGCGAAGACTTCTAGAATGGTGGGAATTTCAGGTGGATCTATTACAGAAAGTCTCAGAGATTGCCAGGAGGACCTGGAAGTGAGGAAAGTCATTTTTTTAAGTAGATTGTCCAAAGCACAGAGGTAGGAAAGCACATGCTCTTTCAGGAACTGGTCAGGGCTAGAGCGTGGGAAACTGTGTGCCAATAAAGGAGGGGATGCAGGTGGGCTCTGTGGGGAGCTCCAGGGCACTGGCTTTGCGTGTGGTATTACCGTTCAGTATTAACTGTGTGCCTAGATGCCCCTGAACGTACGACAATTTAGACTCTATTTTTAAATGAATTTTACTTAATTTTCATCATCGTTTATCCCCCTATATCCTCTTCCCCCTCCACCCACGACCCTCCTCCCTGTAATCACCACACTGTTGTCCATGTTCAGGTGTCCTTCCTCTTTTCCTCTCCTCTTTTGTTCCATCCCTCCACCCATCCCTACCCCAGCTCCCCTCACCTTCAAGCTGTCAGCCTACTCTCTATCTATGAGTTTGTCTCTATTTTGCTTGTTATTCAGTTTGCTCATTAGATTCCACTTATGAGTGAAATTATATGGTACTTATCTGGCTTATTTCACTTAATATAATGTTCTCTATGTCCATCCATGCTGTTGCAAATGGTAAAATTTTCTTCTTTTCCATTTCTTGAAAGTCTATCACATATCTGTTAATCATTACACATAAAAACAGGTAATAGAATACCGCTAAAGTGTACTGGGGTACTGAAACCGTTAGCAATTAGAGCCAATGAAGGGAGTGTGAAAGTCACTTTTATGTGCCAGGCTTTTTGTACTAAAGATTTTTTATCTATGTCATCTCATTTAATCATCACAGGATTCATATGAATATTAAATAACATATGTAATATACCAAATGAAGCACATGAAAATATTCAAGAAATGCTGATTCCTGATTCTTTACCCATTAATAACAATTCTATGATGATTATATTGTTTAATGCATATTCTTTTTTGTGATGAAAAGCTAAGACTCACAGGTTTTTCATTATTAAGTCCCAGAATCAGAATCCAAACTGGTTCTTCCTGGATCCCTAGCCCAAGTTTTCTCTATACAGTACTGTCTCTCCAGTGAGAAAAACTGTGAAGTAAGCCTGTGTATACAGCAATTCACTGAAGGTATTTCTGAAACTAATGAGACCTGGATTCTTGGCCCTGCTTTGGTTCCTTTGGGAAGGCCCAAAGTCGCGTTTGAGAAAAATACAGAGGCATCCATATAGGATGATTTCATGAGTGTTTGCAATGCCTCTTGCCCCCCGTCCCCAGAAGCACTTTACCCAACCTGGCAGGGTATGCTTGCTCTTAGCGTGTGACTTTCTCTCCTTGAGCTAAAGGTTTTTGTTTAAATGTTGGGTGCTCTTGAGAGGGACAGTAATACTGGTCTAGATCTATGAATAGGCATTTGGTAAGAAGGAAGCAAGAGAGCCCTCAGTATTACTGGAAGGAGGTAATTCAGAATGGGAAATCTTTCTTAATGTGGAAAATGCATGGAAATGAGAGTCTGGGAAGACAGAAGGCAAATATACCAGACTTGACTATATTGCATTCTAGAGACAAACCCAGTCTGTCTGATTGCTCCCACCATAAAAGTGATACATTTTTCTATGACTTTCTGACAGGATCCAAATTTAGGGTTTCTAGAAAAGCAGACAAAGTGACACATTCAAAGAATGGGGAAAGTATCCACAGGCAGAAAACAACACAGAACAGAACAACAAAAAAGCAAACACAAGGAACCTCTCTGTCAGCAATGGAAAATGGGAGGGATGTGAAGCTTAAATTTAAGAATATAATGGTAAACTTGAAGGATAAATCAGAGGTCAGGAGGGTGAAATACAGTATCCTCATCACTTAGGATTATTTGTAGATTAATAAATATATATAATGTGAACTTTGGAGTATATATTTTTAAAATCTACCTTGATTTTTTAAATTTACAGCTAGTTCGATGCTTTTGCGTTTAAGTGTAAACTAAAAAAAGGCCCCACACATCGCTCTGTGTGTCAGGCCATAAAACAAAGTGAAGCTCATAAAAATATACATAGGTTTTTACACGTTGCTACTCAGGCTTCCCAATAAAAATCCATTGGACGAAGTGCATGCTGCCTTTTAATGATGAGCGATGGGCTGAAGTGGATGCCATAGGTTGGGAAGAATGCTGTTCTGGAAGACCAGAATTTACCTAGCAGAGGGATATACTAATGATAAGTCACTGGAAATCATTTCTTAATGGAAACTGGAGATGTATAATTTGGCTTGAAAAACCTTATGTGGGTGGGGTATGAATTATTTTAGGACAGTCCCATAAAGAAGGGGCAAGGTATAGTATTAATGGATGACACTTTTTAGAAGGCAGAGTCAATATAAGGGCTGTATTTTTATGTTATAAAAAAACTGTATAGACACTTCTGGCACATAATCAAGACTCAATTACACAAAAATCCACAGACCTACCCAAATGTATAGTAAAAACTATATCACCTTATAGGAAGGATGTGGATATTTTTTCTAAGCATCAACAATAAGCATAGCATGATGAAAAACAAATATACTTATGTAATATGGCCTCTGCCATATTTAACAGATCTTTAATGATTTTAATTGTCATTCCGTAATGTCACTTAACTTCTCATAGGCTAAATAGCAGTACGCTAAGTAGCTACACCTTTCCACTTTAAAATTTTGTGTGCATTCTGCAAAACATGTTGCTAAATCAGTGCGAGCCAACACTGACCCTAAAGTAGGGTTAGTTCTTAAGCTTCTTAGAGGCTTCTCACTGTTGCAATCTTATCACAGGAGTATCAGATTTGTAAAGTCACTCTACTACTTCAACCTCCCCGTGATACCTTCTACCGGTTCCCTTTAAATATTCTTGGAAGATCCGGGTCGACTGTCTTAAAAGGCGGGTAAGCCTGTTCCTTCTTTTAGAAAGCATAACAGGTTAATGGTAGCTGCATGTGGGGCCCACCCAGGTGAAGCCATGAACACTGCTTACCAGCGGAGCCTCAGTGCGCTGTAGCCTCACATTTGAGGATGTTTTCTTTTCACCCCCTGAGTTACTAATACACTGGAGAGCCTCGAGAGTGCTGAATAGGGATTGATATTTAATTGAAGTCTTTGCTCTTTGCTGGCAAAATGAACTTCATACCCAGGGTAAATGGTAATTAGTATAATTAAGCTTTAACAGAAACTGTCTTTGCTAAGTATAGTATTTGCCTTATCATTTTATATGTGAGACCAAAAAATTTGCATTTTATTTCTGAAAAGACAAAATTCTGATTGTTGGTATGACTGTTTTTCATTGTGAAATGTAGTTGAGCACTCCCTTACATAAAGTCCCGTATTTTCTTTTCTAGGAGTTAGTGAATTTAAAAAGGAAAATAGTGGGCTTTAACACTTTGCCAGCCTGTAATTCAGCTTCTTCTTTTTTCAAGAAATTGAAAGCATTCAATTTTTTTCTTTCTTCCACCTAAAGTAAGAAGACACCAAAGAGGTGGTTTGTGGGCTACAGAAAAAAGGAGAGGCTGTCAGAGGCTGTTCTAGTTTTTTCACTGGAGATAGGCTCTTCTTTGAGTGAGATGATCGAACAGTGTTGCTTTATACTTCCTATTTTTGTTGTATCGGAAATAGAGAAAAATGATTTTAAAGAGGGAGAAAGGAATAAAGAAAATTTCTGGGGAGGAGGAGGTGGGAGCCCTTGAAAAATAAAAATAAAATATAGAGAATTGTCAAGAACATTATGAGTTTATAGTACATCTTCTGCTGGATAGAATAAGATAGAAGCTTCTTTTTAATGAAATGAATTATTTTTATATATGGAGATTCTGTTGTCAGAAAGTACTATTGTCAAATGGTTTGCCTCTGCTTGGTCTTACACTCTTGGTCTCTCTGTGCTCCTGCAATTGTCCTTACCCAACTCATGAACAACCACCAATAATCCAATGAAGGTAAAGCAGCAGCAACTTCAAAAATGCTTTTTCCAAATGAAAAAACACCATTATCTCTGTTGCCCAGAGATTTCATAGAAACCCACCTGTCAATCAGGAACAGTTTGTCTACCTCAATTGTAAGAATTTTGAAAATACACCTGCTGCATCATACTTGTCAGGACGAGCTATGTCCAGTGGAGACAGATTTATAATTACACTGGTAATTTTTTTTATGAAAGGCCAAGGAAGAGGACTCTTAAGTATTTAATTTTGCATAAATGAATGGGTGGTTACTTATAAAAAGAAGCCTTTGTATTATTAAGCTACTATTTTTAATCCAGTGATCTTTAATGGCAATAACTTATAAATAAATAAAGTCAATAATAATTTCTATCATGGGAGGAGATTTTGGATAGTCTTTCACTGGGGAAAAAGGGAACAACAGAGTAGATGTCCTGGGATGATTACCTTTTTTAAAAATCAATAACAGTGTCATCTTGCCATAAATGTCTATAAAGTCAACAAGAGCTCACAATAGTAACACTGGAGAAGGGATGACTGAGTAACCTATGCTGATTCAAAGCCCTTGCTATAATGACCTGACATGGGAAACAATTCAAATTTGGGTTTAGTTTGATAATCTTTTGATTCAGTGTGCTGTAGTGTGTCCTTATTTGTTTATTGTCCATTGTGCTCATTATTGATAAACTCCTCAACTTAGATAACATGGGGTGAAAGAAACTGTGGAGTTTTCTGAAACGAAAGGTCAAAGACACGTTAAGATCTAGACTCACTGCCATGTCCCGGAATCGATATAAATGTAAATGGATCTGGGCCTCCGTAACATAGAGGTTACTTGGGTCTTTCTATCCCAGACCAAATGCAGAACACTGGCCAACACTGCTGGGTATCATTCTAAGTGCTCTTTGAAAACAATAGGCATTTGCTGGTTTAGTGATAACAAAGCACTTCTCACATTTTCTCCTCCCAGTTACCATGTGAAGTAAACAACGTAAGCCCGTTTTGCATATGGGGAACTTCAAGTTCAGAAAACCTAAGCATTTGTCTGAGATCATTTGATTAGGATGGGTCCGAGAATCTTGAATCTAAGACTTATACCCTGCCATGTGTGGTTGTGATATTTTCCTCAAATAAAGAAGTATGTTATATAGATTTCTCCATAGTATTTCTATTGTAGTCTACTCAACTATGCAAAAATCACCACCAATTTTGGAGACTAAGCAAAATTTGGGTTTGAGAGAAGCTGTCACTTTCACCTGTGTTTTTTTAGTTTTCAAGAGTCATTTAATGCAAGCTATTTAGCTTTTGTTGATTTTGTTTTTCTTATAACATATATCATTCAAATTTACTGATATTATTTTTCATGTTCATAGTATCTTCCAGTTGCCTCTGAGGTTTAATATATATAGCTAAGAGAATATAAGGATAACAAAACAAGTATAGCATTTGCTCTGATCCAAGATCTGAGAATCCAGAGGAGAGGGAATACAAGAAGAAACACCATTTCTGAAATTTTTATGTCTCGTGGTTCAGTTCCCACGTGCCAAGTGTGGAACACATTTTGTGTTAGGCCTCACGGCCTGATGCTTGTTTTTGGTGCTTAATCTAATTCACACTTTAGATAAACTGTGTAAGTTCTCTTCTTGGTCAGTGTCAAAGGAAGAGAAGGTAGTGCACGCACCTACAGCCTCCTAAAAACCCTTGCCAAATCTGTGAATCTGACGCTGCATTATCCTTCCCCAGAAGGAGAGCATAATCTCATTATCCATGAATCATCGCCTCCTGTGTTGTAACATCACTAACAGAACCGGTGTTCGGCAGGCTGGAAATGGGGAGGGAGGGGGAGGGGAGGGGAGAGAGCCGTGGGGCAGAGCGCAGGTCACTGGCGTAATGGATCAACAGCTTGGAGAGTTCTGAAGCCAGAAGGGAAGCTTCCCCTCACCTGATAGCTCAGACGTTCCCACTGACTAGTAAGTAACTGATGCTGATTCTTTCAACATTAATATTAAAGTTTATTCTTCACAGCCTAAATTACATCATGTTTCAGTATCCTGACTATGGAAAATGTTAAACCATTTCATGGAAATACATCTATTTGGCCAACATCAATGAGTACAAAGGCTTTAAAATATTTCTTATCCATTCTTATTACATCATAACTTGCTCTTCGTTTTGAGCACTCGTTTTGAGCCCTTGGTACCAGTTCTGTGGCTGCGCTTTGAGCATCATTAAATAAGTCGATATGCAAAATACAGGGTCCGGCACAAATAACACTCCTTGCTCATTACAAAGTCTTTTATTACAAAATCATAAGCATGGAACTCTGCAACATAACAGTATCACACTCGAGCACACCATATGACATTTTAGGTGAATGTTCAAATTAAACTATAAATTGTTACACCCCTATTATTCCCCTACCAACCACAATCAGGCAGGTGCTACTTCTGCCGGACCCTGTATAACTTAAAAAAATTACACTATAGCTGTATTTTCCAGGGAGATGAACTGAGTAAGTTCAAATCTGATTCACAGATCAAAAACTACATTGTCCACCACATTTCTGTAAGGATTCAGGAGTTTTAAAAAGCTATATAAAAATGTATGGGTAGTTGTGGTTATTCTAACCAGCCACAGGAGGTCACTGCTGCTCCACAGAAATACAGTTATTGCTTCTCTGCTTAGGTAGCTGACTCACCAAATCAAGGGAAAAAATGGTTTAAATTTGTAGACAAAATGTAATGCCTACCTCCTTAGAAAATATAAACTCATTTAAAAGGAATATATCTTGCATCAGTATTGCTTGGAAGACCGTGGCACTGGGACTATTACACGCTGCAGTGACGCTGAGGGTGCCGGGACTCGAAGCCCCATGCGGTTCAGAGACTCAACTGCATTTCCTCTCTGGCGAAGCGCTCTGAGTACTGACTGACCCATCTGTCTGGACATTTCTCTGTTCTGTAGTTCAACAGGTCAGGCTGCTTATTTAATTGTTGTTAGCTTTGAGGAAAGTCACATACTTCCTGTAAATTTGTACTAGAAAATGGAATATCAATTCTGTTCTCCAATATGCAATGAGTTTTAAATACTAAGGAAAATAGACTTATGATCTGAGGGCCAGAAAATGCCATGGGATAGAGCAACACCTTTCGAGGAGGAGAACCTTCTCCAGCTGGCTTTGGTGAAATGACAGTGGAGAGTAAGTTATAGTCTAACTCATGAGGATTCTATGTTTGAGCTCAGAAAATACTAAATACTAGAAAAGCCTCATTCCCAAAAGGGGAAAAGTTTTTTTGCTTTTTTCCTTTCTTTTGAATTTTATGTACTGAATCAAAATAAGTTTTCACTATCTTTTATTTTGGTCCTTATTCATTATTAAATCTATAAGGCTTTAAAGTTGTATATTAAAAAATGACTAGCCTTTAAAATGTTGGATCTTCATTTAATCTTACACACCAAGTAGCTCTGAATTTTAGAAACACTTTTCAGTACAGAAAATATATTTTATATATACTAGCAGCACCACAGCATCAAGAATTTATAAGAATAAAAATAGGAGTGTAAATATGCCTTGCCCAAATTTATTTGGTATCCATGACAAATGAGTCAGAAGGTCAAGCCAAAGAATAGAAGTGGGCTGTTTCACTTTCATACTGCATTTAATTAATACCAGAATTTTTAGTACAGAGAAAAATGAGTCTGACCAAAGAAAACTTCTTTTTTAGATGGAATATGTATTTACTGACATTTTATGAAAAATGTAAAATTACAACTTCAGTGAAAAACATCACAGTAGGCTCAGTCATCCCGTGCATAGCACTGTGAGGAAGTATCTGCATTGTGAATCCCCTGGGAATCTGTGAAAATTTGCCATTAATACATATCTAGTCAACAGTTACTGATGGGTAAATGCACTGTAGCTATGCTGCTTTTTTGAACTGCCCTCTATTTTAGAATTTAATGACAACAAAATCTGCTTTAAATGTTCCCTTTTCTTTATTGCTTAAAAAATGTGATTTTTTAATAATCTGGCTTCCTTGCCATTATATTTCATGGTGACTTGCCTAGATTGTTGCCTCTCAGCATATGAAAAGCCCCCAAACTACATAAAAATGCTGGTAAAATTAGCCAGCCTGCCTTCTTTCCTCCCTTCCTCCCTTCCTCCCTCCTTTCCTTCCTTCCTTCCTTCCTTCCTTCCTTCCTTCCTTCCTTCCTTCCCTGCAGCATTTCTGTTTTGAAAGAACAGGGACATGGTTTGGCAAGCCAAATTAAACAAAAACAGACTTAATGTTGCAATTCCTGATTTTCACTCCTGTAATTGAATTGTTTATTTTGGAGGATGATAAAGAGGATACAGACTAAAGACATTTTTTTAAAATCTTAATGAACTGTGGTCAAAGTTACTTAAATACAGAAGCTATCCGATTTGTGCTGCAGTCCATAAACTTTCACCTACAACATAAAGACACGCATGCAGCTTGCACATTGCCAGCAGGGTCTGTACAGAATCAAACTGACGGATGAGTTCACAATACAGATGAGCAGAGAGACACAGTCATGTCAGCAGTAGGAAAGCAAAGACAAGTGCCAGAGGGTTGGTCTTTTTTCTCTGAGATTTATTTTATACATTTATCAAGGTGCTTTCAAAATCATCCTTCTTAATGAGGTTGTTGGTGGAAAGCATGTCTCGGGCCATGTTCTGTTTATACCTCTAAGTGAGGTGTCAGGTCCTTAGAGGACTTGTGTGTGCAGGACACAGAACGGAACACAGTGGGACAGCCTGACAAATCCCCAACAGAAAAACAGAGAAAGCTAATGATTCCACCGACTGCATTAGGGTCCTCGAAAGAACTGGAATGAGAAATGCTGGTAAGCTCCCAACCTCATGCGTATAGCAAGCTGCCTTCCCGCTTGCAAGCCCCATCCCTGAAAAGTCCCTAATGTGAGGAGCAGTGGAGAAATTTGCCTCCTCAGATTTGCTTCTTGGCTCTGTGGTTACTTGTTTTGGAAATGTAAGAAACTGACAGTGAAACCTCTAGTCTGATTTTACAGGGATGGGCTTCAGAGACAGGGCTTTAAGTCTAAAACTTTGTATTTTTACCATAGCCTCACAAATTGCAGTTGTCTACTTTCATCTTAACCTTTCAACAATTTTCCCGACTCTTGCCTTATCATAAGTCAGACAGCTCTGTAAATTGCTCCTGGTGTTGCTTTACCCCAACACCATCTTTTGATGGTTTCCTGCAATTTTCTTTTATGCCAAGCATTGTTTCACAGCTCTGTCTCCAAATGTTCCTGTCATCAAGCATTCTCCTGGAATCAGTTCAAGGTCTGAGTACCTGGGATCATTCACTCTTTCCTTAATTTGCCAATGATCTGCAAACCTCCTACAGCTGTAGATTTGGTTCTCCCAGAAAAGCAGCAGATATGGGGAATTAATTATAAAAAGTTTTATCTCAAAACCAGTGTGACATTAATGGAATCAGAAAAGAGTTTTATACAATAGGCATTGCATTAAACCAGAGTTCAAGCTTCACATCGATTGTGGCATTTAAATTTCAATGGGTTGATTATGTACTAGGGGAAAATGACCAGTATTATGAATGCACTAAAACGGACAGGGCAGGGCCTTGCCAGCCAAGTGAGAGGGAGAGGGAATGGGAGGGGGCACCATGTTCCCTTTGTAGTCACCAGAGTTCAATAAAGCACCACTTATTTCCCAGCCTTTAAGAGCGCTTTTATCACAATGGTTCATACCTCACACTCCCTGGAGCCTGATTTGTTATAGGTGCAGGGTCCCGTCCCATTCAGCAGCATCTCGCTGGTCTCCGTGTTGGTGGGTTTATAATCTACATAAAATTCCTGGGTACTGGGAGTCATTTGTTTTAGAGACTGTCTTTTCTTCTTCCTGTGCCTTCGCATGAGGGAGCGCTGCTGCAGCTGCTTCATGCTCGCAGGGTATCGCTTCCATGACACGTAGATAACGAGCAGGATGACGAGCACAGACAGGAAGAGGGCCACGCTGCCTGCGATGATTTTATGGAAAGAGATGTGCTCCGTGTCCGCATCGGTCTCTGGGCTGGGCTCCGTGGCTCCCACTGTGGGGGGCAGAGGGGGTTTGCTCTCATGCTTCGGCCTGGGGAGCTTGGGCTTGAACGTGGGCTTCGGGAGAGCCCTGGCCAGATCAAATCTCTCCGTGGTACTTTTGCCACAGATGCTGTAGTTCTTCACTGCATCTATCACATTGACCCCTTGCAGCTCTTTGGGACTGGCACAGATAATTGTATTCTCCCTCAGACCTTTGAAACTTTTCAGCCAGTTTACCAGGGAACAAATATTTCTGCTGCATTCCCATATATTCCCAGCAAGACTGATGTCATTGAGGGATATCCAAGAATCCAGAATCTCTTGACCAATAAATGTGAGCTTGTTGGAATCCAAGTTGAGGCGCTGCAGATTTGGGACACACTGGAAAACACTAGGTCCACTAAAAGCTTCAATCTCATTGCCTGATAAATCGAGTCTTTGTAAAGAGCTCCAGGTCCAGGACATGGTTTGTCCTATGACACTGATTTTATTCCACTGCAAGTACAGGTTCTGAAGGCTCACTAACCTTGGGAAGAGGGCCAAGTTGAGCTTGGAAAATTGATTGTGCTCCAGGTGAAGTTCTTTGAGTCTGATCATGCCAGCAAAGACATTCCTGGCTAAACTTCGGATCCGGTTATATCCCAGGTCCAAAAGTTCCAGGTTGCGGCAGTCTTGGAATATTCGCACAGGGATGGTTCTTAGGGAGTTAGACCTTAAATGTAAACTCAGCAGCTTCCTCAAGCCCCGAAACTGTTCAGATCCCAGAGAATGCAGCTGATTATAGGACAGGTCCAAGTTCCGTAAATTCGTCACAGGTCTGAAGGTATTGTTGAGAAAATAGGAGATTCTGTTGGAACTCAGGATCAACTCTTTGAGTCTGCGTATTCCATTAAAAGCATTCTCATCAATATTGCTGATATGGTTATGGTCAAGGTACAGCCAGGTGAGCTGGTTGAGCCCTTTAAATTGATTGTACTTAAGTTTTTGAAGGCTGTTATAGCGAAGGGACAAACCTAAGCAACCAGCAGATATACTTGAGGGTATCTCCTGTAATTTCTGAGATTCACAATATACCATTTTGCCTTCACACCTACAGCCCTTAGGGCATCCTCGTTCGGCAGAAGAAAGCATTGTCAGTAAGACAGTGGGGGCTATAACCAGTGCTACAGCTGATCCGCTCAGTAGCCTAATTACATTGAAACCTGAAAATAAAAACAACTTAGAAAAGTTATCCCCCCAAAAAAGAATTCACTTATTTTTAATCAAGCAAGAATAAGCATGTATTTTCTTTTTAAAAATTTTAAATCTAAATAACAACATTTAACATCAAATAATCATCTCCTTGTCATTTAAAGAGAATAGTCTTTAGGGTTTTTTTAATAGTTAAGCAAGAAATGTGTTCACTAAGCAATTGAATCTATAGTCTTAGACCAGAGCAAGGTATCTAAAATAATTAAGGCAGAAGTAATACACAGACTAGAGGATTTTTTTTGTTTTTGTTTTGCTTTTTTTTAAGAAGGAAAGAAGAAAAATGACAAAACATACCCATCCTTTGTATTGTTCAAAGGTCGTCCTTAGGTCTTTTGCTTTGGCTTAGGGGCCGCTTGCATGACAGCCCCTGTCAGTTGCACTGTAGTGAGTCAGGGCTCGCTGACACCCAGGAAGAAAAATTGGACCCCTTGGGAGATGAACCGATTTTGGAACATTATTCTCTGCCAGCCACGCGGAACACTCCAAGAACAAATAAATCCCCACTCCGCATTTGCAGCAAAACATCAAAATCTTCCTAGGTGATAGGATCTTCATGGATATTATGTTTTTGCATCTTTACAGTTTTGGGGGGTGAGGGTGTGAAAAAAAAAAACAACTGGCTTCTACAATTTCTTCTTATCGGAAAGCATGATGTATTCCTCCAGGCAACGCGGGGCTACCTGAGCTGCCACCTCTGTATTCCATAGCCCAGCATTTCTCGTGGTGAGCACCCAGTTCAGCCACAGAGCTGCGTCGGAGCCCAGGAGGCAGGAGAGCCCTGTAGCGCGCACACGCTCAGCTCACTTCTGCAGACTGTCATTCTGAAAGCTGCTCGGACTGTTGCTTTGGTTTCAGTGAATGCAGTCTTATGTAAAGCTGCCCCCAGTGGTGAAGAACATTATGGGCATGTGCAGAAATGTCTCTCCTTTATCTTGCAAATGAGCAGGCTCTCTGCTGGAAAATGAATGATTGTTTTGGGTGGCTCGGTAAGAACTGAATGGTCACCATAATCAATAACTAGCAACATTTTCTGTAATTTCCAAGTCTTGTTTTACAATCTGGCAACGTCTTTATTGTCTGCGTTCACTTAATCGCTAAACGTGTGCTGCACGGAGTTTTTCTGAAGCTTGGCATTAAGTTCACAGACCGAATGTCAATTTTTCTTAACCTCAATGTAGGCTTTGAACTGGGATTTAGAAAATGAATTATTGAGCTTTCCACAGAGAAACACGGACTGCCTGCCCATTTGACCTATTGGAATCACGGTGTTTATATCGTATTATGCAAGGTGTCTCGGGATGCTAGAACACATACATTTTGGAAGAGAGAAAACTGATGACATATAAATCCATGTGTCCCATAGCCTTTCTGGTGTCTTTTTCTCTCAAAAGACATCATTGGTTTGCTGTTGCTTTGGTTTTTGTCTTTGTTGTTTAATTAGAAGAGAAATAAACCATTTTTAGTGTGAGTAGAAAAATCAAGACATGTGGTTCAGTTTTTTGATGCCGGTATTTACATATTAAATCTTACATATTTAAATGTTACACTAAGATTTCTTGAGTACGTTCTAAGTACTTTGAATAGGGTATCTTGTTTTATCTTTAAATAATATTGTGATGTGGGTCCCATTATAGCCTTATTTTAAAGATGAGGGAACTGAAACTTGGAGAGGTAATTTGCTCAAGGTTATACTGCAGGCAGGTAGTAGAACAGAGATTCAGAACAATACCTCTGTGGTGCTTAAACCTCTAACAACCTGATGATCCACTCCACAACATTGTCATCTTCATGTTAAAATGACTGAAATGAGAATTAGCCTGACTGAGGCATTGGGTCAGAGGAACCGTGATTTAAAAAAAAAATCCTTGCTTCCTAGAATAATAGTTGGTATAAACTGTTTGGGTATGTCTTTTAAAGAAGTATTGGAAACACCAAGGAGGGGCAGTTTGGTGGAGAACATGGATTTCAATACCTTAGTTCAAATCCTGGCTAAAATGTACCAGCTTTGTAACCTCGAGTAGATTACTTATCTTTTCTATGCCTCAGTTTTCTCTTCTACAAAATGGACATGATAACAAAACCCCATTTCATAGAGGGTTGAAATGATATCTTCTTAATATCTTTAAAGTACCGAGAATAGCATGGGATACATAATAAGCCTGCATCAGTTAAATATTAACTGATAGTGCATGTTGTTTATTATTAAATGCTGACTGTGCCGATCGTCATTAACTGAAACTACATTGGTGAATATTTTTATCTTGTTCGCAATGGATTTCTGAGATTCACTCAGTCTTGCCCTCTTTCATCAGAAAATATCCTAGGTCTCCATTATCTCAAATTTATCTTTAAAATAAATCTTTTGGATCTATGGGCCATAATTTTTAATTAATGTTGGATTCTTTTCTTCCCCAAAGCAGAATATGGTAATATCTTCCCCATAGTAAAAGCATTTTTGTTTAAAATAAAGGGAATACTTTTAAAAGTCTGCTTTGTTAGTCATTGGTCGGTGAATTAACTGTTTGAAACCCCAGAGAACTTTCATATTATTTAAAGATGAGAACTTTGGAAACAGTCATGAAAATCAAGAGGTCCCACTGATGTAGTCCAATGAAAAACACCAATTCCTTAGATAGTATGCTATTAACAGGGTCGTGGTTTCCCCCAAAATGTTATGAATGTGTATAAAACACCTAGAGAGCTTTTTCAAAAGATGGATTTTCCAATCCCTCCCTTAAGAGTCTCATTCAAAGGGCTGGGAGTGGCTGTGCTGGGGAAGCCTCTGACGGACAATGGGGTTGAAGAACTGCATGGCATGGGAGTGATTGAAAGTATTCCCGGAGGAGGAGGAGAGGGTGTACAAACTTACACATTGGGATCTAAACTCCACGGTGATAAAGAAGTCGTTCTGTCTACTTCAGTGTCCCCAATACCTAGAACAGCACTTGGCACATTATAGATGATCAATAAATATTTATTGAATAAATACATATTGATGGGGGTTACAAGTACATTTGATGTCAAATAAACTGGTATTGTAATGCTGGTCTTGTGTGCACGGGATCCATCCCCGCAGAGTTCCTAAACCAGTGTGACTGAGTACAAGTTTGGAGGATTTCTTTTTTCAATAATGTGTGTGAAAAGGCAAGAAACTGGGAAGTGGAAATGTGTAGACGGTCGGCAACTGATCATCACTTTTCATGTAGGTATCTCTTGTCTTCAGAGTTAAACCATAGATTTTATAAGAATAGTAAGTATACTTTTGAGTATTACCTATAGCTTATTACAGTATTACCTATAGCTTATTATCAGTCCCAATGAGGACTGATAATCTGTGTCTATTGAAAAAAAAACTAAAGGGACCCTGGCTAGTGTAGCTCAGTGTTTTGAGTGTTGGCCTGTGAACCAAAGAGTAGCTGGTTCAATTCCCAGTCAGGGCACACACCTGGGTTGTGGGCCAGGTCCCCATTTGGGGTGCATGAGAGGCAGCCACACATTGATGTTTCTCTCCCTCTCTTTCTCCTTCTCTTTCCCTCTTTCTAAAAAAAATAAAGTCTTAAAAAATAGAAAAGATTAAAGAGAATCAGTATTTATGATCCCTTTCTTGTATCTCTGGTTGTTTAAAGGCCTCTGGTTTTCCCTATCACTGCCCTTGCGTCTCCGTGGGCAGTAGTCATCAAGGTGCCTGTTCTCCCTAATAGCTACCCAGGGCCACACCAGGACGGCTGGAGGCCTCGCCAGCTTTGTGCTTCTTATTCTTTTCTCACTCCCTAATGATGGAAGTACAGAGGAACCCACTGAGAATGTTACTCTCTTTCTGCCTTTCTGGGGGGAGAAATCTTGGATGATCTATGGTGAATAGCATTCTGTGCTGTGCTACCCACCTTGCCCTTAGTTCTCAGACATTTTCCTGGTATCTAGGCTTCTGATTTTGTCTAGCTCCACAGTTATGACTTCACTCTTTAGATCTCATAATTGTTCATTCCTCTTAATGCCAACCTTTGGTCTTTTTCTCAACGTGATCAGTAGCTGTTGTTGAGGTGGATCTGATCTCAGACACTTAGTGTGGCCCCTACCTTGGCTGTGGTCCTTAATCTGGGATCACTAGCAAGCCTGTCCTGATTCAAGGTAATGAAGTGCTTGGAGGGGAAGACCATCATGAGGCTAGCAGAGAGATACCCAAAATAAAGTAATGCAATTCTAAGTTAGACTGAATATTTGAGACTGCAGAAGTTACACCTAAAACATAGTCTCTGAAAAGAAGAAGAAAAAAGCACCTTACATTCTAAAGGATTTTAATAATTGGCTGGTGTACTTTTCAAAGTTTATCTTCCTTTTACTCATTGACTATATCAAGATGATTGTTTCTTATGTGCTTTCAACAGAAGCAAAATTGTACTACATTATATATTTAGCAAATTTATTCTCACATAATACCACCTACAGAACAAACCATAAACTACCTGACAAGTTTAATTTCCCCAATGAATATAGGGCCCTAAAGATTTATGCAATTATAAAACATAGTGTCATGTATCTCAAGTCTTTTTTTTAAATTCTACTTACAGTACTTCAAATAGGTTAATATGTTTTGTTTAAATTGGATAAATAAATCCGATCTCAGTATATCATGCCAAATCTCAGAACAATATGAAACTGAATTGCCAACTATAAACTTAGGCTTAAAGAGGATGAGCTGATAAATTAACAATGGGTTGGCCTCAGAGACTTTACTTATTTAAAAAATATGAGCTTGGATACCCACTATATACCAGATGCTGTTTCAGACACTTGGAGCCCATCAGGGTACAAAACAGAGATCTAAACATGTGAATCTAAATGGGCAAGAAGGACAATTAAAACATGAATACAAATGGTATATTATGGGGCCATGTGACTATAGGAAAAATAAAATTAAGGACAGGGAAAATTATAGGTACAGCATGAGGTAGATGAAATTTTAAATAGGATGATTAGGGCTACTAAGAATGTGGCTTGAGTAAGCCCTTGAAGGGCATGAGGTTCTTAGCATTATATATATGGAAGTGGCCAGTGCACAGGTCTTCAGGTGAGAGCAGATCACCTGCTCTACATACAGCAATGAGGCCAGTCAGTCTAGAGGAGAGAGAACAAGAGGTAGAGCAACTGGAGATGAGCAACGGGTTTCCCTGCTAGGAGAGTGTTCTAGGAGTCCATCTATATCCGGGTACCAGCTGGCGTTGTTGTGAGAGGCTGCATTCAGCTTCTGTGAATTTTCTTGAAGACTCTTTCAACATGTTTGCCCATTTCGTGATGAGTGATTTATGAGCAAACATGCCCGCACCACACTGAGTGTTCAGTAGTTTTTTACCAGAATGGCATGACCCCAGTGCCCCACCCTCCCTATTCACCTGATCTCATCCCCAAGTGAGTTTTTTTTTGTTGTTGTTTGTTTCCCTGGATGAAAGAAGTACCTCCAGAGAGGTATGGGACTATGGAGGGCTTTTTCCACCACTCTAAGAACTGTGGCTTTATTTGGAGAAAGCTGGAAGCCAATTTAATATTTTATGAAGAGTAAAGATATGATCAATTTGCTTATTGAAGGGATCACTTGTGCTGCTATTGTGGGAATAGATTCTAAAAAGACAAGACCGAAAGCATGCAGGCCAGTGAGGAGATTGCTGTATCAATCCAGGAGAGAGATGACAGGGACTTGGATGGGTGTGGTGGCGTGGGTATGGTAAGAATTGGTTAGATTCTGGGCATGTGTTTAGGCAACACCAACAGGAGTTTTCTAATGAATTAAAAGTGGAGCTATAAGATAAAGAGAGGAATTAAAGATGATTCCCACTTTTACGGGCCGAGCAACTGGAGGGATTGGTGGAGCCGTTCACTGCTTCCAGGGGTCAAGCGTTGGGAATATGATCAAGGTTCAACACATTTGAATTGAGTTCAAATTTGGCTCTTGCTTTTCTTCAATTTTATGAGACTTTAGTTTTTGAAAACATCTTCTTGATATTAGGCTTCAAAGCACCACGATATATTTTAAAATACTTTATAAGGAGCTCAGCAAAATTAGCCACTAAACAACAGCAACATGAGTTTATATTTAGATGGCCTAGACAGATATGTTTGCATATGGCTGGGAGAACAATTGTACCAAAAGCTTTGATGAAAACTGAAAGTCACATAAAACCAGATATGGGAACAGTTGGACTGAGTACTACAGAAAATAACTGTGGTACAGCCCAAATGTCATTGTAAAATCATTTACAGCGCGATATAGAGTTTTAATTGCATATGACAGTTGACATTTAGAATTTGGAACTGATAATGGCCAGACTTCTCAGGGTCTCAGTTTGCTTATGTGCAAAATGGGGTCATAAAACCTGTACTATAATCTCTAATGCTTTTATTTAGGATAAGGTTTTCTAATTTGTATATCATAATGTAGTCTATAAAGTGCTATAAAATATTTCTAGAATCAGAGCACCTAGGAGAAAATTATTTTGCTTTTGATTCTATCTAGGTTCTCTGGTCATGAGCATATTCAGGAATGAACATACCGGGGGGTCCCCCAAAACCAGAATTATCTTTCGGAGGGCAGGCCCCTTGTAGTACAGGTTCCCCTGCTAGGTGAGTGTTCTAAGTGAGTTTTAGGGGTCCATCTGTATCAGGGTACCAGCTGGTGTTGTTGTGAGAGGCTGCTTTCAGCTTCTGTGAATTTTCTTGAAGTCTCTTTCAACATGTTTGCCCATTTCCTGATGGGTGATTTACGAGCAAACATGCCCACACCACACTGAGTGTTTAGTAGTTTTTTACCAGAATGGCATGACCCCAGTGCCCCACCCTCCCTATTCACCTGATCTCATCCCCAAGTGCGTTTTTTTGTTTCCCTGCATGAAAGAAGTCCTCAAAGGGAAACATTTGCCCATGTGGAAGAGGTGAACAAAAAATGGCAGAAGCACTAAAAGCACTCAAAATTGAGTTCAAAAATTTTTGAGCAGTGGAAAAAAGTCTTGATGGCTATATTGCACCAAATGGAGAGTGCCTTGAGGGTGACTGAAGTTTAAATATGTAAGAATAAATACATAACTTTTTTATAAATGAATGCTGGGTGTTTTGGGCCCCCCTTCATATTATCAAGGGTCACTAACATAACCAAAGGCAGAGTTAGCATTTACTAATATTATTCAAAAGTTCTCCATTATTACCTTTCCATTACAATTTTAATAACACAATGATTTATTATATGACATACATCGCTGACATTCTGTGCTCTAGCTCATAAAGTGCTTTCACCAATAAATGTGCTTGATCTAGATATTGTAAAGAGCTTGATGTTTGTGACTTGGTTATTAACTTGGTTAATAGGGTTATCAGAATGCTAACAGTTTCCCGTAGCTATGAATTTTTTTAAAATTTCTAGTTGGTTAGAATACTGATATGCATTTGTGCATTTGTAATTATATTCTGATTTTTCGTCAGAGCATTGACACATCTCTGAAATATCCTTGGTTTCCATCTGCTTGCTTCAAGGGGCCCATTAAAAACACTGTCTGGTCACATATGGTTCTCAGCGAACATCTCTGACTTAATGTTCCAGGTCTAATCGTTAAAATGGTTTCTCAGTGTCTATATGGAACTAGGCAAATTAAGTGAATGAGACCTTACAAGATTACCCAAAACGTCTCCCTCTCCCTCACCTGAAGACGCGTTTATGCTACGACATCGATCCATATTCTCAGGCTTCATTGCAGTTCCCCCTGTCACTTCCTGCGAGGTAGCCCTCAGCTAAGTTTGGGGACAGGAAAAAACAGTCTTAAAGGGCAACACTTAGAGGTGGACTTCGGAAGACTGAAAAGACTACATGACCTGGAAGAAATAACTTTGTTTTTTAAGTGGATATCTAAAAACACTCAAAAGTGGAGAGAGTAGTATAAATAACATCAACTATTTAACAATGATCAATATTTCACTAATTTTGTTTTGGCTATCCCCACCTCCCTTCCCACATATACATATTTTGGGGGGAACATTGTAAAAGCAAATCTCAGAAATCATGTTACTTTAGCCACGTGTATTTTTAGTATGCAGCTCTAACCAACAAAGACTTTTTTAACCATCCAGCATTACTATACTTAACAAAATTAACAATGTGTCCTTAAATTTGGTTTGTTGTCAAGATCTAAGCAAAGCCAAACACTGCATTTGGTTTTCATGTTTCTGAAGTCTCATTAACATTTTTTAAAATATTTTATTTATTTATTCTCAGAGAGAGGGGAAGGGAAGGAGAGAGGGAGAGAAATATCAACATGTGGTTGCCTTTCATGTGTCCCCCACTGGGAACTGGCCTGCAACCCAGGCATGTGCCCTGACTGGGAATTGAACCGAGATCCTTTGCTTTGCAGGCCCGCGCTCAATCCACTGAGCTACGCCAGCCAGGGCTTCTTGTTAATATTTTTAATACCATGGATTTGTTGGGAGGCCCCAGACCATGGGGCTGCAGCTGGTTGCAGGTTCTGCATTTGATGCTGCCTCCCCTGTGTCATTGAACCTACAAAGAGTGGGTTTTAATGGCATGTATGTTGAGCAAGGGCCCATGGATTAACTTAAGGAGAATGTCCAGCCCCAGGTGTATACTTGGGGCACCTATTCACTCTTGGTAGCAAGTTTAAGACTTGTCGAAATTTTGAATAATAAGAGATTTAGAGCTTGGAGGAAAATATGTACTTTTAGTTTGTGGTGTTTATGCTATCACAGAATTGAGTAATGGAGTCACCTGGCAAGGTTGGGAGCGAGGATTAATATTAAGGTGCCGAGAATGCCTGTTGGTTTAACTCTCCTATTTACCAGTATTTCTGCTCTTCACAGCCCAGCATACTTGCCTTTTTGCCCGTAGTTAGCAAAAACAGTTATTTGGTGTTTCTTGTTAAACAAACCTGTGGATTTTTGTATTAACATTGAAGTACTTTCATAACAAAAGCTCAAAAACGTCCTGTCAAAAACAGCAGTGAAAATGTATATGTCATTATTTGTCCTGAGACAAATCACTTTTCTAGCTTTTCACCGAGAGCAGATTCCATGAAGGAGCATGTGGTAATGGAGTCACACTGTAAAATTTATACTCCTATATATATTCCCAAATTGCTGACGATTTCTCATCATGGAACAAAGGAGTTTTAGATAAAAGGCTCTTTACCAAATTTCCACATTAATATTTGATATTTTACTTTACCTGGATGGCCGTTCTTTGACTATAAAGTCAATGCTATTTAAATGGTATCAGAATAAACATTTTGCTGTGTTTGCTTCACTGTATTCTGATGTAACAAGAATTTTCTTTACAAATGCTTTTGCCTTAGTCCATTTGGGCTGCTACAACAGAATAATGACTGGGTAGTTTATAGACAACAGAAATGTATCTCTCACTGCTTTGGAGGCTGGGCAGCCGGAGTTGGAGAGGCTGGCAGATGCCCTGCCCGTGAGGGCCTGCTTCCTGGGTCCTATGTAGATGGCTGTCTTCTCTCTGTGATTTCACGTGGCATAAGGGACAAAGGAGCTCTCAGGGGTCTCTTTTATATAATGGCCCTGATCCCTTTCTGAGGGATCTGTCTCCTGATCTAGTCACCCCAAAGGCCCCACCTCCAGATACCATCAGATGGGGGTTAGGTTTCAACAAATGAATTGTGGGGGTGGGGGCGGAGCACAAACACAAATGCTGTCTGTAGCATTTTCTTTGTATTTAAAGCACTGTGTATAATAGTTTCGGTTGGGTACAGTAGTCTTTGTTTTCTAATTTCCTTTCCGACAAATGTATCAGCATTACGAATGAAATTCCCCAACCACCAGGCAGAAAAAGATAATACAAATCTTGATTTGGATAAACAAGCCTTACGCTCTGTTGTTTAGTTCAGTATTTTTTCTGAGATGTCTGGTTTTGTTTTTTTTTGCTGCAAACCTAAGAGATAGAGTTATGAAAGCAGAATAGCATTGTGTAAGTTTGCAGTAGCAGAGACTAGGGGCCTGAGCATCCTTAGTTTACACTAAAATATATTGGTCTGTTTGGGGACTCTTCATCTGGGCTGGGGAACCCTTCTCTACAGCAGTGCTTACTCTTGATTGCAAAGTAGTTCCTTGAAGAGCATCGAGGAATACTGTGGATCCCTTGTGGCTGACAGCAGCGCCCCCATGTGGCCACAGTGCGATCCAGGCAGAAATCAACTTGGTCCCTGTAAACCAATGCCAAGGGTCCTTGATATAAATAAAATTTATTTATCTGGTACTGGTTTGAGAAGTTCTTTACTCAACCAATGTTTGTCAAGCTCTCCTACTGCCCCTGATGCTGGGGATACAGCGATGAACAAGACGAAGTGCCTGCCATCAGAGGACTTGCGTTCTAGTTAGTGGGATAATAAAACATAAACATCTCAGACACACATTAGGATGTCAACTGCAGATAAGTGCCGCGAAGAAAAAGAGTGAAAGAGATGGGCTGGTGACAATGTGATGGAGAGGTCAGGAAATCCTCTTGTGAGTTCGTCTCACTGGGAACGGGCAGGACGCAGCCCTGTGACTGTGCTCTCGGATCTCATCTCCCTTGGATGTTTTGATTGATCACCAAGACATCTGCAGAGGCTTGAGGTAGTTTGCTGCCCCTGCCCGCAGACACTTCAGCACAGGGGCGGACACACTCTCTTTTTGGAACAAGTAGCAGAGCTGAAAGTTTAAACACAATTTTAAGACATTTTAAAAAATCAAGAAATTTAAGAGATAACTAACATAGACACACGACTGATAAAATGAGTCTGCCCAGGCTTGGCTTTTTAATCCAGTTATTTGATTGGGTCTTGGCACCAGGAGTATTTGCTGCATCAGAGGTGACCGAGCCCACTCAGAGATGGTTGCAGGCCTCATCAGTGATATCACAGCATAAGCCCAGTGTCCACACATAGTCACACACACACACACACACACACACACACACACACACACAATAAAAGGAGAAGCACCTCTCCCCATAGGTGCCTCCTTACCTTTTTCTCAGTGATTTTCTTATCACCAGTTCTTCTTCCCTTTTGCCTATGGTGACCCATTTTTTGTACATTTTCCCCACTTATCAACAAATGAATTCTCTGGTATTAGTTGATAATGGCTTATAGTGTTAGCTTTCTCAGTGTACTTGAAATTTAATAGGTAACTCTGAGAAGTAGGAAATATTAAGGCATCGTAGAGAACTGAGTCTTATGACCATAGGTTTAAAGCAAATAGAGAAAACTTGTATTGAGAACATCCGCGCTGCTTTTTCTCAGCATCTTGATCAACTCCTCTTTATTTCCTCCTCATAATATTTGTAAATTTTATTGATATTTTCTTTTTTTGCTGTTATACCCTCTTTCTCAGTCCTCCACATCCTATGTTAATTTTCATGAAGTAAAGAGACAGTAGCTGAGATGACTGGTAAGCAATGAGGCTGCTGGATTAAGTGGGACACTAGATTATGTTTCTATTTTCATTTAACTTTCTGTTTTTGCAAGTACTTGTTCTCTCTCTCAAATTTGCTTAGTTTTGTTTGTGCCTAGGGTTAGTTGTTTTCCCAGCATTTAAAAAACTTTGTCAGAAGCTTAAGTTTTCCAAAAATCAGTTCCAATAATCCTGTTCTTCTTCCACCTTCCATTTCTCTGCTCCAACGTCTGTCTTATCACAGCTGCGAGTCCGACCGCTCACCATTCTGCAGGGCGCTCTCCTGTGCCTTAGATCTGCACATTCGCTTTTGCAGTTTACCACTCGTTTGCTGAAGCATATCCACTAGCGGATTCCTGAGAAAGGGTAAATGCGCAATGAAAAATGACGTTTGAATTTTTTTATCTTTACTGATTAATAGATTGACTGTAGGTATAATTCACAGTTGGAAATTGTTTTTCCTCAGAATCATGAAGGCATGGTTCCATTGTTTTCTTATGCCCATTCTTGGTGTTGAAAATCAGATGGTATTCTGATTCTCACCCCTGTGTGTATAATCTGTTGCTTTCTCTCTGGAAAGTTTTATGATACTGTATTTTCCCTGGTATTGATATTGTACAAAATGGGTTTTGTTTGGGGCCTTTTAAAATTTGTTTTGTTGGGTGGTCAGTAGGTGGACCTTTTTAATGTAAAGACTTGTGTCCTTCAGTTTTGTCAAAATTTCTCTTTTTAAAAAAATTACTCCCCATTTTCTGTCATCTCTCTGAGACTTTCATTGGCAGATTTTTCGATTGGTTCTTTCTCCCCCCCCCAGCCATTTTCCATCTCTTTGTTTTCTTGTCTTATTCTTAGGTGATTTCTAGGCTTTATGTCACAATATTTTATTTGTTTAGTTATTTAAACTTCAGATCAGGTGTCGCCAGATGCTATTGGGTCAAGTGGTGTAAATAAACTTAAGATTTTGTAAATTAAGAGCACATTCGCATTCATTCATGTATGTGTTATTCATGGATGCCTTCACCATGCAATGGCAGACTTCAGAGGCTGTGAGTGGCAAGCTCACAGTGTTTGCTATGAGTCCATTCGCAGAAAGAGTTTGCTGAACCTCCCCCTGAGCCCCGTTTAGCTGGTCATAGTTATATCTTCAGGAGCTCTTTTTGGTCCTCTTCTCTCCTATTTCATAGCACTCTGCATCTCCTTTATGAAAGTAACATCTCACTAAGAGGATATTATATGAGGTGTTTTGGTAATATACCACTTGCTACCATGTCACTGCGTCCTTTGCTGTAATTTAGAGTCAATTCTCTTCTGGCCCATTTCATGTTGGAAGCTTTTCTCAGATGTTAAATTTCTTGTGTGTTCATTCACATTAATCAGTGAAGGACTAAAAGCTAAGAGAAAGCCCCTGTGTCAAGGCAAGGTTGTGGTTTAGATTTTGTGGTGAGCTTGCCTTTTCACTGAGGGATGGCCAGATGCATAAATACAAATTTCTCCCACCCCAGAGAAGATCCTCAATCTACTGCACTCAATATAGAGGCTACCTGTGTTCTAGGGACAAGGCAGAAGAAGGGTGCTGAGGTCCCACACTCACTGTGTATGTCGTCATTTAATTTTTCCATTTTTGGTCCCAAGCCTCACTTCTATACCTCGTATGCTTAGATCTAGCTTCTCATGTTTGAATTTACCACAAAATAAGCTTTTTTTTTTCCTGTTGGAAGTAGTGCATTAACTCAAGCTGAATATATAACAAATACCAAAGTCTGGTTGGCTTACATAACAAAAGTTACTCTGTTGAAAGCCAGGAGTCTGAGGTCAAGGTGCTAGCCTGTGTGGGTTCCAGTGAGGTCACCCTTCCTGGTTTGCAGATGGACACGTTCTTGCTGTGTTCTCACCTGGCACATCCTCTCTCTTATGCAGCCCCCCCCCACTCCATGACCTAATTACATTCCCTAGGCCCCACCTCCAATCACCAGCATGTGGATTTGCACATGTGGGGTGCAGTCTGGGGACACACACGCTCACTCCACAGCAGATCCTCTGTTGGCTTCGGGTGTGATGATGGGGATCTGGTGGTTAGTTAACTGCTCTCCATGAAGACTTTGAACTAGTTCCCATATTTTAGGGCCCATTCCTTCTGGAGCCTCTCAAGACTTTTAATGTGGTGCCCCCTTCAGTAAGCAAATAAATGGTAGCTTTCCTGACTGCCGTCATATATCATGTATTCTATGTTCCCCCAAAATGTATAAAAATCATTCACCCATTCTTATCTCCTCTGTGTCCTCATTTGTATTCATTTATCATTAAATGAATTTTGAGGAGGAAGAAGCAATAAAAGTGCCATCAATCTGCCATGCTTTTGACGTGAGTTTCTCACGACAGTTTTTAGGCACGGCAGGTGATGGTGGGAATGGTGATGGTGATGGCAGGTGATGGGAGCGAGGGTGGCAAAGCTGTCACATAAGCCAGGGCTGCAGTCCAAGGACAGACACGGAGGTAGATGAAGGTCTTTAATGTTTAAAATGAGCTGTTGTCCTCCTGGTAACTCCCGTCTTTCAGGTTTTTAACCAGTATCATTGTAAGGTCTTTTACTGTGTGCATAATTTTCTGCAAGATCTTTTAAATCAGAAGAAACGTGGATATATTGACTTACTTGTGGCTTCCTTGGCTGTGTAAGTAGGTGTGTGTCCACTATTATTTTATTTACTCTTCTGGGGGCTGCACTTGAACTCTCCCCCTGTTGGTTCACTTATTTCTGAACCTGAGTCATCACTGCTGTGCGGTCTCTCCCACATCCTCCTTTCATCCTAGACTGGCCTGTTCGCTTCTGCAGGCCAACAGCCACCCCAAATGCTAGGGAAACATATATTTTTAAAAGCCTTTAATGTATTTATGTCTCACTGTGGATATTGAGAAAATATATTTTGTGGAAATAGAATGACTTTTCAGGCCATAATGTTCATTTAAGCTTAATCTTCTCTAGCACTTTATATTCTGTATTTATTATAACTTTGCAGATTTAAACATTTTCAATATATATAAAATGTATTAAATTTGCACGAACCCAATGTTGCCTCACAAGAATGAGTTTATAATTTTATATGAAATAGAAATCATAGAATGGTATGTGTATATTTTCTTAAGTAACCAAGTATAGTCTGAACTGAAATAGGAATGTTTTCTTTTTTTTTTTTTTTTTGGTATTGAGAGTTTGGTTTCAATTATTATCCCCTATACTTTAAAATGAATTTTCAAATTGAAAAATATATACTTTGCTTTTTTCAAATTTGTGTTTGTGACTTAATAGTAAAAAAAATTGGAAGAATCTGACCTTGATATATGCTCGTATATTTGTGTCTTTACATCTCTAGGAAGTAGAGTTTTACAAGTAAATGTAATATTTTAAGGAGGCTGCCATTTATTTATAATTCAAGTTTGTATCTTGTGAGAAACAAATATAGGCCTATATCCAAAAACTAGTAATAGGCCCTGGCTAGTGTAGCTCAGTGGATTGAGTGCAGGCCTGCGAACTAAAGAGTTGCTTGTTTGATTCCCAGTCAGGGCACATGCCTGGGTTGGGGGCCAGGTCCCCAGTAGAGAGCGTGTGAGAGGCAACCACACATTGATGTTTATCTCCTACTCTTTCTCTTTCCCTTCCCCTCTCTCTAAAAATAAAGTCTTTAAAAAATTCTTTTAAAAACTGCTAATAGGTATAACATTGTTATAGAAATGATTTCATCTAGTCATTGGCTATATTTGAGACCAGATTTTCTCTTTACGGCAAAAAAGTTTTCATTGGTTTTATATTTTTTCTCTTTATAGTATATAGTTAAAATCATGAAAATATATTTAATTTGGTATATATTATTTTTTAATCTTGATGTTTTCCTTCTGAGATACTCTGCATTTCTGCCTACAGAAACAAAACCAAACACACCATTTTATGTTTAGGCCGTTAGTCCTAATTCTTAATTAAGCTTTGTAGATTTTCTGGGGATACTTCTAAAACACTTGAGAGGTTTTACATAATTGCAAGTGGCTTACAAGCCTTGTAAGTTAAACTTGAAAAAATATATAGTAATGCCAAGTAATAGTGATACAAAGGCTTAGAGAATACCAGTGTCGGAAAGGATTTTGAGATGGTTTTGTCCAGCCCACATTTGACCTGTTCAAAAACTGAAGCCCTGAGAGATGAAGTAACTGGCTGTATTCGCATGTGGCATGAGTACAGGAACGTTCAGTGGGACGCACATCCTTTGACTCTACTTGTATTTTTATGACCATTCTGTCTCTTTTAAAATGTAAACCAGTCTTTCTAGCATGTGGAAAACGATAGCAGACATTAACAGATAATTGTTTTCCAGCCTTGTATAGATTTATCCAGACAACTAAGACTTAGAATCTATTTTGTTAAGTAGGAATGAAACAGAAATCTTCAAGTTAACTATTTCTTAAGTTTGTTTCTCTCCTGTTATAAATGGAGTACCTGTTTATGATAAAACATAGGAACCATAGCTCCCCCATGCAAAGGTAATCCCGATGAATATTTTGGCAGCTGTACAGATTTTTCATTAACTTGAATTTAAAGTATCACATTCCTTGCAGTTGGCAAAATCATTTTAAGTTTTTTCTAATGTTGAAAATTTTGTTTATAGAACAATCTTTATTGATGTTGAATTATTCAGGCTCACCTTCCCCTGAGTCACTGAAACATACAAATTATTGGCTCTGAAAGGAAAGAAATCACTAGTATTGTAATACACAGTTTCTCTCCCACACGGCCCCTGTAATCTTTTAAAATCTTAATCTTAAATAACATACATCTTCTCTTCCATGCCAAGGGACAAGGTAAACATAGAGAATTATTGCTTTCTTCTCTTTTGAGATTTGATGGGTCTTTAGGAGAAGAGCCTGAACATCAATACTAGAATGGTTTTATCCCTTCCCAAAGATTAAATTCCTTGAATGGCTCACTGTCACCTCCAGTTAAACAGCAGACTTGTCTTCATGACATACAAGGTTCTTATGATCTGATTCATTTTGTTGTGATAAAACCAAACTATCAGCCATAGAGCAAAGTAGGAACCTTCTTGGAGAAGGCACCGTAGTTTCATCCCCTGTACTTGACTGTTTTCCCTTTGTATCTCCATCTCGCGTTCACCTCTGTTCTGCCTCAAAGCTCCGCTGTATTTATGGTTCTGGCTTCCTGTGGTCTTGGTTTGCTGCAGTAACCTCAGTGTCCACATACTGTTTCGTGATGCTTTTAGCTTCATTGCAAGTCAGCTCATTCTTTCAATACTTTTTACTTTAAAATTCCAAGAAGACCAATCCTTTGGTACTATGCCACCTCATCTGGTACATCTGACTTACGAATCGGTTGTTCCTGTATAAGGTGATCATCCTGAGTCTAATTGGGTGTGATGGAAGATTGATGGTTATGGTGAAGTTGGCAGGGTCGTGTTGTGTAAGCCTCGGCGTGTGCTTTAGGTGGGGCTAATTGCAGTTATGGATGAAAGTGCGTGCAACGTGCTACGAAGATCCTTTACTCTCTGGTCCAGATCTACCCCTTTGTCATCACTTCCACTCACGATTCTATATGTCATGCAACCTACAGCCCAGGGACACCGAGGTATTTATCATTCTCTGAATGAGCCACGTTCTATTATTATGCCTTAAGTCACTGTGTATGTTATTCTCTCTTATAGAGATAGCCTTCCCCCATTTTCTACCTCATGAAATCTTCTGGGAGATATATCCCAAATGTTACATTCTCCATGAAACCTTCTCTGGGAGTTTTGGTGACTATTTTGTGAGCACTTTTGAGCTATGTACCACACACATGGCATATAGATACATTGCATTGTAGTAATTTATATGTAAATTTTTCAAACAAAATATTTTTAAATTCAGGGAAGGTAGAACCTTATTCATCTCTAAATATCCACTGTTAGCAGGTAATACTCACTGTGCATTTGTTGAGAGGAAAAAAATCAAGGTGATTTGGGGGAGATACTTCTCTCTGGTGAAGAGTCCTGGAAGGAATGCCTGTATCTATGTTATCCAAGACATGTTCAGATAGGAGGGGAAAGGGTGTCCTAAGTATGACAGAAACTCACCATTTGGGTTAATTAGACAGAATACTGGCTTAGTTCCATCACTTGCAGTTTACATTTCACTAAAAAATGTTGCAGATGATTTTTATTGCTCCTTTTTCCCCTTTCAGCCTGAGAAGTACTACTCTGAGGGCACTTGCATAAAGGTAGCCGCATAGTATGCCCACAAAAAGAAATTTTCTCATTTGAAGTTGTCCAATTGCAGGAGAAATTTGGAGACAAAGTCCTTATTTGGGGTTATTTACTCCTATTTCTTTCTCACCTGAAGTACTATCTTATGTGGCTTTTGGAATTAAGTGGGTTTTCATTAAGGACCTTACTGGAATATTTGTAGCTTTAAAAAAAAAAAGTCTTGTCAACAGGGCAAGAAGCCTGGCTTTAGGAGCCATCTCTGCACAAGCCTGATTTGAAGGACTATTTGTTTGTAGTCTGGCCCTTGAATCTCTGTCTTGAGCCAATTTGCATTCCAGGTGCTGGAGGTAGAAAGAGAGAAAAGAAAATACACATTTCTTTATCCACAGTGTCCACCAGCCGGAATGGCATATAAACACAAGACTTGTTACAATGCGGGTAGTGAGTGCCGTTGTGAAAAAAACACTCTGTGACTTCACAGGCACAGCGCTCATCCACAGGCTCGATGTGAATTAAATCCCAGCAAAGAAATAACTAATGACAAAAGTGAATGATTAAAAAAGATTAATACCAGAGAAGTTAGGAAACTTAACCTGGCTAGTGTTCAGCATGATCAAAACTCCTTTGTGAGTGCCCAAATGTGTTGGTCAGTGAAAAAAACCAAGCAACAATTTACTGGTCAGTATCTTAAAAAATATCCACTTCAGAGCATCTTTGGTAATTTGTATCACTCTTCAGCCTAAACATTTTTTAAAAACAGATGAGGTGCAATGGTGACAGCTGGGATAAGATCCTTGTCCACAAATACCATATCTCCACTGTAGCAAATGCGGACCTATTGTCAGAGATATTTGTGTCTGGCAGAGTCTGTGCTGCAAAAATACTGGCATCGAGTCACATGGTCACCACAGAGGCTTGAGGTCAAAGCAAAACACTCCAAGTCGTTGTGAGAAGCAGTATACTGAAGGGAATTTTTTATCTCATAATGCAAAGTCAATTTGGAATCCTGATCCAACTTTTTTTGGTTTTCCCATGGGGAAATTAGGTGTTTTAGGAAGTTTACGCCAAGCAGTCTGGCATGTGACATGCACTAACATCCTATAAACTTAAATTTTCTTTCCTTTTTTCTTTTTCTTTTCCTTCCTTCCTTCCTTTTCCTTTCTTCCTTTCTTTTTTCTTTCTCCAAATGTTATTTTATCTATATCTTTATTTATGTATTTTATTATATTTTTCCATTAACCATTTCCCCCCTCATACTCTGCACACCCCCAATCACCACACTGTTGTCCATGTCTGTGAGTCCTTTTTCCTTTGTGCTTGGTCCCTTCACCCCCAAACACCCCCACCCCCCACCCCAGGGCTGTCAGTCTGCTCTCTGTCTGTGAGTCTGACTCTTACAAACTTTTCAGTATCCGAATCAGTTTGACCCATCAGACAGACCTTGAAAGCCAAGGCTTTCAAGCATACAATTCCCAGATGTGCTATGTGGAATGAAGCCAAGATAATGTCTTATGGAATAGTATGTAATCTCTCTACAAAATGTATCCTTTATGGTAAAAAAAATTGAAAAAAGAAACCAACATGTTGATGTTTTGAGATTGGCTTCAACATTTTAAATCAGTTTCTGTGATAGCTCCATGTATATCTACTTTATAATAAGGGACTATCTGGGTTCATTTTAATTTAGCCATCCTTTTTCACCAGGCTGAAAATAATAATCAAAGAAGCCTTCTGTGGACTAATCTTCCAGTGGTTGTGCCACTCATATTTTGGTATTTGTTGGGAATAGATATTCTCAACTGTTAGATATTGATGGTGTCCTTTGAACTGTAATAGATGGTAGGGTGAGTTGAGAACTTTGATCATTGTGCTAATTCATTGGAAATCTGTGTGTTGACCTCACAGTTCTGAAATATGAGATATTGAGAGCTCCACGTTATACAGGAATGTAATTTGAATTTCTATTTGCTTTAAGATAGAAAACCTCTCAAAATATGAATTTCAAGAAACATCTGAAGTGGTATCAGTTATTTCAATACAGTCCACAGCACATATTTTTTAAAGAGAGGAAATAATTGATTCTTTATTTGTAGATTACAGATTGTCTACCTGAATTATCTAAGAGAGATTGTATTAGATTAGATTGAAAGTTAGATTATTAGAACATTAGATACTAGATTGAAAAGTTATCAGGACCAGAAAGACAGATTAGTAACCATAAAAATTAAAAAGTAAGCGTACAAAGACAATTGCTTCCTATTTGTTTTCAAATTGATTATTGTCAATAAAACAGATAAAGACTTATAAACTAGTAAAACAGAAAAAGTCTTGCAAATTAAGAATTACCTGTGACTAAGCTTAAGCAATGTGCACGATCTATACAAAAGGTGAAAAGAAAACCAGTAATGATAATAACAACTAATATGTTAACTGATGAACAGAACAAAGAGAAGTAATAGGTTTCTGGATAAGAAGACTCAACAGCCTAAATTAATTTGTGAATAAATACAATGCAGCATGATTAAAACCCCAACAGAAATGTTTTCATTTAATTCTGTGCTTTAATCATATTTTTCATTTTCAGCATTCTATTATGTAAATTTTGAAACATATACAAAAGGAGAAAGAATAATGAAATTAACTTTCCTGTACCCATCACCCAGGTTCAGTGTTGCCAATAATGTTATTATTAGTACACGGCCAAACTTCACTTATTTATACCCCCAATTATTAACCCTCCCAATAGGTTGTTTTAAAGCAAATCCAAGGAATCATATAATTCACCTGTATTTAACTCTAAAAGATAAACACTCTTTTATAAAAAGGTGTTTCCATGATGCTATTATCCCATTTTCCAAAGTAGCAAAAATTTGATGGCTTCAAATTAAATACCAGTCAACATGAAATTGAATATGCATGCATGTACACATTCATATATATATATATAAATACATGGTTGAATTTTTGGAATCAGATCCAAAAGATCCTCACTTGGCATTTTATTCATATAAATCTAAAAATCTTTTAAACTATAAACTCACCCCTCTTTCTATTTTTTTTCTTGTAATTCATTAAAGAAACTGGATTACTTCTCCTGTAGAATTTCCCAATTTCTGTATTCTGCTGAATGCATCCCTGTGATTCATTTAAAGTTTTCCTCTGACCTCTATTTCCTCTAAAGTATGTCTAGACATACAAGTAGAGGTTTGATCAAAATCCAGATTTGATGTTTTGTTGAGATAACTTCATTCATTCAGGATACTGAGACCCTTCCATTGTATCACATTTGAAGCCCATAATGTTTAGTGTCTTTTTATTATATTGTTAAGATTGATCCATAGGTTTATGTGTGGTTAGCCTGATTCATCCATGATAAAGTTCTCCATCAATTTTTCACCTAATGGTTTAGCTGTCACTGATGATTATTTCATAGGTTGATTTGTAAAATAGTAAGTTTCTAATTCTATCATTCCCTTTTAATTTATTAGTTTGAGTTCTTTCGTACAGAGAATAACTTTCCTGTATCAGGTTTTATGTTGAGGCACATTTTATACAGAAAAGACAAAACAATCCTGGTTCTCTCTTTTTCATTACAAGTTTTCAGACTAGTAGGTTGGTTTTCTAAAATTCTCTAGAGATGACTATTGAGTCATTTTATGGATCTTATCATATTTTATATTTTTAAATTCATTATAGTTATTATTGATATGATGTTGAATTTATCTCATTTTTGCCAAAGAATTCCTTCAGTTTTGCTCCTGAGTCCTTTTGGAATGACCCCACTGGTCACTGATATGTCCTCACACTGGTAGGACAACAAGTGATAGCTCCTCTCTTCTATTTCCCATCCAGGCTAGGAAATAGCCACATCTCTATGACATCTTATTGGTTTTTTTGTTTCTTTTTTGTGGGAAATTTATCTATAATCTGGACACTGGGAAGGCTCACTGCTACTCAACTGGCCACTGCTACTAGGCCTTTTCTATAGCAATATTTGAAAAGAGAAATATTTTATAAGTTTATATTGACATATTTATATTTTCCTTACTTGTAATTCAAATTTCAGTTTATACATTTTGTTTGTGGTTTTCTTATTTCATGTGTTTATTTATTTTCCCTTAAACTGAAAATTTTTAATTCCATATGATTGTATATATAATTTAAGAATAATTCTAAAGCAACAGCAGTAATGTTACTAATAAAGTGATCAGTAAAAACAATTCAATTTCCTTGCAGTTCTTACTGTCCTTAGGATATACCTACTAATAGTATACAATTAAATTATCATTGGATTATATCACTGAAAATAATTTTTGCATGGTTAAGCTACCAATTCACACATATTCCCTTATTTTATTTTGCTTTTGGTTTCCATGGATTACTTTTTTAGTAATAGGAATAGTTTGAATTGATTTTGTTTAGTAATTGTTTAAAACATTATTATATTTCCAAAAGCAAAAACTCAACATAAGGTGTATTTAGAGGATTTCAGCTTCTCTATCTTGCTTATTTCTCCTGGATGTCACCATTTTTATTAGTTTATGGTTTATCTTTTCTTTTTAAGAAAGTATGTAGGTATCTCTCTGTATATATATTTGTATTCTTATCCTCCCTTTCTTTGATAAAATGTAGCATACTACACATACTTCAACACCTTGTTTCTTTCCACTGAAAAAAATAAATACCTCCTAACAATAAAGAGTAATATTCCTCATTCTTGTCCCCAAAAGCATACACTTTTTTCCAAAAAGCATACATTTTAAGCATGGGACCTATTCAGAAACCAGTGTAGGTAATGTCATTTATTAATTCATTTAATAAACTTTTACTGAGAACCCAATAAATATAGGTGTAATATTCTTGTGCTACTAAGATTAATAATCCACAGCTCTGCCATAATGGAGTTTAAGATCTGTTCTTGAAGGGAGACACTTAAACCAACAATGAGTCCTCATTGTAGGTGCTGATGGAGGTCACCACCTAGTGCTGCCATAGGGGCCCACAGGAAGGACATCAAAACCAGAGAGGCTTTGAGCTGACCCCTAAAGAATGGGTAAGAGTTGGCCAGGATACAGGTAGAGACCGGAGGGTCCAGGCGCAGAGAGAGGCACACATGAATTCCCACAGACCAGGGAATGACCACATGGACCCCAGAGAGATGAGGCTAGAGAATCAGGTAGGGAGGGTCCTGACCAGTGAAGTCCTTCTAATTTGGGCCATGGAGTCTGTGTATGGCCTTGAAGAATCTCAGTAACCTAGAAAGGAAAGAACTTTAACATGAAATTGCTGAAGCAGGAGTTATATTTTACAAAGACCACCCTTAAGTCCGTTGTTTATAAACATTATTTAAGAAATGATTTATGATCAATGTTACTGCCAATCATGTTCTTAAATATCAGAACATAGCCTGATATCAGTATAGCCTGCTGATACGCTAAAATATTTGTATTACAGGAACAAACCTTTAACAAAATATCATTATTAAAGTAAACCAACCAGCCAATCAACCGACCAACCTATGGCCCAACTATGTATGCTCTGGCCACCCCACCCCAAATTGTTATGTAATCTTAACTATAGAAATTTCAAAGAACAAAAATATGGGTTGTATTTCATAGAGCCCTTTAACCTATATAATGGTGAAAAGTCATAGCCATTCAGAGCTGGAAGGCAGGATATGCTGTATTGTGAAGCACCTTGAAAATCATTGTACTTAGTGGAGGAACATGCAATATTTTCATTTGAATTTTAGAGTAAGTATCCTGTCTTGTGCTAAAGTTGTTCCTACAGTATGATAGCATTTATGACAGTATTTAGGCAAGCACTGTTCTATGCCTCCATTTTCTCTTGACTTCCTTTTAGGAAGCACTTGTGCTATTCCCATTTTATAAATGAGAAAACTGAGGCATAGAGAGATGAAGAGAGTTTAGCAGCATTTATAGTTAGTAGGTGGGCAGGGCTGGATTCACCCAAGCAGTGTGACTCCAGGATAGGTGCCGTTAATGCCTGTATTATATCCCCTTCCTCTCCTAGAATATAAATAAAGAAATAAATAATCTGAAGGATACACACAGTTGAAGAAAATTTATGAAAAAAATTATATTAAGAAATTTTTAGTCACTAAAATTTCCTACTTAATAAGCAAATCTTATCTGATTTTAGTAATGATACACCCTAACCTACTTCACAAAAATTTTGAATATTATTTTAGAATGTGGTTGAAGATCAATTGATAACCAGTGTTTAACTGATGAGGTTCCAGAAATCTAAGGCTTCATGTTTTTCAATATTTACTTAAAGCTCTAATCATTTTTGTATGCTTCTTGCAAATAAAAAGTCTACCGTATATATATGAAGTAAAGTATTTGCAAAGATCTGCTTAGAGAAAAATGAGATTTTTAAATTTTACACATAAAATGTAAAAAATATATACATATATCAAACCTCTACCTGTTTTACAACAGTGTTCGATGCAAAAACTATAAGGATGCATGAGATGGCATCTCTATTGCAGGGAACATGCCAATGTTTTTGTCTGCCTCTACCAAAAGGCCCCTTAGACTTAGTTTTTATTGGCTGTGACCCTTAGGTAATGCTCGTGGCAAATCAGAAGAATGTAAATATATGATCTTAGAACAAAATAACTGGAGTATCCATTCAGCACTGAAATAATCCACTTTGCATTAAATTCTAGTATCTCAGATTTTCCCTGAATTTCTTTTCATTTTTTTCTTTTCTTAAATATATTTCATTGATTATACCATTACAATTGTTCTATTCCCCCTTTCATTCCTCTCCACCCTGCACACCCCCACCCTTCCCCCCTTTAGTTTATAACCACGTGTCTCAAGTTCTTTAGATTCTATATTTCCCCTACTATTCTTGCCCTCTCCCCCTATCTATTTTTTACCTACCGTCTATGCTACTTATTTTCTGTTTTCATTTTTTTCTTGGATGAAGTACACTAATATTATTCAAGATGTCTTGTTTTTTCAGCCTTTATTGTCACCATGCACCTATTACTAGCTAGTAAGTGCAAGTCACTATAGCTATCTTACAGTTAAAAGTATAAATTTCTGTCAAGCAGATTGATTATGATTTTTATTTCTTCATCATACTTGTTTATAGTTCTGTTGAACTGGCTTTCCATTTTGAAATTTTGTTGTTATAGCTCTTGGCTATCCCTCCAGAAAGTTTCTACACTAACCTATGCCTTAGACTGATTTAATTTCATTTATTGACTATCTCCTGATTGTTAGGATGGTTATATGTAATTATTTGGAATATTCTAAAAGAACCCAGAGGGCCCAAATTATCCATTCTTGCTAAAATACATCTTCTCATTGGGAATCACTTGTTAAATAGTTTATTGAGTTACTTTATCAACATACAGTCAGTATAAGCAATGAAAAGTACAGGACAACATCTATGTTACTTTCTGCATTTCAAATTATTTTCTGATGTCTTTTCAGATATTACTATCGAGCTTTGTAAAGCTTTTCTGTGTGCAAACACCCAAGGGTCAAGCCTTGCCTGATCTAAGTTTGATGCTTGTGCTACGTGAACTACAATGAGTTATAAAACTCACAGAAGAGCAGTTTCATCTGTTACCATGTATAGAAACATCTCAGACAGACAACTAAACATGACAGTTGAGAGGATTTGCGACTGAAAGAAAGAAAGCATCAGCAGAGTTGAGAGCCATGTAATTATCCTCATTCACACTGTGACTAGCTTTAAAGTGATTTATTCAAAATGGTTACTCATGTACTCCTAGTCACCTCCTTTCTTGACTATGTACTAATTCTGATTTTGGCATTTGTCTATAGGATGTATTTGCTCTTCTTCTTGAAAGGGAATTGTGATGCATTTTCAGTAGTGTTTAAATCAGTTAATCATATTTCCCAATTATCCCATAAAGTGAAGTTGTTTGAATTTCAAGTTGCAATGTTCTTAGAAAAAGCTTAGTATCTTCATTATACATACAGTCATGGTTAGCTAATTAGCATACCGAGTGCTGCAGTTTAAACCTGGATGTCACTATTTCTGGCTTCAATGATATATTGGGGTTTTCTTATTTTAAAAAATTTAGAAGGAAAAAATACCATTGTTGAATTCTACTTTGTAGTTTTTGCAAATAAGAAGCCCCCTTTGAAAGTATCCACACACAATATAAATGCAATATAGTTCTCATCTATTGGTTTATAAATAAAAAGACCCTTGACTGTTTTCTCAAAAAGTAATGCAATTTACAATATAATTAATGAAAATTAAGCTATATTGCTATTCCTGAGGGAAAATTGCACTACATAATTCATTTTAAAAATCACTGTTTATTTCTTTAGTTCATTGGGGAACAAGAAACAGATTCAAAATAATGAAGCTGAGAGAACACCAGTGCATTTTGACATCATCTCTAATTGAAAGATCAGTGTTTTAGAAGCAATTTCATCTTGTTTGAGTTGCCATTTGAGTTGCCATTGTTCTTAAGGCATTTCTTCTCCTTTCCTTAAGTAGAGGTTCTCATCTTTCAGTAAAAGATGTACAGGAACTACAATGATTTCTGTTATAAAAAATAAGTGTCTTACAATTTTATTAGTTTTAATGTTTTCCTTTCCACATATTTAATCAGTCAGTATTGTCTAGTGTACCAAATCATATATCAGTAGGAATCAGAGAGCTGAAGTGTCATGCCCAAGACTATATTTGGCAATGGGGGGGCTGGGACTAAGCTCAAGCTTCTGGATGTCCACTCTAGTGCCCTTTCCTTTGTCTTGGCTCTGGTGCCTTGTGATCCCTTGATTTGTGGAGACCCGGAAAATAAGACCATGAAATGTGTAGTGTAGGGGTTGTGAGGAAATGGAGACTTTTTTGTTTAATTCAGTAGTGACTTGGCTTGAGCTTTATTTACATACAATTATACCACACATTTGCGTAGCACCCTATGGTTTTAAAAATTCTCTTATTATCTCTTCATCTCCTCTCCAGGACTTAAGTCTAAATCTGCAACTCCTAAAGGCTTATTTCATCACCTGTTATAATGCAGTTATTAAAATATTCAGAAGTAAGGCTTTCTCTGAAACCCACGCAGAGAGAAATCAAATAACAAGATTATGGAAACCGCATAGAAGTAATTGCATGACAACTGCAAGGGAGAAAAGAAGGTCACACTCTTGTAGGGGATATCATAGTGACTGATCTCTGACATGGAAGACAAAGTTTGCAATTTTTCAGAATATGATTAAAAATGATGAATGATGTGATCAAAATATCCTTCAAAACTCTTTTCTAGGTATTTATGGAAAAGTTTGAGTCTCTGGAACCAGGCCTTCCATAGTGAGAAGTGCTATTATGACAACCATCAGATACATTTATCATAACTTACACTGACTTAGATTGACTTCTGAAGAAATACATAGCCTATCATTTCTTTCCATTTCTCTCTCCCCTTTCAGTAAGTCCTATACTGTACGTTTAACCTTAATATGTGAAAGTGAAATAAAATGTATCTATTTCTATGGAGATAAATCTGATGGGCTAACATCCTAAAATGCGCAACCACTGAAATAAAGCTGTAAGAGAAATACTGATTCTATTGGGCTAAAATAGCTATTTCTGTCATATTTTCTGATAGGTTCAAGAGACATGGCAATTCTTTACTCACAAGTTCAAGAAGGAAAGTTGAGAGGGAGATGAGTTGCGTTTTAATGTGAACCTTATTTTGGAGAAGAGCTCAGGAGACTAGTCGCGATATCGTCCAGAACTGAAGGTGGTGGGCCATGCAAATTGCTCTTTCCTTTCCCCTGCTCCTTCCCCTTATGCTCTGAATTTTGCACGAGCACTCCTTCACAAAGGTTTTACTCTTTCTTTTTGGTGTCTTTTTGGTGTCACCACCTTCTCTCAACATACTTAATCATTTCCATTCGTTTACCAACATTCTTAAATCTCCCATCTTAACAAAGAAAATAACTCAAAGCTTTCCCTTGGAACTTCCTCTAAGCACAATCCCTCATTTGTGTTCCCTTTAATATAATAATCTTTTCAATGTATATCTGTATCAACTCCAATTTCCTATGCACCATTCACTCTTCAATCATTTTCAGTTTGCCTTTTCCTCACTGTACCGTGGACGTTGTTCTTGTTCTCAAAGGTCTTTTTATTATCAAGTCTAAAAGCTAGTGCTTTGCCGTCATCTCACCCCATTTCTCAGTGGTATTTGAGACAGTAGCCTACTTTCTCCATTTTGAATCACTGTCCTCTCTTGCCCTCCTAGACATCGTGCAGTTTTTAAAAGTGTTTTCACGGTCTTCTCCCTTCTGGTGCTCTTTTTCTTTAACTAATGCTATGAGAATTGGGGGATCACAGAGCTATAGACCAGGAGAAACCAACCACTGGGCCATGGACCAGTACTGGTCCTGGCCTGCTAGGAACTGGGCCACACAGCAGGAGGCGAGCTTGAATGTAATGCACTTGAATCATCCCCAAATCATCTCCACCCCATCCATGGAGAAATTGTCTTCCATGAACCCAATCCCTGGTGCCAAAAAATTTGGGAACGGCCGCTATAGACCATGGAGTGAATCTGACAAGTATGAGAGTGGTAACTTTTCTCAAACCTATGTGTTTGGGCTGTTGGTCTGCAGGGATTCTTGTTCCAGATATATTGGAGGGGGGCATGTTTTGGGCACTTTAAATTATTTTTCTGTTGTGTACTTAGCATCTACTCTTGTATTGGGGGTAAGAAAAAAATTAAATGAGTGTTTAACAAAAGTGACCATACAATTATATTTGCATTGTTTTCCTTCTCTAATACTGGACACTTTGTTTTAGTATAAGGATGAGGTAGACTACTGGTTTTGAAATAGAATTATTCAGAAAAGGAGGGCATTGCTGCTCAGGAGGGGGGTTGAGAGTACCAGGTATTTTTAAGACAGAAGTTTGTTTGAAATCAGAGTTTTATGAGTCCCTAGCACGTTTTTCTCACCTGGGAATGAGTTCTTGAGTGTCAGTCTTGATCTGCTTGCATTGCTCGCATGGAGAGTGAGCAAAGGTATGTTGCATAAATGTTAACTGGCAAAACAGTAGAGCGCATAGAAGAGAGCCAGTGCTGGGTGAGCTGTCCTGGCCTGGGGGAAGCTCCACAGACATCTGTCATCTGGTCTTCGAAGATGCAGACAGCCTTTAGAAATGTCATGGCTCTTTGCAACTCAACATTAGTCTGGGACTAGCGAATCGACTAATCAATCAGTCTGCTGGAAAAGTACCGTTTTTTAAAAAAGACAAATAAGTACGGCTCAGGATTTAAATTTGATGAACTGAAGAAGAAAAGCTTTCCCTGTTTATATTCTAGGAAGGGGAAACTTTGCATATATTTTCATTCCTTTACATTGGCTAAGGAAATTGTATCTCAGGGTATGGCCTGACAAAATCACGGTGGGATGGGCAGTCTAAAATGGGGTATGACTTGGAATTAAGGAAATCCGATTCAAGTGTGGAAGGCAATAGGAATTAAGATGAATCCTAGACTTCCTGGAAAATTTAGCTACTGACAGCTTGCACATATTAAGGCTGTTGATTAGTTGAGGATGTTGGCAGAAGAAAAGTGAATCGCTTGATACTGACAGTGGGATGCAACCTGCTGATGGAGAATTCATGAGCAGACAATGACGAAGAACAGAAATCTATAGTCATCGGAGGTGGAATTTAGGCAGAGTGAGGCAGTACCTTGCTTCTGAGGGTCTAAAACACAGAATTCAACTGAGTTGTCCATGTTTTAGGAGGGTGATCAAGGTGGAGCCTAGGCTTTGAATGGGGTGAACATGCCTAAAGCAAAATTAAACAGCCATCAGGTCAATTTGATACTTAGCCACAGGTCACTGAGGAAGGGCTTTGTTAGTATGTCCTTTCTGAGATTATAGTGGGATTTATCAGAGTGAGATTGTGGCATTTATATGTGCATGCTAAGGACCCTAGTCGTAGGGAGATTAAAAAATATTTCAGAACATTCTCCGAAATTAATGGCACTCAAAATAAGCAAACAAACACACAAACAAATAAATAACCTGGTTTCTCTCCCTATTCCCTTTCCAATTCTGCTGTTCAACTGATCTCTGCTCCTTTCTTTCTCTGCTTTGGTTCGTGGCTAAATGGTTTCGAGACCATGAGGATATTGGGGCAGTAAAGGAAACATAAAAAGGGAATCTGCTGAGAAGTCTTTGGGAAGTCTTAAGCCAGACATGTCTATACATTTTCAAAAGGGGATGTGTTATAAATGATCATCAATTGAAGACAATCCTATTGTCCAACTGGGCAAGCGGCTATAGGGTTATCAGTCACTGGTGTGATCAATTCCTTTTCCTAAGGAAATGCATAGTATTTGACCTTTAAAGCATCAACTGTAATTCCAGAGGTACGTTACAAAGTGCATCCCCCGAATTATTTCTCTTTCCCCTTCTATTATCCTTTGTTCAGCAGGAGTTTATTTTATTTTTCCTCTTCCTTGTGATTTTAAAATCTGTACTGACTGCACAAGAGGGCTGAAATACAACCTTTTCTTGGCGGAGAGACTTGCCATCCTGCTGACATTTTTATTGTAGGCACAGTTACCTGGGGAGGTGACTTACTGGCAAGAACAAAATCGGTGTATCCTGTTATCCTCCCCCAATGTTTCCTTAACAGACTTGTTAGAGTGTAGTGTATGAAATTCAGAGGGGGCTTGATTCAAGAATCTGGACATTCCACAGTGGAATGCCTGAACAAAGTAGACTGACAGACCAAACCGCAGACTGCCAGTCTGTATCTCCTCGTAGTAGATACAATTGCCTATTAATATATAAATAACATTTTGCCTTAAGGTAAATAGGTAAAGGGCTATTGCAAATAATTCCTAGCTTCAAATTCATGCCGTCTATCCACATTAATGGCATCTTCTCATGAGCTGGCTTACTGAGCCATATAAAGGAGCAAAAGATTTCAGAAGTCCTGCTGTTTCCACCTTCGAATCACATATGTGCAAAGAGAACTATTTCTGAGTCTACACCTATTTCAGAAACATAAACTTTACTGCAAACGATTTTGACTTTCCTGCCTTATATTCCCACATAGTGAGGGACGTCTTTTGATCCTCTGTGATACAGCAGTCATATCTTGCCAGGGAGTAAATTACTTGACTTTGAATGACACATTATTGCTTCAGGTGCTTGGGCGCCTTTTAGTATGTCATGTGGAGTGCTGTCAAATTCTGAAATAACCCGAGAAAATGAATTTGCCCTCAAAGCAGCACTTCTTTTCTTTTAAAAAGAGAGACCGTAAATAGTTTATGACCCTCCTTAGTCTTTCTTTACCCCAAAGTCTTCCCATGTCCTTATGCAGTTACCTAGGCCCCTCCTGGTATCTCTGGGTGCTCAGGATTGCTCACTCTTTCAAATCTCTGAGCCCCAAAGTCTGGACATTTTTGCATATTAGCTTTCTCCCTCATCTTTTTAAATCCTATATATACTAGATAGCCCCCAAACTCTGTGGCTTAATATAACAGACATTTGTTGTGTTGCCATTTCTGTGGATCAGGCATTTGGGAGTGGCTAAGCTGGGAGCTTCTGGCTTGGGAACCATCGTGAGGTTGCAGGCGTGACTGTGTTGTCAAGCCTGTGAAGGCCTGACTGGGGCTGGAAGGTCTGCTTCCAGAATGGGACCCTCACATGGCTGTGGGCCGAGGGTTTTTAGGGCAACTGTGTTTTCCCAGAGTGAGAGATGCCTTTTATCACTGAGTTCTGGAAGTTAACACTGTCACTTCCCCCATGTGCTGTTCATTGGGAGCAAGTCACCAAGAGAAGCTCATGGTCCAAGGGAAAAAAATTAAGCTCCATTTTAAAGGAAGAGGTATCAGAGAACTGGTGGACATATTTTAAAACCACCACACCCCGCCCTTGCCTCCAATTCACCTGTCTCATGTCTTATGACTTTAGTTGATGATTCAGCTCCGAACTAAGCTAATAATTAAGAGTAATTGTATTAAAATATTTAGCCCCTTGGGTAGCATAGTATAAAGGTTAAAAAAGAGTATACAGCCAGTTTATATTGTGGCTCTGCCTTTTTTTATTCTGTGGCTTTGGTAAAGTTATTTAACTTACATAAGCCTCACTTTTATCAGCTGTTAGATGGGCATTTTGATATTTATCTCACAGCATGTAATATGGACCTGAAGTCACACATGTAGCACAGCTTCATATGTAATAGGTTCACAATATTTGGTAGCTGTAATAGCAATAACATTATTATTGCAGCTTATGCCTTGTATTTGGTAATTTGTGGTGACTTTGGAATAAATCGTAGAAATTTCTAAATGGTGAGAATTGAAGCAGTGTTTTTATTATCTGAACCCTCCTCAATCTAAAACTGACTTCTGCCCCTCCCTCAGCTGGTCCCTTGGTGACTCCCCCACCCAGAGACTTCCCTGTGTCTCAATGAAAATGTCAGTTAGCATATGGTCCTTACGCCGAGCTCCTGATCTACTGTCTCTGAGCTGTGTGACATTAGGCAACCTTTTCAAACTTCGTATAGTTGTCTTTTCTTATATATAAATTCAGGGGTAATTTTTTCCTTCTTGCAGCACAGCCAGTCAGTTGTAACAGAAGCAACAGTGCCGCGTGAGCTGAAACCTCATTCATTTAAGTCAGTGGTTCTGAAACACGGCTGTATCTTGGAATCCCTGGGACTACTTAAAAAATTCTCAGGCCTGGTCTGGTTCCAGAGATTCTGATGGCCAAACAGGTTTTTTAAAAATCTTCCTGGATATTTCTCATATGTTAAGAACCACTGGTTTAAGTTGATAATCTCTTATACAATCATTAGACAAAATGGTCTAAATCAGTTAGCCCAGTGATTTTCAACCAGTGTGTCACACAAATTTTTATAGCATACAAATACCTGACTGTTTAGTCAGGGGCATTGGCCTCTTTTTTTTTTTAGATTGTCACATGAAAAGTGATAACAGCCAACCCGCCATCTGGCATGAATAAATCAAAATCATACCCATTTTTGTCAGATTGGCAAAAAAATATATTTTTGATGTGCCACATAATTTTAGTAATTGGATTATGCATGTCATGAGATGAAAAAGGTTGAAAATTGTGGTTAACATCGTCTAAAAACACTTATTTAAAACTGACCTTCCTGTGCTTTCAATTTTTCCCCTTGATAAATTGTTTTATTTTTCTCAATATACATTTGACCCATTTGTTCTGTAGCTCCTAATTTTATTATTTTTGCTTTGCCTAATCCATAACCCCTAATACTCAGGTAATATAGTCCACTTTTTAAAATAATGAGAAAAGGAACAGCATGTATAAATCCATGGTGTTGCTTTTAGACCAGTTGTTCTTCCAGCAGGAGCGATGACAGGATGCCGTGATTGTGGACGTGCACAGGCATCCTGCGTGCTCCGTCGGAACCAGTGATGCACGTACTGTTGGCACCCTGGACTCTGTGTTGGCGGTGCTGTGCCGTAGGGCTGCTAACAGATGGGGCTGAGTGCAAGCAGTCAAGTGTGCAAGCTCTGTCTCTGAATTGACTAATGGTTTTGATGGCAGGAATTCAAGGCCGAAGCACTGGGATGCCAGTCTTTTGTGTTGTACTGAATGTTTGCAATGAAAGCTATAGGACCACTTCTTTTCTGTTGTAACTCAAACTTAATTAATTTTGAATTAAAATAAATCGTTTCTTTGACCACATGAGGTACATTTGGGGTTTGGCTGATTGGGAGTAGTCTAATGATGTCTCCACCCCTTAATTATTTCCCACAAACAACTCCTAAGAAGCCAATAAGATGTCATCCAAAGTGGCATGTTGCTGCTAAATATTTTGATATGTATAGGGAGTTTTCATATCGGTGTCCTATGCAGAGAATCTGTAGGTGTCCTCTTGGAAAATGCCAGTGAGCTAATGTAGCACAGAATCAGCAAGGGCACGTGGCACTCATCTACAGCCATGAGAAGGTCACTTGTCAGGGCTTTCAGAACTGTTTCGGGCTTGGTCTTGGTCTAAGATAAAGACGCAGTTCAAGATGTAGTTTTCAGATGGGGAATTTTAATCGTATCTTGTCTGATTATTCTCACCATTGGCTCTGTTGGTTAAAACTCAGTCCTAATACATCTAGGATCATGGATTTAGTTTCCACGTAGGTTATTTTGCTTTATTCTATTGCATTGTCACAGGTTACATTTTTAATCCTTTTGGAAGGCTTCCCTGTGACAAGAGAGTGTATGTAGTTCCTTGTAGACATTGTACAATATGCACACTGCATTCCCTACTTCGGGAGACCACGTAACTCAGATTACTTGGCTGCATACACCAGTGCGTGATCTTGAGTAAAGTTGGAACTGAGTTAGTATAAACTCAGTCTTATGTTGTTTTCATCCTGGTGGCTCCTTTTTGGAGACTGCAAGAGTAAAGCTATTCATGGGTATAGGAATTGGGTAATTATTATGGTTTAGAAACCTACCAGTAGGTCAGCCAGAATGCTGCCTGACAGTGTCTGACACAGTTGACATGCATTTGTGAACTGAGTGTCAGGGTAAACTGTACTTGCTTAATTCAGTACTCCTCTGTGCTGACACATGCTGAAGAGTGTCTTACAGCCTTCTCTTTCTCTTCCACCTCCATTCTACTATTGTATAGTCAGAAAGAACTTTCCTAAGGGTGGTAAGGCTGTGATTTCATGGCTATACATTCAGAGCTTCAAGTTTAGCTTTTAGGAAAACTGCTATTATAGAGCATTGCTATTACTGTTATTAAAAGGAAGTCTGTGTTTTGTTAATTACCTAATATAATATTATGATTTTTAAAAACCCATAATTAATCTAATGTAATAGCAATGGAAAAAATCATCATTGCTTTCATTGAACAGCAAGTATTGCTTAAATGTATTGTGTTAGTGCCATTGTTTAAGTCACTGGCAAATCCTGGCTTCTATTTCTAAGTTTGCTTCAAAGACCATGGTTCTCAAAGTCCCTGAGCACAGCTATCAATTCTGACACAGCTATCTTTGTATTAGTAAGAAGAGATTAGGCTATGTTTGTTTAACAAATCCTAAAACAGACACAACCGTAGTTTTTATTCATTAAAAGTCTGCTGTTTGTCCAGTGGCTCTCCAGGGCAGCTGCCTTCAAGCAGTGACTTAGGATACATTCTATTCCCATGTTGCAGCTCTGTCATCTCAGCACACAGCTTCTAGGTCCTGAGGCAGGGAAAAGAGAGAGAATTGCAGAGCATGTATTTGTTCTTTTGCTTACTGCTCAGAGTCCAGAACTAACTGGGGAACACGTGGAAGACAGAGGAGGATGAAAGAAGGCGTCATAAACACAGAACATGGTTATTGCTACACTGTCTTTTCATTCTCTTCATTTCTTTTCTCTGGGCTTTACCTCCTGTTTGATTGCTTGTGGTTGTCTCCAAACTAGTGTTTCTGGCTTTGGTCTCCGGCATCTTCAGTGCATTCTGAAATTGCAGCTAGAGCAATCTTCTTATAACTCTGCTTTCATCATATCAGTTCAATGCTGCAACATCTTCAACACTCCCTCGTCCACCATTAGTCATAGACGCAGTCTAAATTTCTCAGTGCATGTCATGTAAGACTTACAGTTTGACTCCAGGCTCTATTTCAAAGCTTATCACAACTTCTCCAACTTTGAGTACCTGAGTCGTCAACTTTAGCCTACTCATGCTTTCTGAAACCTGCCGGCTCAGGTCTACATCTGCACGGCTGTTTCCCCTGTGCCTCCAGCCCTGTCTCTGAGATGCCCCCAGTCCAGAAACTCAAGATGATTGCTCCCTTTCTCTGCTGCATTTCCATTCCATCTGTTATTTGTGTCGCTCACCTAGCACGTGCATTGCTGACTCATATCATTCTTACTTATCTGGTGGGCATTTCTCTTCTATTGCATCATTTTCAAGACAGGAGATAGATCTATTTCTGTATATCTCAAAGGTCTCTGAAAATGCTAGACATGTAATCATATATGACGTGATTTGTTTTTTGAGAATGGATGCCTGAATGATTAACTGGGCAGCCTTAATTAGCTTTACGTGACCTACCAGCACTCAGTTCACATAGCAGTGTATTAACATTATGATGGGATTCATATTCTGATTTCCAGTGCATGTTGACCGTGTGAGGTCTGTGGCTTAGAGGTTTTAAGAAGAACATTGTGATTCTTAATGATAGTATCTTTGCTTGGTTTTATATAAATGAAGTTTTAAAGTCTCTTCACTAGTGACCCAGGGAAGTTCATGTTTCATGGTAACGAACGTTTCATCCTAGATTCTGCTTTAAGTCAATGCATTAATACCATGATAAGGAAATAATTACACAGTTAAGCATGCAAGGATTTGGAGCTAGGCAGACACCTTTGGGTTCAAGTTATAGAACCTGCAAAATGTGCCTGTGTGCTTTGGCAACCTGGCTCCTCTGAGCCATTTTTCAGTTTCTATAAAATGGTTATAATACCACAAAAATGTTGAGATGATGAACTGACATAAAGTTTTGAAGATACTGCACAGTGTCTGACAGATAGTTATCGCTCAAAACCAGTTATTCTGCTGCTCATATTTGTGGGGGCAACTTTGCCAGCAAGTCCCTCCATCTTCCACGGGTGAAAGTAACACTACCAAGACATGATCTTCTTGGGGAGGAGAGGCGGCCACTCTCTCAGAGGAGAAGGGCCAAGAACCCCTTCCTTGATGGCTTTTATTGGGTTGTAGTACACAGGAATAGAGGTGGCAAGGATCAAACAGTAGGTAACATTTCAAAGAAATCTGAGGGCTTAGTCTGAGTCAGTGTCTGTCAAAAAAGGGGGTTGCAGAAACTCTGGGAGACATGCTTATTTCCTGCTTGGACCCTTAACATATGAATAAAAGCACTCTTAGCAAAGCAGGCTTCACAGGGTTTTAGGAATTCTTTCTTATGCCCAATCACCCTGGATCCTGCTCTAGCCAGGCAAGGGGCTGCACTGCCTGCCCCATCACAGGTTTTCAGGCTTAAGTGGATTAGAGCCAGGAAGCACTTCTCCCAGAGGACATGGGGACTCAGGCTATGTCAGAATAGCTGGGGGGCGAGGGTCCATCACTCCCTCTTTGTTGCAGGCCCCCGAGTCTTTCCATGAAGGTTTCTCAGGTGATTTTGTCTGGCTTACGTTGCCCCTCCTCTGAGGGGTCTTACCCGTCATCGACTATCTGACCATGCATTGGGGGCAGGGGAGAAAGCAGAGACAAGCTTTGTCTCCTTGTGGTTTGCATTCCGGAGGTTGCACATTCATCCTTAGCCACGGGAGGCAGTTACAATCTCCGAAACCAGGCAGAGTGGTTCCCAACACATGTTTATGTTATTTTAAAAAATATCAGTTTTTAAGTGTGTCTAAAAAGCAATGCTCTTTTTATTATTTATCTTTCTGGAGTTTCTTTGCAAAACAGAGGCAGGTGGAGGAATACAGTTATAGAGAAGGCTCCATCCAGCATTTTGGCAGCAGGATCCCCACTGAGGCTCACCTGCTGTGGCAACTGCGCAGATAAGAAACAGCCTCCTCTTTGTGGCTCACCGGGCTGCTGGAGCTACTCTGCAGTGACTCCAGGGCCTGCTGGGATATGGGAGGTGTGGTTAATTGTGGGGGAAATCTGTTATATAGCAACCCTGACTGCAGTTGTTCCACAATGGCTGTTGACAGACAAGGGCTAGCTCCATTTAGAACATCAAAATAAATAGCAAGAAAAAGTAATGAAGGGGAGACAGGTTGGTTCGTTCTCAGTTTTGTTTTGTTGTGGTGCTTAGCAGAGCAGCTGAATGAGAATGTAACTAGTTGTGAATGCTGGCTGTGTGCAGAGAACAAAATGGAGTTTACAAATGTTTTGAACTACTGGGAAGCTTGTGAAATTGTGCACACCATTCTGCTTTATACATTTTTTATTAGTGCAATACTTTGTTTCAGCAGTGGGGGTTGAGGCTGCTGTGAGCAGGATTTGAAACTCCATTGTATTCCAAAAGATTTAACAGATTTACCTGAGTTTTAAGGGACAAAAGACTTCAGCAGGCACACAAAGCAAAATGCGGCAGATTGGATTTCATATCAAATCCAAAATGCATGTTCACAGAAAGTCAAAAATGCCATGAAGGGACAATGGGTGTGATGAGTGACAATGCTTTTCTCAGGTAGTTTCTGCGTTTCTGTTTTTTCTTTCCTGACCTTTGAAGACCTAGTGAAAACTTTCAAGGATTTCTTAAACTACATTTTTTCCCCCGGTATAAAAACTTGCCATTTTTCCTGGCTGGTGTAGCTCAGTGGATTGAGCGAGGGCCTGCGAACCAGATGATCGTGGTTCGATTCCCAGTCAGGGCACATGCCTGGGTTGCAGGCCAGTTCCCGGCAGGGGCCAGTTCCCTGCAGGGGGTGCATGAGAAGCAACCATACATTGACGTTTCTCTTCCTCTCTCCTTCCCTTCCCCTCTAAAGATAAATAAATAAAACATTTTGAAAATCTTGCCATTTTTATAGTGGGGAAATTATTCAAACCGTGAGTATCTTAGCAGCTTTAAATACTTGGGCTTTTAAACTGAAAAAATTTAAATCTTTGCATATCAGGATTATTAGCAGGCTTCCTTAATAACATGTTATTTAGGCTTTATGTCTTTGTGTGTTTTTCAGTCTTTTTTTCTTGTGATTGATTTCACACCATTATGGTCAGAGAAGAAAGTTTATGTGGTTTCAGTCTTCTTAAATTTATTGGAACTTTTTTTTCCTCTTAACCTGTGGTCTGTCCTAGAAAACATCTCATGTACACTTGAAAAGTACATATATTCTGCTGCTTTGCGGTGAAATGCTCTGAAGATATCAATTAAATTTACCTGATCTAGTGTGTCATTTAAGTGTGCCCTTTCCTTGTCTATTCTCTGTCTCAATGATCTGTCCACTGATGTCAAAGGGATGTTAAAATCCCCTACTATAACTGTATTACTGCCAATCTCTTCCTTCATGCCCACCTGGATTTGCTTTGTATATTTAGGTGCTCCTATGTTGGGAGCATGATTGTTTACAAGGGTTATATCCGCTTGTTGTACCGCTGCCTTTATCATTATGTGGCATCCTTTGTCTCTTACTATAGCCTTTGTTTTAAAGTCTATTTTTTTCAGATAGAAGTATTGCTAAGCCAGCTTTTCTTTCATTTCTATTTGCATATCTTTTCCCCATTCCTTTATATAAAATCTGCGCATATTTTTTGTTCTGAGTTGAGTTTCTTGTCTTATTTTCTTATCCATTCAGTTACTCTATGTCTTTCAATTGGAGCATTTAAGCCATCTACATTTAAGGTGATTATTCTAGGTATGTATTTGTTAACATTTTATGTTCCTTTTTTATTATTGTTGTTAAAGAAGATCCTTTGACATTTCTTGTAATACTGGTTTGGTGGAAATGAGATTCTGTGGCTCTTTCATGTCTGGGAAGCTCTCTATTTCTTCTTCAATTTTAAATGATAATGTAGCTGGGTGGAGTAATCTTGGTTGTAGGTCCTTGCATTTCATCCCTTTGAATATTTCTTACTAATTTCTTCTGACAGGAAATATTTCTGTTCACAAATCAGCTGACAGTCTTATGGGAGCTACTTTGTAGGTAACTGTGTTTCTCTTCCAGCTTTTAACATTCTCTCTTTGCCTTGACATTTACCATTTTAATTGTGATGTGTCTTGATGTGGGCCTTTTTGAGTCTATTTTGTTTGGGCCTCTTTGTGCTTCCTGGGCATCTGTGTCTTTTTCCTTCACAACATTAAGAAAGATTTCAGTAACTATTTCTTCAAATAGGTTCTCAGTCTCTTGCACTCTCTCTTCTCTTTCTTTTACTCCAGTGCTTCCAATCTTATGCTTCATGTTGTCCCAAAGGTCCCTTCGACTATCCTTATTTTTTTAAATTCTTTTTTCTTTTTGCTTCTCTGATTATGTATGTTTTGCTACCTTTTCTTCTAAATTGTTAATTTGATCCTCTACTTCATCCAACCTACTATTTATTTTTTCCAGTGTATTCTTCATTTCTGGCTTGTTCTTTTTTATGGTTTCTATGTCCTTTTTCATGTTATTGTAGTTCTCACTAAGTTCCATGAGAATCCTTATAAGCATATTTTTGACGTCTGTATATGATAAGTTGCTTGCCTCCATTTCATTTATCTCTTTATGTGGAGATTTTGTCTGTTCTTTTGTTTGGGGCATGTTTATTTGTATCACTTTTTGTCTTTTTCTTTGTGTTTGTTTCCATATACTAGGTAGATCTTCCATGACTCCCAGTCTTAGTAGGGTAGCCTTATGTGTTAAGTGTTCTGTGAGACCCAGAGGCGCAGACTCTTTGGTAACCAGAGTTGGGTGCTCCAGGAATGTCCCTTGTGTGCATTTTTAGACGCTCCTGTTTTGAGTCTTGATTGCTATTGGCCCACTTGTGCATGGGATCAACCTGCAGCCTGGCTGACTGTGAGGACTGACTGGTATCTCAGTGTCCAAGCTGCTGAGCAGGAGCTGACCACATGAAGCAGAAGTTTCCTCAGCAGGGTCTGGTACCTGCCCACATCTGCCTTTGGATATTCTACGTGTGAAGCTAAGTGGGTCCTGTTTTGATGTTTTCTGAAGCTGGTGACTGAGTGTATTGGTTCTGGAGCCTCTTGAGAGGGTCTGTGGTATAAATCAATATCAAATGCTGCCTGTGACTGGCCCTGGGCAATGTATTTGGCACTACAAAATGATCCAAAGTTTTTGCCTACCTCTGCTAGGCCAGGGCGTATGTAGGAAGGATCAAGCTATACATCAAGGCTGGTTTTACCAGCAATGGGCCTGGGGGCAGGTCAGCAAAAGTCCCAAGGGACCCTAATATCTTCCTCTGCCGGCCTCTGCCTGCTGGCTGCCTGTTAGGCACAGTCAGTGAAAGAGCCTCTGGTGGTACTTGAATTAAATGAGATAGGTTCTCAGTGAGTCACCAGGTAGGGGCAAGTGGTGTTCACTACATTGATACAGGTTCAAACTTGGTGCCAGTGCTGAATAGAGGCCACCCAGAAAAACTCTCAGGGTACACCAAGCCCACCTGGCCCCCTGCTGAATGCCTACAGGCTTTTGTGGTAGGGTGGGATCTCAATGAGTCATCAGGGTGAGGCCAACAGAGTTTATCAGGACCAAACAGACCAATATTTAGCCATGGGAAGTGAGGGCTCTTCACCTGTCAGTTGTGGAAGGGAAAAATAGCCTTTGTCCTACAGCCACACAATTCAGTCTATCCCAGATTCTTCCAAGCACCCTATCTCAACAGGGTGGGGTAACTGGGAGTTTCCTGTGAGGGGGAGGTGCCAAATCAAGCTTGGGGGAGTGGTCTTCAACCCAGAGCCACACAACTCATTTGTCCCAGATTCTCTCCAGACTTCAACAGGGCAGAGCCCCCAGAAGTCGAGAGGTTGGGGCCTCCATGAGCCTTGAGAGTAGGGCTAGTGGATTTCCTGAGGGTTCAGAAGAAAACCAGTCAGGTTCAGAAGAAAATAAGGGGAGTGACCTTCATCTCAAACCACACAGCTGAGTCACTGACACCCTCTGAGTTAAAAAATCCCTAATAGGTCCCACATTTTAATCATGGATACTGGTTGGGTTGAAAACTGATAGCTTCTAAAACTTGTCTTGAATGAGTATAAATGTGTATGAGAATATATCCATATTATATTTTTATCAATGCCATGCTAATGCATTATTGCAAGAACTATGTTGGACAAGGATCACATATTATATAGGCAAAGGTATTTAAAAGTGAAATATTGACTTTAGAAATACCTAGTGATTCTTCGAAAATGCCTGGTTTTTCTAAGGCTTTGAAAACTAAATTAAAAACAAAGACTTTCTAAATGTTCTTTGTCTCAATTTTATTTATTTTCTTAGATTTAGTGATCCGACTAGCATTTTTGGTTCTTTGTTTACTATAATATATGCTTAGTTTTCTGCTTTACTACCTTGAATTTTATTTTCTTTTCCAACAAGTTTTCAGAGTGGAATTCTTAGGAAAGCACACTGAAGTCACTCCATGACCCATCCTACCCCATATCCAAATCTTTCCTTGAGGATAGAACAGTAAGAAAATAGTATTTTTTTTCTGGAAGAAGGCAAGCGTTCATAACACATCTCACTGGGTAGTACTACTCCCTTAAGAGACTGAGGTCATGGCCTTCAATTTACCTTAAACAAGCTTCATGCCTGCCTAGAGTAACCTCTGGGGATTTAACACATTAGCCAAGAAGCCACACATCACAAATCTGCAGGCATGTAACACTGAAAAACAGTGTTAAGGATTTATATGTATATGAAAGTCTGGATGTGCTTATTTTCTTTAAGGACTCTTGATGTAGAAGATGTCTTAGCAATGGTGGCCTCTGAGCCAGTAGTTGATTGCATCATTTTATTACTATTTCTCCCCAATGATTGTATTAGCGCCATTACTGTACCTCAGACACTGAAATAAGGTACTTATTTAATGAGAATATTAAATATTCTCATTATTTATAATGAGAATAAATAATAAATTTATCGTGAATATCTTAACATTCATGGGTCAAATAACAATTTTATTTTTTTACTCTGAGATTAGCAAATTGTATAATTTTATTATTTTAAAACACTCTATTATATTGTCACATTATTGAATAAACTACCTTTCATATAGTCCAGTAATTAAATCAGACAATAAATATATGTAGAGATAGAATCAGAAAGAGGCCTAAAATAACCCATTTTAGTGGTCTTCGTTACATTTGTAATGCATTTAAATACCATCAAATGATTTGCAAGTGGCCAACTGATAGTCTTCTGGTTTCCTGCTTATTTTTTAAAAATCAGTAATTATAAGCCAATGTAACAAAATAGGCAGTGATAATTCATTGAATATGGTGAAAATCAAGGCCTGGGATCTAGGTCTATTTTTTAAGTATAGTCCTTTGGAACAGTTATGTGACCATTATGTTCACCCACAGCCCTTCCTAATTTTTCTGCTTCTTATCCTACTTTTCTCCTATTTGTTCTCTCTGTGAAACTTTTTCTACTTCCATCTTCCTGCCACTAGGCTTTGCATAATATTTTCCTCTACTTGGAACAGCCTTTCCTACCCTCATTGCTTATAAGCTCCTTATCCTTTAGAGATTAGTACCACTGTGTCCAGAAAGCCATTGGCAACTACCTTGACTCTGCCAGTCTGGTACGACAGCCACGTTTTGTCACTACACACTGAGTTTGTCCATCACAGCACTGTGGCGGCTGCAGTTTCCCATTGATTTACCTGATCCTTTGGGTGATGTCTTTCCCTCTCCTGGAATGGAAGCTGAATGAAGGCAGGACTAATATCTGTTAAGGACTAATTTCTAGTTCCCCAGAGTAGTCCCTACTATACACTATTACATACTTATTGAATGAATCTATAAATGAATGAAAGAGCACAACACTTATAGTAAAGTAAAGAGGTTATAGTATTATTATTCATTTGTTTTTATGGCGTAGGACCTTGTCAGTTTACCACCTTCATTTGTAAAAGCATGTCTTTTGATACACTATACACTATTACATACTTATTGAATGAATCTATAAATGAATGAAAGAGCACAACACTTATAGTAAACTAAAGAGGTTATAGTATTCATTTGTTTTTATGGCATAGGACCTTGTCAGTTTACCACCTTCATTTGTAAAAGCATGTCTTTTGATAGAAACAAAATAAATAATATACATACCAGGAAACATTTGATTCAAAGATAAACATGAAATTTAGTAGATTCTTTAAATGCTAAATGGAGATACAGAAACAAAGATTCTATTTATTTATATATGTACACATGAGTGCAGGTTAATATATACATGTTTTTGTTTATATATGTACATATAGAATAGTTTTTAAAACATTATTAGGCAAATACTATATACAGGTAACCTACTGAATGTCAGAGAAGATACAAACAACTAATATTTTTCAGTAGTTTCTACAGTAGATGCTTTCACATAATTTATCACATCTATTTCCTATGACAGTTCTACTGTTATGAAATTTCTCAGAGGCTCAATAACTTTCCAATGTGACAAAGCACGCAAGTAGCCCAATTGGAAGTTGTTCCTTTTGTCATTCTTATGAATGCACCTTATAGTCCTCCAATCATCGTAAGTATAATTGACCCAGGTGCATAATTGACCAGGTTTTCAGCTGCTCTGCTCTGAAATGCATTGCTGTGTTTGTTCTCAGGCCACACTCTTTAAGGGCTGGTCCTAGTCAATGACTGAGCAAAGCAGAGATTCTAAATTACACCTGTTCCTGAGATATGTGAACCTCTTTGTTAACTGACTTTGTCTTGAGGATCCTCAATGGCCTTATTAAACCTTTAGGCTGTGCAGTCTAGGAAGCTTCTACCCAAACTTCTTCCCTGTCTTGTGTAAAAGTTGCTGTCTGAGTGCCCTACCACCCTTCCTCCCTGGATCAAAATTCTTACATGTTTAAACTTGTCTTGGCATCTGCTTCTCAGAGAGTCCAGAGTAACTCAAGAAGTCCTTAAGAAGGGCAGCCCTGACCTGAGAGCTCAGTTAGTTAGAATGTCATTGTATTATACCAAGGTTGTAGGTTTGATATCCAGTCAGGGCACATACAAGGATCAACTAATGAAGGCATAAATAAGTGGAACAATAAATCTATCTCTCTTTTGCTGTCTCTCAAATCAATAAAAAAATTTTAAAAAAGAAATTCCTTAAGAATAAAATGAGATAACATGCAGAGACAGTTGGAGAAGAGGAATGAGTGAATAGTCAATGCAGAGGTTCTGTTTTCCAGGGGTAAGTCTTTGAGGAGTTAAAAATGTTCTTTTTCTTTTAAGAATTGGCACCTGCTGAGCTGAGTGGGAGAGACAAGAGGAAATAGCATGGGGAAAGGAGAAGACAGCAAATCCTGTATTTGGCAAATGGGTAGTCAGACCCTTTGATTAGACCATGATTGAATATGAAGCAGAAAAGGTGAACTGAGGAAGAGAAAAGTTAAGTTCATGTTGTATGAACGCAGTGGGTGATGTGTAGTGGGGATTCAGGACATGAGCTCCAGATTGGAAATATCTTAATTTCAGTTCTGGTATTAACAATAGCTCTACAAAATTTTAAAAAGTTTTAACTTCTGTTAGTCTTGTTTTCTCATACATAAAATGTGGTTAATAACACCCATATCATGGATTAAGTGAGATGATGTAGCAAGAGCGAAAGCAACAACACCGGAAGGAAATTGCTCCTTAACTAAGCAAATAATCATGAAGATTAGCATTTGGGAGAATTGGGTGTTTGTTTGTAGATTGACATTTACAAAGTATGTTACAGAAGAACTTTTTAAAAATCCCTTAATATTTTATTGTGCTACAAAACTGATTTGGCTAGCTGTGTTTACATGGAAAAAATAGTTTCAGTATTTGCACCTTGCACAGAGTTAAAAAAGAGAATACTAGAGTTGTGTGCAAAGTTTATTGATTGAAATATTTTTGTGAAATATATGAAATTTATCATATAAAATGATGTGATAGTCATGTAGTCAAAGAAAATTAATTTTCCTAAATTCTAGCATTTTGATTACTTCAGAATCCCTAATAGATGACACTTATCATTCTGGAGTTTTTTAATGTGAAGAAGATTCCAAAATAATACATGCAAAGTATTTACTTAATTTTGTAGATTTGTTCTTTTTATCACCCAATTTTGATGGAATCCCTTTCTTTTAATTTTGTTTTATTGATATTGATTATAAATACAGTTATTAATTTAATTCATTTGTGGAGAACATAATTCCCAACTGAATTAACTACCATATACTACTGGCACCAATTGATACAATTTATAATAGGAAAGATAGTCGAAAAGAAAGCAAGTTGGGATTTTTCCCTGATTTTAGAATTTTGGTTCTTAATGTAATGAATTTGAGCTCATCAATACTCTACTCAGGGGTTGAGGAGTTGCCATTGTCTTATATACGTGAATCACTTCATACCATGGGGGACATTTTACCCTTTGATTTTCAGAGAACATACTTCTCTTTATTATATTGGAGTACCTCATTTATTTTTAATTTTATCAGGCTACAGTGTCCTGACAGTGTTAATGCACCCACTATTTAGCTAACTTATTTTTAGAAACAGTATGGTCATAGTTTTAAATAATTATGTGTATTTATCGGATATCAAGAATTTATTTTTTACAAAACCATATTTTAAATTTACATACATTTTCCTTTAGAAGTCCAAACATCTCTCACAGTGATTTTTAAAGTTTTGGCAATTTTAATTTGAAGTAAAAATGTTTCACAAGTGAAAAGGCCAAGCAATGGTGTTAAGTGCTCTTAGCTAGTGATGAATGCCCCCTTAGTTACCTCCAAAAGAGGCAATTATTTTTTCTTGTTCTCCATGTACAATGACAATATAAGGACATTATGAAGGGTAGATTGATTGACAGGAAAGTAAAACACATGATCATGATACTCCCTTGAAAGATCCAGGATTTTGAAACAAAAGCTCCATATGAAGAAATGGGCTCTTACAGCATTCGTGTTTCCCAAAGCTCAGGAGACTGCGCATGTTCTACAAGAGTCTTACGCTAATTGAAACAACAGGAAGAGAACCTCCCTCACTTATTTTGTGAGCACATTCGTAAATGGCATGCCCAAGCCCACAATGGAAAGTCCGTTGGATTCTCCTTGTTTATCCTACCTTTGGAAAGAACATAGTTTTTTGTAATTTTTTTCTTTGATAGACTTGTATTATGTACTATCTTATAATCAATTGATAGTCAAAATTAGAAAGGCAATATTTCAGACCTTATGTTTCTTTTTCTTTTATGTAATTACCTAATTCTACCTTTGTTTATTTTAGGATATAAATGAAAGAAGTAATTGTTTAATTAACTAAATTATTCCAAAATAATATATTTTGGAGTAATTAAGAGGAATAAAAACAGTTCATGACAAAGCTTCAAATTACTGCATTTGAAAATATTCTATACTTTCATTATTTATAAAGGTATGATAGTGATTTATTTTTGATTATCTTTACATCTTATAACTGGCCACACTAAAAGATTATTATTCATAAATCAGATGCCCAGATGACTATAAAGAGAAAGATGTGTCTTCATATGCCTCTATTTGAGCTTAAGCAACACGTAGTCCTGTCTGTTACATTAAATAGCAAGTTTGAAGATTGAGTCTTATTTTTGTATCTCTATTCCACAATATAACTCACCAGAGGAAGCCAGATGTCCAGGGCATGCCAGAGTACTCTTCAGAAATTTTTCAATCTAGAGTGAACATTTGTATATCTGTCTTCTACTAAGGAAGATGAGATTTTTTCCTGAAGTCAGAGAAAAAGTGGATGATTTGAGTATTTTATATATTTTTGAGTTTTTGAAACACAAAATGCCAAATAAATGTTTGATGGTTGTTTCAAACTTCATATAAAGTTATGTTAAAATATAAGGTGTTGAATAAAATTTTCCTGTAGAGTAGAACATTAAGTTTAAATCAGAGAATATAAATTATCTGATGATGCTTCCTTGGTGTTGCTGACTTTTTTACAAAGGAAGTTCAGCTTTGGTGGACACGTGCCACTTTGACTGATTTCTTCCAATGGGTTTTATAAAAGTGCTTTGGTTGCCTAAACAAACAAACAAACATAATAAATAAACAAAATTAGCAAAGCAAAATGAACAAGCCAAAAAATCTTGTTTTAAAAATTTATTTTAGAATGGTTTTATTTATATGAGAGAAGTCAGCAGTTTCTGTCTTCAGTTCATGCATATGATGTGTGACCTGATTTCCTTTGGGTTTTTTACATAGTAGGTTTTCAGCTCAGCACACACACCTTAAGACATTGGTAAGGGTGTCCCAAATAGAAATGCTATGACAAAATGGAAATGCTTATGAAATGCTTACGTGTTTAACTTAGGTAGAGGAACTGATAGTCAAAGGAACCTACACAGAAAAACATAAATAAGTGTGCAATAAAAGAAAAAATTGAACTACACATTTGTAATAATGTTTCCTAATATCCTAGGTAGCCTGGAGTGGGAGTTTGGCATCTGTGGGTAGAGTAACAATAGGAACAATCAATGAACACAGGAGAGATGCTAAAATTAGGTTGAGCATGGCTAAGGCTTAGGGTATTCACCGATATTGTGAAGACTGAAAAATTCTTCAGTTTTCCATTGGAGAATATGAAATTGGATCACAGCTCTTGGGGGTGATACTAAATGTGACTGAATAGTTAATACGTGGTAAAAGTTTGAGCTCCAGTGAATGTGTTGTAATACATTTTGCCTTTATTTATTGTTCTTGTAGGACAAAGGAAATTGAGTTATATTAGATAGTATAGGATAATGTATGCTGTTGTAAATTTTTTGGTTTTGCAATAAATTTAACATTACAATAAAATATTATCAATTAATAGTGGTAACAAAACATCTGTTGGTAGACTTTACTACGTTCCTGCTGATTTGCAAATCTGAAATGGAGAAGATGACAGTGGCATCAGAAGTAGTTTGTTGCTAATTTCCTAATTTGCACAATGTACCTCTTACAAACTGGATTGTCTGTTTGTAGGAGACACCAAATGTTCATATAATGAAGTTTGAAAAAAAATTCTCAGCCGAAACCTGGCTTAGTTGCTTGGTCAAACTTGGTGGCATGCTGTTTGCTTGGGCTATAGCCACGGTAAATCCTAGGAGAAGTTTTTAAACACTTTTAGTTGGAATTCTCAAATATTAACTAACCAATAATGTATTAGAAGTGAATGTAGTATAAGAAAATATTAATACAGTCTTGACTTTTTGAACCACTATTCAATGATTACCAATAATGTAAATTTTAAAAAAAATGCTAACACAGCAACATTTCTTTGAGTTCTTTGTGTGGTACTTGGCTCCTGCCACTTCTATAGTTTCTAAGATGAAATGGATTGTACTCAGCCATAAAAACTGGGCAAAAGGATTAATGCCATTACAAAGAGAAGTTTGACTTTATTTAAGATGATGCACTTTAAACTATTATACCTCTCTCATTATGGTACTCTTTCTTGAATCTGCCTAAAGAATAAATGTTAAGTGCTTTCATTCATACCCAAAAATCATCTCCAATCTGATCCATTTTTCTCTCCTACTGCTTGACTCTTTCACAGGTTTTCTGCTTGTTCTTTTACATTAACTGTATCTGGTGCCATCACCACTCATTAGCTCATGCAACCTCCCTTGCCTTCTCATTTCTGCTCCAACATTTGAGGATATAACCAAGAAACTAATAATGGGCAGACCACAAGTGTATTTCATTGACCTATAGAGCATTTCCTTTTTCTCAATAAAGTTAATTGACACTATTTAAAAAGTCATGATTTGTTACATATCAAATTGGAATTTGAGTCTCTTGAAACACATGGCAACAGTACATCTACCCTTGTACTCGGAAATCTTTAGCTGGCTTTCATACACATCTGCAACAAGGCTTTCGTAGTAGTTTGCAACTTCTGAATCTATTACCTTGTCTCTTATTCAGGCCCCACAATAAGTCTTATTTCCTTCAGGAATTTTTCTGGTTCTTCCTAGCATGTTTTAAACACTTATGTATTCACCATCTCTATCTTTTATTTAGCTCTTTAACTCCTCAAACTGTTGGATATAGTTTATGTAGCATTTTTTCTCTTCTGTGCTCACAGTAAGATCTTTGAGGATAGGGACTATGCCTATTTGTATCAAGGCAGATAATAGTGTCATCTGCCTAGTGGTTGCCAATGAATGACTGTTTTTTGGTAATCTTTATCATTATTGTAAACACTCAATATCTTCAATGTGTTGAGAAGACCCACTCCTTAAGAAATGTATATTTTAAATTCATATACAAGAGCAAAGCATTTGACATTATATAATTCTGAGAGTTAAAAGACTTTTTTGGTAGCACAGTGGCTTTGAGAATGATGTGTAGCAGAAATGTGGAGACAATGAGAAGCAAAGGTGTTCTTTTGAAATATAAACAAATACTTCACACCAAATACATTGACTTCAACAGATGTAGCCGACGCACTTTGCATGTTCAAAGTACTTTATTTATTTTATTTATTAATATGCATTATGTGTTCCCACTAATGATACCATAAGGCTTGAACTTAAGTGTGAGATATACAAATATTTTATATTTCAGTCTTGGCCAATGGGGAAAAGGGAGAAATCAATGTGCCTTGAGTTACCCAGGCTATGTCCCTTCCTCTAAAGACAAAATTATACACCATGGAAAGGACACATGGAAGGTGAGAGTTAATGAAATCTTAGTTTATTCCTTCTTCTGTCTACTCCTCATATCCCAGAGTATGACTTATTTCCCACTTGCAAATACTAGGGCAATATGCTGTTGAGGGTTTCAACCTTGTCATTGATTTAGTATCAATCAATAATTAACTTTTTGTGAAATTCTTAGTAGGAACAAAATGAAAGCAAATCTTCTCATGGAGGCTCCAGAATGCAAACCCAGAAGCATTTATTTAATATCCAAGTGCTAATACATATATGTTAAATATAATTGTTTCAAAAAGAAAACCTTGATGTTCCAGGTAATGAAAAATATATGATAGTATTAATGTTCTATCTATGAACTATTCTTTGCATTAGGAAAAAATTTTATGTAAATCGAAGTTCATTGTTTACCTCAACCCCCGGGCTGCAGTCAGGTACCAGTCCATGGCCTGTTAGGAACAAATTACTGCCTGAGCTCCATCTTGTCTGTGGAAAAATTGTCTCTAGCAAACTGGTCCCTGGTGTGACAAGGTTGGGAACTGCTGACTTAGATAGTTCTACCAGTGAAGTGCCAGAGAATTTATGATACTCTGTTGCTTCTAGCCAATGACTTATTATTACCATTGAGGGTGAGTTTTTAGTATAAAGCCAAAGAAAACATATGTTTCAAATATTTACTCTTAATTTAATTTAAAATTTTAAAGATTTTATTTATTATTTTTAGAGAGAGGGGAAAGGAGGGGGAGGGAGAGAAACATCAATGTGAGGTTGCCTCTTGCGTGCCCCCTACTGGGGATCTGGCCTGAAACCCAGGCATGTCCTCTGGCTGGGAATCAAACCAGTGACCCTTTGGTTTGTAGGTCGCCACTCAATCCACTGAGCCACACTAGGCAGGGCAACTCTCAATTTTATAATAAGCAATTCAACTGGATTGTCATTAAGCCAACATTTACTGTGTACCCACTATGATAGGTGAAGCAACAACTTAAAAAAAAGAAGGGTCAAATGTTGGAAAAAATCTTTCAAAAAACTTTATGTTTAGCAGTTATCATTGCTTAAAATTATATGGAGAATAGTTATCATTATGTCCCAGGCACTTTTCTGAGGCCCAGGTAATACAATGATGAGGACCTAATCTTTGTCTTTAAAGATCTTACAATCAAGGAGAGGGTAAAAAACAAAAACAGATTATTGAGCTATAGCACTTTAAGTGTTAAACTGAGTATTTTCTTGGTGTACAAGGTGAAAGCCCTGCATTGGCAGGCACGAGTTCTGAGGTGAGGCTAAGCCCTGCTGCTAACTAGTTTCATGACCATGTGAAGTTACTCAGCTCCCAGGACTTTATATTTTCAATATGTAAAATAAGGTGGACGGGTCCTAGATGATCTTTACATTTAGGTTTCTTTACTTTTTCTGGCTCTATTGTTTCAGATTCAGATATAGGCAATTAAAAGTGTAGATGAAACAGTAATGTGTACAACTAAACATGAAATTAATGCATTAGAAATTGTGAGTATTGCCCTGGCTGGTGTATGTCAGTTGGCTGGAGTGTCGCCCATAGACCAAGAGGCTGTGGGTTCAATTCCCAGTCAGGGCATATACTCAGGTTGTAGGTTTGACCCCTGGTCGGGACATGTGTGAGAAAGCAAGCAATTGATGTTGCTCTTTTCCATGGATTTTCTCTCTTTCTTTCTCCCTCTTTCTCTATCTACAAACAATGAAAAAAATATTCTTGGGTGAGAATAAAAAAATAAATCAAGAGTATTAACAGTAAAAGCAAAAAAGAAATTTTGTTTTCCCTGAGTATACCTTAAAAATTATATATTGCATGTCATTTTTCTTAGAGTGTTTAACTTTTAGTATATTTTGATGATATTCCACCTCAATGGTAAATTACTAATATTTTTTTCTCAAGAATAAATTGCTTTCATATCTAGTGATTTAAGTTAAAAATTTTAATTGTTTAAATCAGTACTAAATAATATGGGTTGGGAAGCGGAAAAAGCTTTTTCTGGAAACACATCTTCTGCAAATTTTTCCAATATGTTTATAGCTCTTATATAATATAATTAGATATGGCAATTACTTGATTACATAAATTTTGTTAAGAACATAAGTATAATTATGAAAATATGAAGATTATATGTATCAAGTGACTAATTAACTAAAATTTATTTGAATAAATTAAGAATATTTAGCAAAAAGAAACACATTAATAAAGCACCGTGGTTGTGATAAAAGCACACATGCCAGAAATTACTATTCAGGACCCACTCTGATTAGTTACTGACAAGATGCTGGAACCGGTGCATTTATGCCTTTTTTAACATGGTGATAGAAATGCCTACTCCTGACCATATTTCTGCTGCATAGCTTGCATAAAATATGGTTGATGAAAATGTTCTTGGAGTGAAATGATACTTCCCTTCAAAGTTGCAATAAAACTACACACATAAATAACTATTCATACTGAATCATAGTATTCTTTTTTCTCTTACTTGTAGCCTTATGAAAATACAATTCACTTATTTAAAGTGTACAATTTAGTACTTTTTAATATATTTACAGTTAAGTAACCATCACCATAATTCATTTTTTTATTTTTAAATTTTTATTTAATTCTTGTGCGAGTACAGTTTTCTGTCTTATATTCCCAGCCCTGCTCCTCCCCAGTGCTCCCCACCTCCCTCCCATTTCCGCCCCCCACCTTAGTTATTGTCCATGTGTCCTTTATACTTGTTCATGTGAGTCCGTCCCCTTTTCCCCTATGATTCTCTCCCCTCTCCTCTCTGGACCCTGTCAGCCTGTTTTGTATTTTAATGTCTTTGGTTACATTTTGCTTGCTTGTTTGTTTTGTTGTTTAGAATCCTGTTAAAGGTGATATCAGATGGTATTTGTCTTTCACTGCCTGGCTTATTTCGCTCAGCATAATGCTTTCCAGTTCCATCCATGATGTGGCAAAGGGTAGGAGCTCCTTCTTCCTTTCTGCAGCATAGAATTCCATTGTGTAAATGTACCATAGCTTTTTGATCCAGTCATTTACCGATGGGCATCTAGGTTGCTTCCAACTCTTGGCTATTGTAAATTGTGCTGCTATGAACATCGGGGTGCATATGTTCTTTTGGATTGGTGTTTCAAGGCTCTTAGGATATACTCCTAATAGTGGAATTGCTGGGTCAAAAGGCACATTCATTTTTAGTTTTCTTAGAAAATTCCATTCTGTTTTGCATAGTGGTTGTACCAGTCTGCAATCCCACCAACAGTGAACTAGGGTCCCCTTTCCCCCACAACCTCTCCAGCACTTGTTGTTTGTTTCTTTGTTTATGATAGCCATTCTGACTGGTGTTAAGTGGTATCTCATTGTGGTTTTAATTTGCATCTCTCTGATAGCTAGCGATATTGAGCATCTTTTCATGTGTCTCTGGATCCTCTGTATGTCCTCCTTGCAGAAGTGTCTGTTCAAGTCCTTTGCCCATTTTTTAATTGGGTTGCTTGTCTTTGAGTGGAGTCAAGTGAGTTCTTTGTATATTTTGGAGATTAAACCTTTGTCTGAGGTATCATTGGCAAATATGTTTTCCCAAGCTGTTGCTTCTCTTTTTATCTTGATACTGTTTTCCAAAAAAAAAAAAAAACAAAAACCAGAAATTCATTTCTTTTCCCATTTGATATAGCAAAAACAAAAATAAAATATCTGGGAATAAACCTAACCAAGGAGGTTAAAGACCTGTATGCAGAAAACTACACAACACTGAAGACAGAAATCAAGGAAGACACAAACAAATGGAAACATATACCATGTTCATGGATTGGAAGAATTAACATCATCAAAATGTCCATACTACCCAAAGCAATCTACAGATTCAATGCAATACCTATTAAAGTACTAATGGCATATTTCACAGACATAGAACAAACACTTCAAAAATTTATATGGAACCATGAAAGACCACGACCCATTTTAGAGCATTCTTTCACTCCTTAAAAATCCTTGTACCTGGTAGCAATCACTCTTTTCCACCCCATCCCTGTGCAGCCCTACATAACCATTAATCTACTTTCTCTTCATGTAGATTTCCTCTTCTGGGTGATTCATATGAGTCTAATCATACAATACGTGGGTTTCTGTGACTTGCTTCTTTCATTTAGCATAATGTTTTCAAGATCCATCATGTTGTAATATATGTCGATAGTTCAATACTTTTTATCTCCAAATGATATTTTGTTGCATGAACATGCCATATTTTATTTATCCCTTCATCAGTTGATAGAATTTGGGATTGTTTCTGTTTTTTAGCCACTGTGAATGATGCTGCTTATGAACAAAATCTGTGTACTAGAGGAATAGCTGGGTTATATCTAATAATTCTGTGTTCAACTTTTTGAGGAACAGCCAGACTGTTTTACAAAGCCAATGCACCATTTTTCATTCCACCCAGTGTGGTAGTTCTAATAACAACATTTGTTATTATCTGTCTTATTGATTATAAGTGTGTGTGAAGTAGGATCTCATTGTGATTTTCATTTGCATTTCCTTGTCTAATAATATTAAGCATCTTTTCTGATGCTTATTGGCTATTTGTATATCTTCTTTGCAAAATACCTATTCAGGTCCTTTGCCCTTTTTAAAAATTGAGTTGTGTGTCTTTTAATCTTGAGTTTTATAAGGTTTTTTTTTTGCATTTTAGGCCTAAGTCTCTTATTAGATATATAGTTTGCAAATATTTTATCCCATTCTCTGGGTGGTCTTTTCACATTACTGATGATGGTCTTTGGAGTACGTGAGTTTTTTTTTTTTTAATTTTTTCCTTCTATTCCACTGAGTTCTGTGGAATGGAAGTATAAAATATGTAAATTTGGAAAATTTCATATTTTAACATAATAATTTTTGTATTAGCATTATATCCTATTGTAGTTTGGGATATTTAAAAAGGATATATAAGTGTTTTATGTTCTTTATCTATATTAAGAAATTGTTTAATTTATTTGTATCTATACAGATTGTCTAAAAATTGCCTTCATGTTAAATAGGACTTTCTAACAGAGTTTGGGTATGGCAGTGTTTACAATTTTGCTAAATGGAAAAGTTTTTTTATAGATAATGAAACCAAAGTAAATTATTTTAGGTCAAGACAAAAAAAGAGAGGTTGATTTACCTAGAGTCAATTATAAGTCAATGTTCGCCTAGGATATGTAATTATTAGAATAGTCTTCTCAGTGCATATTAGTATGAGGTAAATGTCTATTAGACACTTTAAATTTGAAAACACTAATAGCATAGAAAAAATTGTATGCATATTAATCTTATACTTGAGTAACTTTAAACTATCATAAAATGAGTGGAGTGACTGATGAAGTGGCAGCATTTCCATAGGATTTACCACAAAATCAGTAGAAAAGCCATCATCAACCTATTACCTCAATGAAATCTTTATATTTTACTGAAATTCTATAGTATACTATATTGTGCTAGGTGTTCTGTGAATTATGAAGTATTCCCTACCAGCTAAGCCATGTGAGATGACCCCCATTTCTGAAGAAATCTATGTTCACACACGCTCCCTAGGTGACCTTTAGCCCTCTAGCTTTAAATGTTGTCTGCATACCAGTTACAGCCAAATTAGAAGCCCCCTCAATCCCTAGCTATCTTATTCTCTAAACTTCTGACTAGTGGGTCTAATTGCCTGCTCACTTGCTTGTCCAATAGGCTTCTCAAAATAAGTGGCTCTCAAGCTGAACTCTCGATTTCTTTTTCAAACCTGCTTTTCTCAAGACTTTTCTCTCTCAGAAAATGGAAACTCTATTCTACCAGTGTTGGTCTGTGAACAAAACCTCTGGAAATTGTCCTCAACTTTTCCTCTTTCTCTCTATCTCTCATCAGCAAATTCTGTTGGCTTAATTTTCAAATATACATAGGCTCTCACTACTTCTCCTTATCCCCACTATTACCATCCTAGTAAAGGCCCATTTTGTCTCTTGCCTGGATTATTGCAGTAGCATCCAGACAGCTCTCCTTGATTCTACCCTTCCCTTACCACAGTCTGACCATGCTAAACGGAGGGTGGTCCTGTTAAATAGTAAGTAGATCATGTTACTCCTAAACCCCTATATTAGGCAGGGTTCTCCAGAGAGATAGAATCAATGGGAGGTAGATAAATACATACATGCATAGATACATAGATAAATACAGATGTATAGATACAGATATCAGGGAATTAGCTCTAAGATTATGGAGGCTAAATCCCAAGAACTGCAGGGTGGGTCAGTAACCTGGAGACCCAATGATAAAGCCAATGTTTTAATTCTCATCTGAGCCTGATGGTCTGAAAACCATGGTGTACAAATGGTGTATTTCTAGTCTGAAGGCTGGTAGGTGGGCTTGAGTTAAGAAAAGAGCCATGTTTCTGTTTGGGGTGGAGGATTTTGCAAACAGGAAAAAGCCAATGTCCCAGTTTAACGGAAGTCAGGCAGGAGGAATCTTCCCTTTTGTGAGAAGCACCAGTCTTCGTTCTATTCAGGCCTTCAACTGATTAGATGAGACCCATCCACATTAGGGAGGACAATCTGCTTTACTCGTCTATCATTTTAAATGTTAATCTCATCCAAAGAGTTCTCCCCAAAATACCCAGAATGAAGTTTGACCAAAATAGCTGGTACTCCAATGGCCCAGTTGACACATAAAATCAATCATCACTTATACAAATTTCTGCAATCCCATCATTTATTAATCTTTTCCAATCTCATTCTGTTTCAACCACTCTGGCCTCCTTACTTCTCATTTTCTTGCAGTACATACTAGTCTTCAGGCTTTGGGTTTCTTTAACATCTCTTTCCAAAGTAGTCTTCCCTTTTAAAATGACATGGCCATCTCCTCACTACTTTCCATCTGCGTTCTATGACCCCTCAAAGATGCCTTCCTCAATGTCCTTCCTTGAGAAGTATTCCTGCCCCATTTACTGTCTCTCTTAATGTGGGTTATTTTCTTCATAGCACACCTCTGATTTCTGTTCTCTAGAATGCAATTTTTTTATTATTCTCTAGAATGCAATTTTGTTTACTGAGGTGACTTTACCTTTGCTCATAATGATCTCCTGAGTGCTGAAAATAGTCCATAAAACAAAAATTGGTCTCATGAATGACCTACCTTATAATCTATTAGGGGAAATAATTTGTGTATGATAGTTTAAGAGGACATGATTGCAATGAATTCTCTGAAACCACGTTTATAGGATATAGTTGGCCTCCTCCATGAGAGTAGAGAAGGCTATTAAAGTGAGCCAAACTAGAGAGAGTTAGAATTTGATCATTGTGTTCTTCTCTCGGCCTGAGGTGTTCCCTTTAGACAGCCTGGATTGTTTATGGGAAAGCAACAGACAGGGATCACAATGTGGTTACACTGAGCTGTTACATGAGTTTGAATATTTACAGAAGATTTATTGGAGAGCAAAGCTAGGTAGATACAATCCTAGATTGTGCCTATAAAACTTTCATGTACTCTCAGGGTAAACAAATAATTTATATAACCGCAGAGGAGAAGGATTAGATACAGTTTAATGGTTGTGATTGTTTTATATATGGTAAGTGCTGTGATGGCATAGATACTTATAAAAGTTGAGGGCCACTTGTATACAGGAAGTGACAAACATTTTGGAAAACACAAACACCTGAGAAGACACCTGTCAAAGCGAAAGCTGTTAGGAAGCCTGCTGGTAGTGTTTTAATACCGCCATTACTTCTGCTGACCGTGGAATTTGCCATCTGTTTGTCATGTTTTTGAATGTGGCTGGTCCTTAGAAGTGCACTCAGTTCACTGAAATATACTGAGGGCCCCCCCAAAACAAGCCTTCCTTTTGGCGGTAACCTTTGATGTTTTGATGGGTCTTTCAATGTTTTGACGAGTAGCAAGTGGTGTTTTCCTTCACTATTAGATTCCAAGAGGAGTGAAAATTTCTATTTTTGGTAGGATACATTCCCAGATCAGCCCTAGAACCCATTTAAATCCTAAGAAGCCGTGGGTTACTGATGATTCCCTTAGCATTTGTTTCTCAATCTGTTGTCTCTCACCATACTTCAATATACTCTTCTCCATACTTTAATTTATGAATGAAGTATTTTTCTTTGAGGATGATTAGCACATTTAACAGCATAGCTATGACTCTCCAGCTGCTCCACAACATAATGTGGTAGGATTATTGAAATAAAAGTTTTTAAGATTTCTGTTTAGTGTCTAGGTAAAATACAGTCTGGAACACAGTTTTTTTTAAAAAAAGTTGTTGAAAACATTACTTTGATATTGTTGGTAATCAGTAGAAAGATATGCTACCAATGATGAATTTACCCTTGTGGGTTTTTGCTCAACATCTCACTGTACAGATACAGTTGATTAGTCATTATAATTATATATTTAAGGCTAATATATACATTAGCTCAATAAATGAGACAGCCTTAGCAAAGAAAAGCAAGGATTAAAGAGTAAATACTCTAAATATTGCTACCTCATACCAATCTTATATTGTTCTTCAGCTTGTCATTTTAGCTAGTGAGGAGTAGGAATACTATCAGTCAATCATGTAGTCATTCAACAAACATCTATTTGGCCTTTACTGTATCAGATCCTATGTTAGGTACTGGATGGGTCTTTGGACAAGCCAAAGAGTATGGTAGAGAAACAGAAAAAGACACTCTGGAAAACTGACCTCCACTAATAAAATAGAATGAAAACAACTTAAGTTATTATGATAAAATATATTTTGCTGGATTTCTCATATTTCTCATATTAAATGTGATAACTTGCATATAAAGCAATAATAGTTCTTAACCCTGGCTATGCTTTAGAAGCCCTAGGGTGTCTTTTAAAGACACCATGTCCAGGTTCTTGGCATAGAGATTCTGATTTAATTGGTCTGGGGTGAGGCCCAGCCATGACACTGTTTTGCAAGGATCACTAAGGGATCGTAATGGGCATTTCCAATTAAAAAGCACTAGTTAGCTCTCTGACTCTGACTTTCCAAATATGTAGTTCCTCATTTCAAATACTGATGACTTTGTCCTTTCTCATAGTTGGTGCAATACATTCTTTTATTTTATTTTATTTTTTTAAAGATTTTATTTATTTATCTTTAGAGGGAAAGGAGAGAGGAAGAGAAACATCAATGTATGGTTGCCTTTTGTGCATCCCCTGCTGGGAACTGGCCTGCAGGGAACCTGCCTGCAACTCAGTCATGTGCCCTGACTGGGAATCGAACCGCGATCATCTGGTTCACAGGCCTGTGCTCAATCCACTGAGCTACACCAGCCAGGGCCAAAATTCTTATAGAAATATCTAAAATTCTTAGCCTGTTATTCAACATCAATATAATGTTGACACTGTCTAGCATTTATTCAGCATCTATAAGGTACTAGACATTGTGTTAGAATAGTTAGAGTATATACATATATATTTCTCATCTTTACAATGACCCTGAAAGTTTCTAAACATATTGTATATTTCTTAAGTTAGTAGTCCTAGTTTATCCAGATAGCCAGTATCTAGAGCAGGATTCTAGCTCAGACTTGTTTGAATTCAAAGCTTCCTTCCAGACTGCAGTGGCTCATGCTTTGACCTCTAGCTGCACCTCCAGATTTAACTGTAACTTGTTCCATTTTACACATGCTAAGCTATGGGCAAACAAATGTCACTTTCCTCTGTATACATATGTATCCAACATATTCGCACCTGTCATTTGCAAACCCTGTTAGTCTGTGGAATGCCCTTGCTACTCAATTTAATTTACCCTTCTTAACCATCCTTTAAGGTACAGCTCAAATGCAGCCTCATCAATAAATGCCTCCTGGATCTTTCCAGTGGAAGTAATCACTTCTCCATCTGACCTTCCAAAGTGTCTTATCTGTGCCTCTCAGGTGCACTCATCATTTTCTACCTTACAGTTATTTTTGTGTATGATTCACACTCTTACTTGTTTATGAGATTCTTGAGATCACAGTTATATTCTGATTCATGTTTTTATTCTGTATAACAGCCCACATAGTACCCAGCCCATTTGTAGATGCTAAAATAATATTTGCTAAAAGGAATACAAATGAATGAAGAAAGAATAAGCGATTTGACTAAGATGACCTACAAACCTATACTTAGGAAAGGGAAAGAACTGGTTGCAGATATAATATGAAATATGGTGCAGAACATCTCTATTTTGGAAATACTTATATTTTGTGTTAATAATTTGATTTTCAAAAATGCCAACTTTTTTAAAGGGATTTTATGAGTGCTCTGATTTTACATGCAAACCAAATAAGTAGCATATTTTGCTATGTATAATGTACACTTTTTTGCCCAAATTTTTGAGGGAAAAATAAGGATGTAAATTATACATGCATATAATGCTTGCATGCCATAGATATAATAATTCCATGTATAATGTGCACAAAAGTGTGGATGGGCATTATACATGGCAAAGTATGATAAGTGATGGATAAACAGGAAATGAGGGCACTTCCCTGATTGTGTGTTTCTGCCCATTTGCTTAAACAACTAGAAAGAGTAGAGAAGTGTATATATGGGTGATGGAGAGAGGTGATAGTATAATTTTATGTTGTTTTTTATTTAGAGCATCTTATATTTTACTTAGAACATTTTTCACATTTATGCAGAAGAATTTCACATTCAATGCATTTAAGACGCATTCAGTACATCCACAACTTGCACTCATTAAGAAAATACTAATGCAGGTAGCATACTTATCAGAAATTATGTACTTTTCTCGGTATCTAGAAGAAAGAGTGCCTAAATGGCCTCTAATCCAAAGCAGGGGCGGGGAGGAAAGTGGAAGCAAAATATGGCTTAGCATGTTCTTGGTAGTTCTGAAGAAGTTGTTGCCTTAACACTGAGAAAGTCATTCGGATTCCCACCATGGATGATTTCACTCTATTCCCTTTAGAGAACACCACTTTGTTCTGTTAGAGACTATTCAGACCAGTGAGCTTTTCCCAACCAGTGAGTTTTTACGTGATTACAGGTCAAAACTAGTGTGTGGTATCTTGTATATTGGTTTGTATGAAAAGAAACATATTAACTTGTAAAACATTTGTCTTAATATTATTGAATTTATGAATTTTAAGTTGAGTTTATGTTTGGTGTTCGAGGAATAAACATAACTGGGGCACGCTATGTTCTCATCTCATGGCATGAAATAAGTTATTTAAAATTTATAGCCTATTTTATCAACCTTAATTACTTTTGTTTTATTTTTCAGAAATCAGAGGTAGGCAAACGTTTTCTATAAAAAGCCAGATATTAAATATTTAGGCTTTGCAAGCCTCATAGTCTCTGGTGCAAGTATTCCAAAGTGCAAAAGTGGCCATGTGTATATGAATACATAAATGAATAAGCATGGCTGTGCTCAAGAGAAACTTTGAACTGCAAATAATGTTAACATGTCATACATGAAACATTCTTTTTCTTTTTCTTTGTTCAACTCTTAAAAAAATGTAAAAAACACTTCTGTCTTGTGGGTCAGATTTAGCTCATGGGCCATACTCAGTCCACCTCTATCTTAAATTCTAGCTATAGGCTATAAAGCTGCTTTTTATTTTCTGAAGATAATTTTAATTAGCGACAGGTTATTTAAATGTGACAAAGGATGATAAAAGAAATTAACAAAAAATATTAGTGCTCATGTAAAGCCTTAAAATCAGTGTGATTTTTTTTAAAAAAGTAGACATAAAACTTTACCAATAGCAGGAGTATCTTTTATAGAAAAATAAATAAATATAATTTATTTTTAAATTGCCAATTACACTTATATTTTACAATACTATTAGAAGTGTTCAGACACTTCTAATGCCTCCAAGATGGAGGCATAGGTGGCAACACTGTGCCTTCTCCCACAACCAAGTTTGAACACAACAAAGATTTGGAGAACTAGGACACACCCAAAGACCAGAAAACGGAATTATACGGAAGGAAGTCCAACAACTACGAACCATTCAATGGGGACGGTAAGAGAGGCGGAGCCAGCAGCTGAGCTGGGTCGGGCAGGACAGGTCCCCCGACCTAGGCGCACAGGCAGCCGGAACCAGTCGGGGTGTGGGGCAGACTGACCTCGGTCACACATTCGCGCACAGTGAGACGGACCACACAGGCCCCAGGGGTGAACCCAGTGGTGGAGGGCTGACGGCGGTGGCACACTCATGTGCAGTGGAACGAAATGCGTGGGCCTGGTGACGGTGGTGGCCGCAGCGCCAGTGGGGGGACGAGGCAGCAGGCAGCAGACTGGAAGCCATCGTCCCTCTTTGACTCCGCCCCCACATACAACGTCACAACCCAGGGACTTAGTTGCCCTGTTCTAGTGAACACTTTAGGGCTCTGATCCTGCTACAGAACAGGCATGAACAGCCCAAAAGATGACGCAAGAAGAACTCAAAGTCCCAGAGCCAATAACTCTCAGCGACAGAGAAATTGCCAGCCTCTCAGAAGCACAATTTGAGACACTGTTTATCAGGATGCTCACAGAACTGGTACATTATAGTCACAAATTAGAGGAACATAGTCACAAATTAGAGGAACATATGAAGGCTAAACTAATTGAAATGAAGGGAGATGCACAGGAAACCAATAGTGATGGAAAGGAAACTGGGACTCAAATCAATGGAATGGACCAGAAGGAAGAACAAAACATCCCACCAGAAAGGAATGAAGAAATGAGAATTCAAAAAAATGAGGAGAGGCTTAGGAACCTCCA